>NW_025421549.1:0-320617 GCF_011764305.1 Mustela putorius furo | reverse complement strand
CTTCCTCTCGAGAGTCCATTTCAACATCAGTCCCCCTCGGCTGCTCACCCAGAAGCCAGCAGATCAAAACTGCCTGTGTCACTAGGGAGACAGTTGGAATGCGAGTGGCTGCCCAGGATCCATCCATCCTAGAACCCTGCTCTGGAGAATTTGGCTTTTATGGGACGTCTTGAATCCAACCAACCTGTCTTGACTGTCCGCAGCAGAATGCGATCCTGTGGTTTTGAAGCATCACACAATCCCACTGTGAGAAAACCTCCATTTCCTCATGATGCCCCACACCTTCATAAATGGGCCATCAGGGACAGAAACTCATCCTAAGCCAAAGTCTGATCCGCGCCCTGAATTCAGAAGCACGAGATCTCGATTGTAAGCACTTGAGAGTGTGCCTGCTGTGCCCTCGCCCCGAAACCTAAGCATAACTTGTGTTCTCAGACTTCCGTCTTCACAATCCTGGCCACACCCCTCCAGTTTGGCAATTCTGGAGACACCAATGCAGCACTCTGCCTGCCCTCCAGAAGAAAAATGTTGCCCTATAGGGCTAAACCAGAAACGCCAAATGAGTAACAACCTGCATTCCACTCGACCATACCCCAATTATAAACAATCTAGCCTGTGCACTAAAAGCCCTGTCTGACACAGCCTGAAGGCAGACCTCCAGTCCAAACACCCAGACAGCTGGCCGTACACTGAGCATATCAAACCCACAATGGCTTTCGGCCCATCATCTCTACCCGCACCTCAGTTTTTCACCTTCAGAACCTAGACCTTATCTCCACTCACTGCTCAGGAGTGAACGTGATACAAGAATCAGAACTTCTCCTTTGCCATGGCAAGAAACCTTGTGGTTGGCATGTGGTCCAACGTTCATTGTAGGAGAAAGCAGCATGGACTATGAGGCCCCACCTATCCCTGAGGGTTACAATTTGCACAAACACACATTGTGACCCTCAGCGTGAGCCCCTATCCTCATGTAAATCCTCTTAGTGACTGAAACAAACAGCCCACATATGGGGCTTGCCAAGCCCCTAGTCCCCCAATCTCAAACCAGAGTTAGAGATGTCTAGTCACCCCTACTCAGGGCACTGCTCTGGAATCCCTCTTTGGTGGGACACCTGAGGTAAAAAAAAAAAAATACAGAAAGGACTCTTCCCATCCACAGAATGATCCCAACCACTTGGGATCAGGCCAAATCACCAGAGAAATACTTGTCCATGGCCCTTGAGGACACCCCCGAAATTCCACGGCCACCGTAGGCACAAAATCCAGAGACAAAAGCCTGAGCAAACGCAACATACTCGCCCTTTTTTCAGAGCCTGGAAAATTCTCACGGTCTGTAGATCGAGCCTTCATACATACATCCCCAAACCTAAGCTGAGTTTGTGTTTTCAGACTTCTGTCCCCACAGTCCTGGCCCATACATCATCCAAGCTGGGGCCCCTGGAGCCACACCTGAGGACTGTGGCTTCCCTCTCCAGGGGAATTCTGCCATTTCCATTGGCCACAACCCTATAGATTAGGAGAAACCCTCCAAACTCCCCGAGGCCATCCCAATAGTGTTGGCTGCCCAGGACAAACAGGGATGATCTTTCACAAGTTAGGAAACTACCTCCACTCAGACCCAGAGACAGATATCCCCTTAGAATAAGATTGAACTGGACAGGCACTTAGGCCCTAATCAGATCCATTGCTTTTGTTTCCAGGCATCTCTCCTCAGAGGCCTGGTTACCAATACCAGCATATGGGGGATTACTGAGGCACTCATAGAAAAATCTCGTCTCCACATAGGAAATGTACTCTTTGGAGCTCTATAAATACCTTGTTTAGGAGAATCTTTCAGGGCCCCGGATCAAGCGCCCCATTCCAAGGTCTCCATGGACTTAAACCCACATTATGATCTATCCTCGGTAGAGTCCATGTCAACTCATCCCCCTTGGTTTCTCCCCCAGGGCCTGCAGATCAAACCTGCCTTTTTGCTAGGAGACAACTAGAATGGGAGGCGGGCTGCCCAGGCATCCATACTTAGAACACTACTCCGGAGTCGTTCCATATGGGACATCCTAGGCCATCCAACAGATCTCAAGTGTCCCACAGAAGGAATCTTTGCAGTCTGGTGCATCTCACAACTCCCATTGTGGGAAAATCTTCATGGCCTCTTGAGACGCTCCACTTTAAAAAGGGGCCATCATGGACAGAAACTCCAACCTGAGCAAACGTCTGATATTCGCCCTGGACTTCAGGTGCATGAGATCTTGATTCAGCTCTGCAGAGTGTGCCTTCTGTGCCCTCACCCCAAAAACTAAGCCTAGCTTGTGTTCTCAGACTACCGTCCTCACATCCCTGGCCCAAAAGCCCTACAGTTTGGCAATACTGGGGCCACAATGCAGCACTCTGCCTGCCCTCCAGAAGAAAAACGTTGCTTTATGGAGCTACCTAGAAACCCGAATGAGGATCAACTGAACGCCACTCGACTGCACCCCAAATATACAGTCTACCCTGTCTAATGCCCTGTCTGACACAGCATGAACCCACACCTCCAGACCTACGCTCAACAGCTAGCCACACACTGAGCTCATTGTACCCATCAGGTCCTTAGGTCTTCATCTCTTCCCAACCTTGGTTTTCGGGTTTCAGAACCTAGACCTAAACTCCAATCACTGTCCAGGGGTGAACGTGATGCAGAAATCACAACTCTTCCTTCGCCATGGCCGGAAACCTTTTGGTTGGCATATTCTCCAAAGTTCAGTATAGGAGAATCCAGCGTGGCCCATGAGGCCCTTCCCATGCTTGAGGGCCTTGTTGGGCACAAATAGGCATTGTGACCCTCAGCATGAGCCCTGTCCTCAAGGAAGACCTCTCAGTGTCTGAATCAAGAGCCCACATATTGGACTTGCCATGCCCCTAGGCCCCCAAACTTAAACAGAGGTGGGGTTATCCAGTTGTCCCTCCCAAGGACTCTGCTCTGGAATCCCTCTTTTATTGGCACACATGAGGTACATAAAATAAAATAAAAAACAGAAAGGACTCCTCCCATCCCACAGAATGTACCTAAACTCTTGGGATTGGGTCAAATCCTCAGAGAAGGAAAGCCGTCCACAACCCATGAGGCCACGCCAGCATTCGACCCCACATTGTTGACACAAATCCAGAGACAAAACCTGAGCAAGCACCTCAAACTCACCCTTTTTCATATCCCGAAGTGTTATCACGGTCTGTAGATTGGGCGTGTGCCATACCTTTGTCCCCAATCCTAAGCGGAGTTTGTGTTTTCAGACTTCTGTCCCCCACAGGCCTGGCCCACACACCCTCAAGGCTGGGCCCCAAGAGCCAAACTCAGAACTGTGCCTGCCCTCTCCAGGGGATTTCTGCCCATTCCATTGGCCATAACCCTATAGATTAGGAGAAAAACTCCAAAGTCCCGAGGCCATTCCCAATATTATAGGCTGCCCAGGACAAACAGGGGCGATCTGACACAAGCCGAGCAACTACCTCCCCTCAGATCCATAGACACGTATCCCCAGGAAAGAGATTGAACCGGACAGGCACCTAGGCCCTAATCATATCCATTGCCTTTGTTTCCAGGCATATCTCCTCAGAGGCCTGGTTTCCAATACCAGCATATGGGAGATTCCTTAGGCACTCATCAAAACAATTCTCTTCTCTACATAGGAAACGTACTCTTTAGAGCTCCATCAAAACCTCCGGTTATGAACATCCCTCAAGGCCCCGGATCAAGCACCCCATTCCAAGGTCTCCATGCACACAAATGCACATTATGACCCATCCTCAACTCACCCATTTCAACACACCCCGCCTCGGTTACTCCCCTAGATCCAGCAGATCGAACTTGCCTTGGCGCTATGAGACACCTGGAATGGGAGGCAGGCTGCCCAGGCATCCATCCTTAGAACCCTGCTCTGGATAACTTCCTTATGGGATGTCCTGGAGCCATCCAGCAGGTCGCGACTGTCCCACGGAAGGAATCATTGCGGTTTGGAGCATCTCACAATTCCCATCGTGGGAAAACCTCCATGGCCTCGTGACACCCTCCCCTTCATGAAGGGGCCGTCATGGACAGAAACTCCAACCTGAGCCAACGTCTGATCCTAGCTCTGTCTTCAGGTACACGGGATCTCGAATCATCTCTGCAGAGGGTTCCTGCCGTCCCCTCACCCACCCCGAAAAATCTAAGTCTGGCTTGTGTTCTCAGAATTTTTTCCTCACACTCCTGGCCCACAAGCCTTCCAGTTTGGGAATTCTGGAGCGACTATGTGGCACTGTGTCTTCCTTCCAGAAGAAAAACGTTGCCCTCTGGGGCTACCCAGTATCCACAAATGAGTACCAACCTGCACGAAACTCGACTGCACCCCAATGATACAGTCTAGCCTGGGCACTAATTCCCTGTCTGCCACAGCCTGAGCCTGCACCTCCCAACCCACACTCAACAGCTGGCCGAACACTGAGCACATCAGACACACCATGGCCTTAGGTCTTCATCTCTTCCCAACCTCAGTTTTTCAGGCTTCAGAACCTAGACCTTAAATCCAATCACAGTCCAGGATGAAAGTGTTGCAGAAATTAGAACTCCTTCTTCCCCATGGCTAGAAAACTTGTGGTTGCCATATTGTGCAACGTTCAGTGTAGGAGAAACCAGCATGGTACCTTAGGCCACGCCCTGACTTGAGGGGCTCCTTGGGCACAAAAACACATTGTGAAACTCAATGTGAGCCCTATGCTCAAGGAAGGCCTCTCAGTGTCTGGACCAAGAGCCCACATATGGGGCTTGCCATGTTCTTAGGTCCCAATGTTAACCAGAGGACTGGTTGTCCAGTCGCCCCTCCCCAGGACTCTGCTGTGGAATCCCTCTTTTGGTGGTCCACCTGAGGTAAAAAAAAAACAAACAAACAAAAAAAACAGAAAGGCCTCCTCCCTTCCCACAGAATGACCCCAAACTCTTGGGATTGGGTCAAATCCCCAGAAAGGGAGCCTCATCGATGGCCCATGAGGACACCCGGACATTCCATGGCAATCGGTGACACATATCCAGAAAAAAATAAGCATGAGCAAGCACCTCACTTTCGCCCTTTGTTCATATCCAGAAGAGTTCTCCTCACGGTCTATATATCGGGCCGGCCATACCTACAGACCCAAACCTAAGTGGAGTTTGTGTTTTCAGACTTTTGTCCAAATAGCCCTGGACCACACACGCTCCACACTTGGGTCCCTGGAGCCACACCTCAGGACTGTGCTTCCCTTGCAAGAGAATTCTTCCCATTCCATTGGCCACAACCTTGCAAATTAGGAAAAACCTCCAAAGTTACCGAGGCCATCCCAATAGTGTAGGCCGCCCAGGACAAACAGGTGTGATCTCAAACCAGCTGAGCAACTACCTCCACTCAGACAAAAGATGTCCCCAGAGAAGAATATTGAACCGGACAGGCCCCTAGGCCCTAATCAGATCCATTGCTTTGGTTTCCAGGCATCTCTCCTCAGAGGCCTCATTTCCAATACCAGCAAATGGTGGTTTCCTGAGGCACCAATAAGAACAAATCTTGTCTCCCCATGGAAAACTTGCTCATTGGAGCTTTGTTATAACCTCTGGTTAGTAGAATCCTTCAGGGCCCTGTTGCCACTGCCCCATACCAAGGTCTCAATGGACTCAAACCAACATTAAGACCATCCTCAGGAAAGTCCATTTCAACTCATTTAAGACCATCCTCAGGATAGTCCATTCCAACTCAGCCCCCTCTGATGCTACCCCAAGCCAGCAGATCAAACGTTTCTTGTTGCTAGGAGACAATTGGAATTGAGGCTGTCTGCCCAGGCATCCATACTTAGACCCTGTTCTGGGAAAATACCTTATGAGACGTCCTGGAGCCATCCAACAAATCTTAATTGTCCCACAGAAGGAATCCTTGCGGTTTGGAGCATCTCACAACTCTAATAGTGGGAAAACCCACATGGCCTCATAATGCCCCCCCCTTCATGAAGGGGCCAACATGGACAGAAACTCCAACCTGAGCCAAAGTCTGATCCTCGACCTGACTTCAGACTCATGAGATCTCAATTCAGCTCTGCAGACTGTGCCTGCTATGTCCATTCCCCGAAACCTAAGCCTAGCTTGTGTTCTCAGACTTCCGTCCTCACTCTCCTGGCCCGCAAGCCCTCCAGTTTGGGAATTCTGAAGCCAAAATACAGCACTCTGCCTGCCCTCAGAAGAAGAAAAACTTTGCCCTATGCTGCTAATAAGAAACCCCAAATGATTATCGAATGCATGCCACTCGACTGCAAAGCAATTATACAGCCTACCCTGAATACTAATGCCCTGTCTGGCACAGCAGCCTGAGACAAGACATCCCAAACGACACCTAGACAGCTGGCTCCAACCTGGACACAAGGGACCCCGCTATGGCTGTAGTTCGTCATCTCTTCCCAACCTCGGTTTTCAGGCTTCAGAACCTAGACCTTATCTCCAATCACTGCCCAGGGGTGAACGTGATGCAGAAATTAGAATTTCCTCCTTCCCCATGGCCAGAAACCTTGTGGTTGGCATGTTGTCCAACGTTCAATGTGGGAAAACCTGCATTGTCGGAAAGGCCACGCCAGTGCTTGAGGGCCGCCTAGGGCACAGACATGCATTGTGACCTGTAGCGTGAGTCCCGTATTAAAGTAACGCCTCTCAGGGGCTGGACCAAGATCCTGCATATGGGGCTTGTCATATCCATAGGCTCCCAGGCTTAACCAGAGAGCGAGTATTCCCGTTGTCAGTACCCACTGCTATGCTCCAGAATCCCTCTACTGGGGGGACACATGAAGCAGAAAACAGGACTCTTCCCTTCCCACAGAATGACCCCAAACTCTTGGGGGCTGGACAAACTACCAGACAGGGAGACTTCTACGACCCATGAGGCAACTCCTACATTAAACGGCCATTGTGGACAAAATATCCAGAGACAAAAGACTGAGCGACTGCCTCCCTCTCACCCTTCTTTCATATCCAGAGGAGCTCCCCTCACGGACTGTAGATCAGGCCTGCCATAACCTCGGCCCCAAACCTGAGCTGAGTTTGGGTTTTTTGGATGTCTGCCTGCACAGCCGTGGCCCACACAGCCTCCAGGCTGGGGTCTCTGGAGCCACACCACAGAACTGTGCCTGCTCTCTCCTAAGAAACTGCCCGTTCCATTGGCCACAACTCTACAAAATAGTAGAAACCTCAAGGTCCCCAAGGACATCCCACTACCGCAAGCCGCACTGGACAAACAGGGGCATTATGACACCAGCTGAGCAACTACTACCCTCCATGCAGACACACAGACTGTTATCCGCAGAGACAGAAGATTGAACCAGGCAGGCCCCTGGGCTCTATTATGAACTCTTGCTTTGGTGTCCAGGTATCACTCCTCAGAGGCCTGGGTTCCAAGACCAGCATGTGGGGCTATCCTGAGGCAAGAGACAGAACACCTCTCATCTCCACATGGAAAGCTTCCTTGTTGGAGTTGTGTCAAACCCTTAGGGTTGGAGAATCCTGCAGAGTCCCTCAGCTACTGCCACATTCCAAGGTCTCCATGGCCACCAACCCACATTATGACTCATCCTCAGGAAAGAACATTTAAACTCAGCCTTCTGGGTAGCTCACCCAAGAGCCCACAGATGGAGCGTGCCTTGTCTCGACCAGGCAATGGGAAGGTGAGTTGGCGTTTCTCGGCATCCATGCTTAGGCCCCTGCTCTCGAGTCTTTCTGTATGGGGCATCCTGAAACCATCCAATGGTACTCGACTGTCCTGAAGAAGGAAACTTTGAAGTTTGGAGCAGCTCACAACTCCCAGCGTAGGGAAACCTCCCTGGCCTCATGACGCCCCCACCCCCTTCAGGAAGGGGCCGTCATGGACACAAACTCCAGCTTGAGGCAACATCTGATACTCGCCCTGACCTCAGATGCAGGAGATCTCGATTCATCCTCTGCACAGTGGGCCCAAACCTCGTGCTACCTTGTGTTTTCAGACTTCCTTCCTCACACTCCTGGCAAACATGTCCTCAAGACTTGGAATTCTGGAACCAAAATGCAGCCCTATGCTGGCCCTCCAGAAGAAAAACGTTGCTCTATGGGGATCTCCATAAACCCCAAAAGGATCAACCTGCTCGGTTCTCGACCTCACCCCAATTGGATTGTTCGGGTTGTCCATTCATCCCTCCCCAGAGCTCTGCTTTGGAATCCCTCTTTTGGTGGGACACCTGAGGTAACAAAACTAAAAGGACTCCTCCCATCCTTCAGATTGACCCAAAACAATTGGGATTGAACCAAATTCACAGAGAGGAAGTCTCTTCCATGGCCCATGAGGCCTCCCCGAGATTCCACAGCCATCGTTGACAACAAATCCAGAGACAAAAGTCTGAGCAAGCGCCTCACACTCGCTCTTTTTTCGTATCCCGTAGAGTTCTCCTCACGGTCTGTAGATCGGGCCTGCCATACCTACTTCCCAAACCTAAGCCGAGTTTGTGTTTTCAGACTTCTGTCCCCACATTCCTGGCCCACAGACCCTTCAGGCTGGGGCCCCTGGAGCCACACATCAGGACTGTGCCTGTCCATACCACGGGAATTCTGCCCATTCCATTGTCCACAATCGTACAAATTAGGAAAAACCTCCAGAGTCCCCAAGGACATCCCAATAATGTAGGCCGCCCATGACAAACAAGGGTCATCTGAAACCAGCTGAGCATTTACCTCTACTCAGCGTAGATGGATGTCCCCAGAGAAGATGATTGAAACAGACAGGCCCCTAGGCCTGAATCAGATTCATTGCTTTCGGTTACAGGTATCTCTCCTCAGAGGCCTGGTTACCAATATTAGCATATGGGTATTTCATGAGGCAGCAATCAGAACAAATCTCTTCTCCACATGGGAAAATTATCCTTTGAAGATGTCTCAAAACCTCCAGTTAGGGGAATCCTTCAGGGCCTGTGTGCCACTGCCCCATTACAAGGTCTCCATAGACACAAAAACACATTAGGACCCATCCACAGGAGAGTCCATTTCAACTGAGCGTATTCGGTTGCTCCGCGAGTTCCAGCAGATCTAACTTGTCTTGTTGCTAGGAGACAATTGGAATGTGAGGTGGCCTACCCCGCCATCCAACCTTAAAACCCTGCTCGGAATCGTTGGCCTGGAGCCAACCAACAGGTCTCAATTGTCCTGCAGAAGAATCTTTGAAGTTGGGAGCTTCTCAGAACTCCCATCGTGAGAGAACCCCCATGGCCACATTATCCCACCCCCTTCATAAATGGGCCATCAGGGACATAAGGTCCAACCTGAGCGATCGTCTGATCCTCACCCTGACTTCACAGGCTTCAGAACCTTGACCTTATCTCCAATCACTGCCCAGGTGTGAATGTGATGCATAAATCAGAACTCCTCCTTACCCATGACAAGAAACCTTCTGTTTGGCATGTTGTACAATGTTCAGTTTAGGAGAAACAAGCGTTTACCATGAGGCCCCGCCCATTCTTGAGTGCGACGTGGGCATAAACACGCATTGTGACCCTTAGCGTGAGTCCTGTCCTCTAGTAAGTCCTCTCAGTGGCTGGACCATTAGATGTCATAATGGGCTTGACATGTCTATATTCCCTAATATTTAACCAGATTTCTGGTTGTCCAGTCGCTTCACTCTGGAATCGCTCATTTGGTGGAACACCTGAGGTTAAAAAACAAAACAACAACAACAAAAAAACGGACTTCTTCCATCCCACAGAATGACCCCAAACTCCTTGGACGGGGCCAAACCCCCAGAGAGTAGGACTCGTCCATTTCCCATGAAGTCACCCTGAAATTTCACGACCATGTGTGACACGATATCCAGAGACAAAAATATGAGTAAGAGCCTCACACTCGCCCTTTTTTCATATCCCGAAGGGTTCTCCTCATGGTCTGTAGATCAGTCCTGCCATTCCTATGATCCGAAACATAAGCCGAGTTTGTGTATTCAGACATCTGTCCAAACAGTTCTGGCCTACACACCCTACATGCTCAGGCCCCTGGTGCCAAACCTGAGGACTGTACTTGCCCTCTCCAAGGGAATTGTGTGTGCCCATTCCAATGGCTACAAACCTACTAATAGGATAAAACCTCCAAAGTCCCTGAGGCCATCCCAATATTGGTGGCTTCCCATGACAAACAGGGGCAATCTGAGCTCATCTGAGCACCTACCTGCACTCAGACCCGTAGACTGATGTCCCCAGAGGTAAAAAAAGAACGAACAGACCCCTAGGCACCTATCGGATCCATTGCTTTGCTTTCCAGGCATCTCTCCTCAGCGTCCTGGATTTCAATACCAGCATATGGCTGTTTCTTGACTCACCCATCAGAACAAATCTCATCTACACATGGGAAACTTGCACGTTGGAGCTGTGTCAAAGCCTCTTTAGGAGATCCATTCAGACCCCCAGTGCCACCGCTTCATTCCAAGGTTTCCTTAGACACAAAAACACATAGGACCCATCCACAGGAGAGTCCATTTCAACTCAGCCTCCTCGGTTGCTCCCCCAGATCCAACAGATCTAACCTGTCTTGTTGCTAGGAATCAATTGGAATGCTAGGTGGGCTACCCAGCCATCCATCCTTAGAACTCTGCTCGGAATCGTTGGCCTGGCTCCAACCAACAGGTCTCAATTGTCCTGCAGAAGAATCTTTGCAGTTTGGAGCTTCTCACAACTCCCATCTTGGGAAATCCCCCAATGGCCTAGTGACCCCCCCCCCTTTATGAAGAGGGCATCAGGGACAGAAATTCCAACCTGAGCGTTCGTCTGATCCTCGCCCTGACTTCAGATGCACGAGATCTCGATTCAGTTCTGTCCATTGTGTGTCTGCCATGTCCTCACCCAGAATCCTAAGCCTAGCTTGTGTTCTCAGACTTCCGTTCTTAGGTTCAATGGGCACAAGGGTCTGACTGACACAGACTGCGCCACGACCTCCAGTCAACCACCCAGAGATGGGCCCCATTTCCTGAAGGTGTGACATCCTGTGTCCTGAAAACCAACATCTCTACTCAACCTGTATATTCAGTCCTCTGTCCCACACCGTAGCTCAAACCCATGCCTATGGGGGAACCTCACACACAAGAGTACTCCTCCTTCCCAACTCTCTGTGTGGCAACCAGCTGCATGGCCCATGAGACCACGGTCACACATGGAAGACTCCCTGGATACAAACAGGCAGCGTGAGCTTGCTTTCAAACAAAACCCCGCAGTAGCTGGATCAGGAGCCCACAGAGTGGGACTTCCAGGACCCTAAGGGCAAATCCTCACCCTTGTTAATGTTTTCAAGTCACCCATACCCAGAACCTGTCTCTGGAATCCCTATTTGGGTGTCCTCTGAGACGTGAAACAACAGTCTTCCCTTCCCAGAGAGACACCAAACTCTTGGGAGCTGAGCAGAATCCCCAGAGATGAAGAATTTCTCATGGACTCATGAAGCCACCCCTACCTTTCGCGACCATCCCGGGCAAACACCCGACAGAAAAACCTGCGCTATGACACCTTAATTTCAGTACACTATGAGCTGCCCTCTGGGCCTGAACATCGGACCTGTGATCACCTCGGCCCTCACTCTAACCCTAGTTTGCTGTTGCAGATATCTCTCCCCAAAGCGCTGGCCCACATGCCCCCCCCAGGATGGGGCCTATGGTGCCACACCAGATGACTGTCCTTACACTCCCAAAGGAAACTCTGACCTTCACGGTTGCCCAAACACTGAAGATTAGGAGCAAAGTAAAACCCCCTGAGCCCACCTCAATTTCTAAGAAGGCTCTGGACCCAAATGCACATTCTGACACACAATATGCCACTGCCTCCAGGCAGACATCCAAATCCAAGGGCCTGAGTCAGAAGTTTGAACCTGCCATGACTATAGGACTTCATTGATACCCCAGTTTAGATTTTTAGGCACTGTTTCCAGAGGCCTGTTCTCCAATACTGACTTATATTCCAACATGTAGTCCCTGAGCCACACAACAGAACAACTCTCGTCCCCAGAAGGAAACCATGCTCTTGGACATGTGTCAAACTCTCAGGGTAGAAGAATCCTGCAAGTACCCTTTGCCAACAGTGCATTGTAAGATCTCCCTGGTACAAACCAGCATTGTGACCCATGTGCAAGATATTCCATGTCAACTCAAGGCCTTGGTACTTCGCCCCCAGTGTCATCAGAACGAAACTGCCATATTCCTCAGCTCCAATGGTCAATGGAGGTGTGCTTTCCAGGCATCCATGCCGAAGAGCTCTGCTACCCAAACATGGGGTACTGTGGAGCAAACAAACCAGACTCCACCTGTCCAGTAGAAGGAAACCTTGCTGTTTGGAGCATCTCACAAGTCTCAGCGTGGGAAATCATCCATGGGCTCTTGATGCCACCCCTCCATTTATTGGTCATTGTAGACACAAACTCTAGTGTGAGCATACATCTGACATCCGTCCTTACTCAGGTGCTGGATATATCAAAAAAGACGCTTCACACTGGAACTGCGTTCCGCTTGGCACTGAATTGTACAGTAGCTTGTGTCTACAATTCCACCCTCACCCTACTGCTCCCCAAGGCTTCTTGATATTGAATTCTGGAGCCACAATGCAGCATTCTGTCTCCCTCATAGGAAGAAGTGCCTGGTTAGTCTGCCCAGAATCCCCACATTAGGATCAGTCTGCTTGGCCCTGGAGGGAACCCCGATTTATAGACTTCCCTGGCCACTAGTGTTGTGTCTTACAGAGCCTGTGTCCCGACCTAGAGTCAGTCACAGGGAGTGCAGGTCCCATATCTAGCATGTGGGACTGGCCATGGCTCAAGTCTGTCATCTCTACCCATACTTGGTATTCTCGCACCTTTCCCCAGATTTTGCTGAAATCCTTCCAATGGGGGAACCTGACACACTATAGAGTTCTAGTCCTTTTCCATGGAAGGACACCTGGGTGTTGAAATGGGTATCCAACTCTCAAAGTGGGAGCAAGGTACATGGCCAATGTGACCAGGCCAAATCCTGATGGCTCCCCAGGGCACAAACAGGCATTGTGACCCTCACCCAAGTATGCTTTCAAACAAACTCTCTCAGTTCCACCACAAGGTTCCTGCATTGCAGGCCTGGTTCTCCCCTAAACCCAAATTCTAACCCTTGGTGGGATTTTCCAGGCGCCCAGACTTAGAACCCATATCTAAAATCCCTGTTTTGGGGCACCTCTAAGATGGAAAACAGCACTATTATTTTCCCCGAAAAAACCACCAAGCTAAGGGGAGCCGCCAGGATCCTTAGAGACAAAAAGTCTCCCATGGATGCATGAGACATCACCTACATTCTGAGGTCATTCTGGACACACAATCCAGATGGAAAAGTCTGTGCTACTGTCTTCTAGTCATCCTAATTACAGTTGCTGATGAGCTGACCCCCAGGTCTATGCATTTGGCCTGTGATCAACTCGCGACTATTCCGAACCTGAATTTGTGTTTGCAGACTTCTATCCCAAAACCATGGCTCACATGCCCTCTTGGATGGGGTCACTCGAGGTGCACCAAAGGACTGTGGCTGAATTCCCCAAGGAAACTGTGCCTATCACAGTTGCCCAAACCTTCCAGATTAAGAGAAACCTGAAAGGCCCCTGAGCCCACTCCAATTTTGGCGGCTGTCTGGATGCAAATGCACAGTATGAAACACCCTGATTAGCTACATTCAGATGGACAGCCACGTCAATGGTCCTGAGGCAGAAGATTGAACCTCACAAGCCATTGGACCTCATTGGAACACCTGATTAGGTTTTCAGGCATCTGTCCTCAGGGTTCTGTTCTGGAATACCATCTTATGATACAACCTGTCCCTGAGCCCAGAAAAACGCCCAGCAGACTCTCTTCGGGCACCATACGTCTGAAGGGCAGCCCCCACCGCGCATGGCCGGCATCGCGAGCGCTCGAGCATGCACCTCATCAGGAAGCCCTCCTTGAGGCAGGCTACAGTGAGGCCGACGACTTCTGCTAATCCTCCGCCTGCGGGGGTACCCTCCCTGGTGCTGTCCCATGAGGCCGGGCCCACCAGGAAGACCGGGCTCCAAATTTCACCTGCTTCCCAGCCTTCTGCTTCCGGGGTCCTGTCCGTCGGTGCCTCCATCTGGGGAACCCTGGATCCCGCAGCCAGGCCTCCCCCTCCCAACCCAGCGCCAAAGGTGCCTTTGGGTGCTTCAGACAAGACTCGGAGCGAGAGAAACCTGTCCAAACAGCTCTGGCCTACATACCCTACAGGCTCAGGCCCCTGGAGCCAAACCTGAAGACTGTGCTTGCCCTCTCCAAGGGAATTGTATGTGCCCATTCAAATGGCCAAACCCCAACTAATAGGATAAACCTCCAAAGTCCCTGAGGCCATTCCAATATTTGTGGCTTCCCAGGACAAACAGGGGCAATCTGAGCCCATCTGAGCACCTACCTGCACTCAGACCTGTAGACTGATGTCCACAGAAGTAAAAAGGAACGAACAAGCCCCTAGGCACTAATCGGATCCATTGCTCTGTTTTCCAGGCATTTCTCCTCAGAGGCCTGGATTTCAATACCAGCATATGGCTGTTTCTTGACTCACCCATCAAAACAAATCTCATGTACCCATGGGAAACTTGCACGTTGGAGCTGTGTGAAAGCCTCTGTTTAGGAGAACCCTACAGGGCCCCAGTACCACCGCTTCTTTCCAAGGTCTCCATAGACACAAAGACATATTAGGACACATCCACGGGAGAGTCCATTTCAGCTCAGCCTTCTCGGTTGCTCCCCCAGATCCAGCAGATCTAACCTGCTTGTTGAGTGGAGACAATTGGAATGAGAGGTGGGCTACCCAGCCATCCATCCTTAGAACCCTGCTCGGAATCGTTGGCCTGGAGCCAACCAACAGGTCTCATTTGTCCTGCAGAGAATCATTGCAGTTGGGAGCTTCTCAGAACTCCCATCATGGGAAAACCCACATGGCCTCGTGATCCACCACCCCTTCAAGAAGGGGCCATCAGGGACAGAAAGTCGAACCTGAGCCATCGTCTGATCCTCGCCCTGACTTCAGATGCACGAGATCTCGATTCAGGTCTGTTGATTTTGCCTGCCATATCGTCACCCAGACCTAAGCCTAGCTTGGGTTGTGAGACTTCCGTCCTCAGACTACTGGTCCACAAGCCCTCCAGTTTCGCAATCCAGAACTACAATCAGCACTCTGCCTGCCCTCCAGAAGAAAAACATTGCCCTCTGGGGCTACCCAGAAACACCAAATGAGGATCAACCTGCACGCCATTCGGCTGTACCCCCAAATATATAGGCTGACCTGGGCACTAATGACATTTCTGACACAGCCTGAGCCTGGACCTCCTGGCCCCACCCAGACAGCTGGCCGCACATTGAGCACATCGGACCCACCATGGCCTTAGGTCGTCATCTCTTCTCAACCTCGGTTTTCAGGCATCAGAACCTAGACCTTATCTCCAAGCACAGCCCAGGGGTTACTGTGATGCAGAAATCAAAACTCTTCCTTACCCATGGCAAGAAACCTTGTGGTTGGCATGTTGTCCAACGTTCAGTGTAGGAGAAACCAGCATTCACCATGAGGCCCCGAACACTCTAGAGTGCGACGGGGGCATAAACATGCATTGTGACCCTCAGCGTGAGTCCTGTCCTCCAGTAAGTCCTCTCAATGGCTGGACCCTTAGATGTCATCATCGGCTTGACATGTCCCTAGGCCCCAATTTTTGACCAGATTTCTGGTCGTCCAGTCGCCCGTCCCCAGGGCTCTACTCTGGAATCCCTCATTTGGTGGGCCACCTGAGGTTGAAAAACAAAACAAAACAAATCAACAACAACAACAAAACGGACCGCTTCCATCCCACAGAATGACCCCAAACTCTTTGGACGGGGCCAAACATCCAGAGAGTAAGACTCATCCAATTCCCATGAAGTCACCCGGAAATTTCACGACCATAAGTGACACGATATCCAGAGACAAAAACTTGTGCAAGAGCCTCACACTCGCCCTTTTTTCATATCCCAAAGGGTTCTCCTCATTTTCTGTAGATCAGTCCTGCCATACCTATGACCCGAAACATAAGCCGAGTTTGTGTTTTAAGACAAATGTCCAAACAGCTCTGGCCTACACACCCTACAGGCTCAGCCCCTGGAGCCAAACCTGAGGACGGTGCTTGCCCTTTCCAAGGGAATTGTATGTGCCCATTCAAAAGGCCACAACCCTACTAATAGGATAAACCTCCAAAGTCCCTGAGGCCATCCCAATAGTTGTGGCTTCCCTGGACAAACAGGGACAATCTGAGACCATCTGAGCATCTACCTGCACTCAGAACCGTGGATTGATGTCCCCAGAAGTAAAAAGGAATTAACAGGCCCCTAGGCATTAATCGGATCCATTGCTTTGTTTTCCCAGCATTTCTCCTCAGAGGCCTGGATTTCAGTACCAGCATATGGCTGTTTCTTGACTCACCCATCAGAACAAATCTCATGTACACATGGGAAACTTGCACGTTGGAGCTGTGTCAAAGCCTCTGTTTAGGAGAACCCTTCAGGGTCCCAGTGCCACCGCTTCTTTCCAAGGTCTCCATAGACACAAAGACATATTAGGACACATCCACGGGAGAGTCCATTTCAACACAGCCTCCTCGGTTGCTCCCCCAAGATCCAGCAGATATAACCTGTCTTGTTGCTTGGAGACAATTGGAATGTGAGGTGGGCTACCCAGCCATCCATCCTTAGAACCCTGCTCGGAATCGTTGGCCAGGAGCAACCAACAGGTCTCAATTGTCCTGCAGAAGAATCTTTGCAGTTGGGAGCTTCTCACAACTCCCATCGTGGGAAAACACCCATGGCCTCGTGATCCACCCACTCCTTCAAGTAGGGTCCATCAGGGACAGAAAGTCCAAACTGAGCGATCGTCTGATCCTCGACCTGACTTCAGATGCAAGAGATCTCGATTCAGGTCTGTAGATTGTGCCTGCCATATCGTCACCCAGAAACTAGGCCTAGCTTGGGTTCTCAGACTTCCGTCCTCCGACTACTGGCCCACAATCCCTCCAGTTTGGCAATCCAGAACTACAATGCAGCACTCTGCCAGGCCATCCAGAAGAAAAACATTGCCCTCTGGGGCTAACCAGAAACCCCAAATGAGGATTAACCTGCACTCCATTCGGCTGTACCCCAAATATATAGGCTGACCTGGGCACTAATGCCCTTTCTGACACAGCCTGAGCCTGGACCTCCTGGCCCCACCCAGACAGCTGGCCACACATTGAGCACATCGGACCCGCCATGGCCTTAGGTCGTCATCACTACTCAACCTCGGTTTTCAGGCTTCAGAACCTAGACCTTATCTCCAATCACTGCCCGGGTTTGAAAATGATGCAGAATTCAGAACTCTTTCCCCATGGCAAGAAACCTTGTGGTTGGCATGTTGTCCAACGTTCAGTGTCGTTGAATCCAGTGTGGCCCATGAGGCTCCGCCCATGCTTGCGGGCCACATAGGTCACAAACTCACATTGTGAACCTCAGCCTGCGCCCAGTCCTCAGGTAAGGCCTCTCAGTGGCTGGATGGAGAGACAGCATATTGGGCTTGCCATGCCCCGAAGCCCCAATTTTTAACCATAGTTCGGGTTGTCCCTTCACTCTTCCCCAGGGCTCTGCTTTGGAATTCCTCTTTTGGTGAGAC
Source organism: Mustela putorius furo (assembly GCF_011764305.1). Classification (NCBI taxonomy): domain Eukaryota; kingdom Metazoa; phylum Chordata; class Mammalia; order Carnivora; family Mustelidae; genus Mustela; species Mustela putorius. Next base: position 302,915 of record NW_025421549.1, on the reverse strand, counting down.
ACCTGAGGTAAGAAACCTGAAAGGAGTCCTCCCATCCCACAGATTGACGAAAAATAATTGGGATCCGGGCAATTCCACAGAGAGGGAAGATTCGTCCATGGCCCATGAGGCCTACCCAACATTCCAGGGCTATCGCTGATAAAAAATCCGGAGACAAAAGCCTGAGCAAGCACCTCAGACTCGCTCATTCTTCATATCGTGAAGAGTTCTTCCCATGGTTTGTAGATCGGGCGTGCCATACCTTCGTCCCCAAACCTAATCTGAGTGTGTGTTTTCAGACTTCTGTCCTCAAAGTCCTGGGTCACACACCCTCCAGGCTGTGGCCCCTGGAGCCTCACATTTGGTTGTGCCTACCTAATCCTTGGGAAGTCTGCCCATTCCATTGTCCAAAATCGTATAAATTAGGAGAACCCTCCAAAGCCCCAGAGGCCATCCCAATAGTATAGGTCGCCCGGGATAAAAAAAGTGCGGTCTGACACCAGCTGAGCATCTACCTCCACTCATACCATAGATGGATGTCCACAGAGAAGATTGAACCAGACAGGACCCTAGGCCATTATCTGATCCTTTGCGTTGGTTTACAGGCATGTCTCCTCAAAAGCCTGGATTCCAATACCAGCATAGGGGTTTTCTTGAGGCACCATAAGAACAAATCTCGTCTCCACTAGGAAACGTGTGCATGGGAGCTATGTCAAAAGCTTACGATAATACTTCAGGGTCCCGGTGCCACCGCCCCATTCCAAGGCCCTCATGGACACAAACACCCATTAGGACCCATCCTCAGGAAAGTCCATTTCAACTCAGCCTCCCCGGTTGCTCCCGCAGATCCATCAGATCTAAACTGTCTTGTTGCTAGGAGACAATTGGAATGCGAGGCTGGCTTCCCAGGCATCCATCCTGGAACGGTGCTCTGGAGTCATTCCCTATGGGATGTCCTGGAGCTGTCCAACAGGTCTCAATGGTCCCGCAGAAGGAATCCTTGAAGGGGGCTTCCCACAACTCCCAACGTGGGAAAACCTCAGTGCCTCGAGATTCCGCTCCCTTCATGAAGGGGCTGTTAGGCACAGAAACTCCATACTGAGCCAACGTCTGATCCTCGCCTTGACATCAAAGGCATGTGATATAGGTTCAGAACTGCAGGGGATACCTGCCGTGCCCTCACCCCCATACCGTAGTCTAGCTTGTGATCTCAGACTTCCGTCCTCACACTCCTGGCGCCGAAGCCCTCACGCTTGGCAATTCTGGACCGACAATGAAGCACTCTACCTGCCCTCTAGAAAAAATATATTGCCTAATTAGCTGCCCAGGCAGCATAAAGGAGGAAAAATCGACACGGCACTCGAATGTGCCGAAATTATATAGTCAAACCTGGGCACTAATGCACTGTCTGACACAACCTGAGCCCGGACCTCCTGAGCAACACCCAGACAGCTGACCGCACACTGAGCACATCAGACCCGCCATGGCCTTAGGTCATCATCTCTACCCTACCTCAGTTTTCAGGCGTGTTGTCCAACGTTCAGTGTAGGAGAAACCAGCATTCACTCTGAGGCCCCGCCCATTCTTGAGTGGGACGAGGGCATAAACACGCATTGTGACCCTCAGCGTGAGTCTTGTCCTCTAGTACGTGCTCTCAGTGGCTGGACCATTAGAAGTCATAATGGGCTTGACATGTCCCTAGGCCCTAATTTTTTTTTTTTTTAAAGATTTTATTTATTTATTTGACAGAGAGAGAGATCACAAGTCGGTGGAGAGTCAGGCAGAGAGAGAGAGAGAGAAGCAGGCTCCCGCTGAGCAAAGAGCCCGATGCGGGGCTCGATCCCAGGACCTGAGATCATGACCTGAGCCGAAGGCAGCGGCTTAATCCACCGAGCCACCCAGGCGCCCCCCTAGGCCCTAATTTTTAACCAGATTTCTGGTTGTCCAGTCGCCTCTCCCCAGGGCTCTACTCTGGAATCCCTCATTCGGTGGGACACCTGTGGATGAAAAACAAAATAAAACAAATCAACAACAGAACAACGGACTTCTTCCATCCCCAGGAATGACACCAAACTCTTTGGACAGGGCCAAACCCCCAGAGATTAAGACTCGTCCATTTCCCATGAAGTCACCCGGAAATTTCACGACCTTGAGTGACACGATATCCAGAGACAAAAACTTGAGCAAGAACCTCACACTCGCCCCTTTTTCATATCCCGAAGAGTTCTCCTCATGGTCTGTAGATCAGTCCTGCCATACCTATGGCCCGAAACATAAGCCGAGTTTGTGTTTTCAGATAACTGTCCAAACAGCCCTGGCCTACACACCCTACAGGCTCAGACCCTGGAACCAAACCTGACGACTGTGCTTGCCCTCTCCAAGGGAATTGTATGTGCCCACTCCAATGGCCACAACCCTACTAATAGGAAAAAACCTCTCCAAAGTCCCTGAGGCCATCGCAATATTTGTGGCTTCCCCAGGACAAACAGGGGCAATCTGGGCACATCTGAGCACCTACTGGTAATCAGACCCGTAGACTGATGTCCCCAGAGGTAAAAAGGAACGAACAGGCCCCTAGGCACCTATCGGATCCATTGCTTTGGTTTCCAGGCATCTCTCCTCAGAGGCCTGGATTTCAATAACAGCATATGGCTGTTTCTTGACTCACCCATTAGAACAAATCTCATCTACACATAGGGAGCTTGCACGATGGAGCTGTGTGAAAGCCTCTCTTTAGGAGCAACCTTCAGGGCCCCAGTGCCACCGCTTCATTCCAAGGTCTCCATAGACGCACAATCAGATTAGGACACATCCACGGGAGAGTCCATTTCAACTCAGCCTCCTCGGTTGCTCCCCCAGATCCAGCAGATCTAACCTGTCTTGTTGCTTGGAGACAATTGGAATGCGAGGTGGGCTACCCAGCCATTCATCCTTAGAACCCTGCTCGGAATCATTGTCCTGGAGCCAACCAACAGGTCTCAATTGTCCTGAAGAAGAATCTTTGCATTTGGGAGCTTCTCACAACTCCCATCGCGCGAAAACCCTCATGGCCTCGTGATCCACCCTCCCTTCAAGAAGGGGCCATCAGGGACAGAATGTACAACCTGAGCGATCGTCTGATCCTCGCCCTGACTTCAGATGCACGAGATCTTGATTCAGGTCTCACCAAGAAACCTAGGCCTAGCTTGGGTTCTCAGACTTCAGTCCTCAGACAACTGGCCCACAATCCCTCCAGTTTGGCAATCCAGAACTACAATGCAGCACTCTGCCTGCCCTCCAGAAGAAAAACATTGCCCTCTGGGGCTACCCAGAAACCCCCAATTAGGATCAACCTGCACGCCATTCGGCTGTACCCCAAATATATAAGCTGACCTGGGCAATAATGCCCTTTCTGACACAGCCTGAACCTGGACCTCCTGGCCCCACCCAGACAGCTGGCCGCACACTGAGCACATCGGACCCGCCATGGCCTTAGGTCGTCATCTCTTCCCAATCTCGGTTTTCAGGCTTCAGAACCTAGACCTTATCTCCAATCACGGCCCGGGTTTGAAAATGATGCAGAAATCAGAACTCTTTCCCCATGGCAAGAAACCTTGTGGTTGGCATGTTGTGTAAGGTTCAGTGTAGTTGAAACCAGTGTGGATATGAGGACCCGCCCATGCTTCTGGGCCACATTGGTCACAAACACACATTGTGACCCTCAGCCTGAGCCCAGTCCTCAGATAAGGCCTCTCAGTGGCTGGATGGAGAGACAACATATTGGACTTGCATGCCCATAGGTCCAATTTTTAACCATAGTTCGGGTTGTCCCTTCACACTTCCCCAGGGCTCTGCTTTGGAATTCCTCTTTTGGGGGGACCCCTGAGGTAACAAATCTGAAAGGAGTCCTCCCATCCCACAGATTGACGAAAAACAATTGGGATCGGGCCAAATCCACAGAGAGCAAGATTCGTCCATGTCCCATGAGGCCTCCCCAACATTCCACGGCCATCGCTGATAAAAAATCCAGAGACAAAAGCCTGAGCACCCGCCTCAGACTCGCTCATTCTTCATATCATGAAGAGTTCTTCAGATAAGAACCTACTCTGCACTCGAATGCACCCAAAATATATAGTCTAACCTGGACACTAATGCACTTCTGACAACCTGAGCCCGGACCTCGTGACCAACACCCAGACAGCTGACCGCACACTGAGCACATCAGACCCGCCATGGCCTTAGGTCATCATCTCTTCCCTACCTCAGTTTTCAGGCTTCAGAACCTAGACCTTACCCTAAGTTTTCAGGCTTCAGAACCATGAACCTAACCCTAACCCTGACCCCTACCCTAAGCCTTACGCTAACCCTGACCTCAACAATGTCTAACCCTAAGCCTGACCCTAAGTCTTTCTTAACCCTAACCCTAACACTATCCTTGTCTAAACCCAGCTCTGGTCCCTCCAGCAGGGACATCCCCTGCACCCAGGCCTCCCACGTGCTGGGAGGAGGCTATATGGGGGTCACTGGATGGGCAATGCATTGAATGGAGTGTGAGCCTTGAGCAGCATGGGGACCGGCAGCTCAGGGAGCTCTGGTGCAGGAGGAAGTTCGGTAAGGAGCCCCGAGGCAGTCGTGACCTCACTTCCCTGACGACAGAGCCCAAAGGAATTGGAACCCACGTATCCAGGCTCCCCATTACAGAGAAAGCCCATTGCCCAGCTCATTTCTAGGCACATCCTAAAGGAAGCGACATGTTCTTCTGCTGTACTGAAGCAGAGAGGATTCAGGGAGAAGAGAGCTCGCCAGCCAGACAAGTCCCCTCCCTGGCAGGTCATATCAGGTTTCCCCAACGCCTCAGGCCTTTGGCTAATAAAATCAAAAGGAGACATGAGGGGGCTCAGAGTCAGAGAGTCCCACACCTTCTATTCGACCGGTGTAGCCCTAGGTCTCCTCCCCGTCTCTGTGTGTTTTGTGTGTGTGTGTGTGTGTGTGTGTGTGTGTGTGTGCCACTGGGTTTCTGTGTCTGTGTGTAAAGAGGACCTGGCCATGCCATCGTGGATGGAGATGCCCCAAGCAGGATGAGGCTGATATGGGGTTAGATGTCTGGTGGGTAAGTCATGTTCACACCCCAGTTTAAGGCTGCTTAAGTGGAATCAGTTTTAGGATCTACACCCTTCTGCCCAGGGTTTATCCTGAGACCCTGAATGGATGGGTCCATGACTCAGGAGCAGGGCTAACCCTAACAGTAACCACTAACCCTGACCCAGACACTGACTGTGAGCCTGCCCCAAACCCTAACCCAAGCCCTGACCCTGACTCTGACCCTGACCCTGACTGTGATCCTTACCTGAACGCAAAACAAAACCTAAGCCTGGCAAGGACCCTGATGTGGACCCTGAACCTAAACCTAACTCTGACATTACCGTAAATATGACTAATACCTAACCATGACCCAGACCCTGACCCTAATCCTAACCCTGATGCTGATCTAAACCTGACCCTAACACTAACCCTGACACTGAATGTGAGCATGAACCTAACTCTAACCCTAAACATAACCCTGACCCTGACACTAACACGGGCCCTGACCCGAAACCTAAGGCTGAGCCTAACCCTAAAACTAACCCCTAACATTATCCCTGACACTGACCCTAACCCGGTTTAACCCTAACCCTCAAACTACCTCTAAGCCTTACTCTAACCCCACTTTAACAATAATCCTGACCCTCTCCCTGACCCTGATCATAACCTTAACTCTGAACTTTGCCTATGTCAGACCTTAACCTTAAACCTGACCCTGGCCTTGACCTTAGTACTGACCCTAACTCTGACTGTAAACCTAACTCTGACCCAATCCGTGATCCTGAACAGAATCGTAACCCTAAAGCTAACACTGATCCTGAACGTACTCATAAAACAGAACCTAAACATAAAGCTGACCTTACCATAACCGTAAACCTAATCCTGACCCTGACCCTAACCCTGACACTAAACGTGTCCCAAACCTAACCCTGACCCTGACATGAACCTTGCCCCCACACCAAAACTTGAACCTGACCCTAAATCTGACCATGACCCTGAACGTGACCCTTAACCTAACCTTCATCCTAACACTGATCCTGTCCCTGACTGTGACCGTAACACTAACCGTGACACTACTGTGAGCCTGACTCTAAACCTAACCATGAACCTAACCCTAACCTAACCCTGACCCCTACCCTAAGCCTTACGCTAACCCTGACCTCAACGCCGTCTAACCCTAACCCTGACCCTAAGTCTTTCTTAACCCTAACCCTAACACTAACCTAGTCTAAGCCCAGCCTTGCTCCCTCCAGCGGGGACAACAGCTGCACCCAGGCTTCCCAGGGGCTAGGGGGAGGCTGTCTGGGGGTCACTGGATGGGCACTGCGTTGAGTGGAGTGTGAGCCTTGAGCAGCTTGGGGACCGGTAGCTCAGGGAGCTCTGGTCGAGCAGGAAGTTCGGTATGGGGCCCCCAGGCAGTGGTGACCTCACTTCCCTGACGACAGAGCCCAACGGAATTGGAACCCACGTATCCAGGCACCCCATTACAAAGAAAACACCCCTGCCCAGCTCATTTCTAGGCACATCCTAAAGGAAGCGACACGTTCTTCTTCTGTACTGAAGCTGAGAGGATGCAGGGAGAAGAGAGCTCGCCCACCAGACACGTCCCCTCCCTGTCAGGTCATATCAGGTTTCCCCAACGCCTCAGGTCCTTTGGCTAATAAAAAAAAAAGGTGACACCAGGGGGCTCAGAGTCAGAGAGTCCCACACCTTCTATTCGACTGGTGTAGCCCTAGGTCTCCTCCCTGTCTCTCTCTCTGTGTGCGTGTGTGAGTGTTTTGCCACTGGGTTTCTGTGTCTGTATGTAAAGAGGACCTGGCCATGCCATCGTGGATGTAGATGCCACAAGCAGGATCAGGCTGATGATGGGTTAGATGCCTGGTGGGCAAGTCATGAGTCCATGACCCAGGAGCGGGGCGAACCCTAACAGTAACCACTAACCGTGACCCTGACACTGACTCTGAGCCGGCCCCAAACCCTAACCTGAACCCTGACCCTGACCCTGACGCTAAAACTGACCGTGATCCCGACCTGAACCCTTAATCTGAACCTGAGCATGACACTGACCTTGTCTGGATCCTGGACCTAAAACTAACTCTGGAATAACCTAGCTATGACTCATCCCTAACCGTGACCCTGACCCTGACCTTAAACCTAATACTGACCTTGAACTAACACTGACCCTAACTGAACCCTGTCCGTGACTATGTGCCTGACCCTAAATTTAACCATAAGGTAACCCTAACCCTGACCCTTATACGGACCCTGAACATAAACCGAACACTGACCCTGACACTAACACTAACCCATACGATAAACCAAACCCTCACCCTAACCTTACGCAGCCTAACCCTAACCCTCACGTTAACACTACTTCTAACTCTAACCCGAACCCAATCCCAAATTTTCCCCTAAACCTAACTGTGAACATGAACAGAACGTAAAGCAAAGCCTGAACCTAAATCAGACCCTGGCCCTGACCTTCACCTGACCCTGACCCTGACCCTAATCCTAACCATGACCTTAACACTGACCACTACATAACCCTGTCCCTGACCGGAATGTGGACTTTAACCAATACCTGATCCTGACGCTAAACCTGACACTGGCCCACACTTCACCCTGACCCTGTCCAAGCCATGACCATCAACCTAACCCTGACCCTAACAGTGACCCTGATCCAAACCTAACACTAATCCTGAGACTGAATGTGAGCCTGACCCTAACTCTACCCCTAAACGTAACCCTAACCCTGACAGTACCACGGGTCCTCCGCCGATCCTATCGCTGAACCTAACCCTAACACTATACTCTAACCCTACCGCGGATCCTGACCCTAACCAATCTAAACCTAACCCTCAACCTAACTCTAACCCTAACACTAATCCTAAACTTTAACAATAACCCTTACCCTATACCTGCCTATGATCATAACCCTAACCCTGAACTTTGCCTCTACCAGACCCTGACCCTAAACCTAACCCTGGCCCTGACCCTAAACCTAACCATGACACTAACACTGACCACTACATAACCTTGTCCCTAACCCAAATGTGGACTTTGAACCAATACCTGATCCTGACCCTAAACCTGACACTGGCTCTAAACTTCACCCTGACCCTGACCCAGGCCATGATCATAAACCTAACCCTGAGCCTAATAGTGATCCCGACCCTGACCTGAACACTAAACCTGAGCCTGGCTGTTAGCCTACCCTACTCTAACCGTAAATGTAACACTGACCCGGACACTAACGCGGGCCCTACCCCGAATCCAATTGCTGAAACTAACCCTAACACTAACCCCTAACCTACCACGGACCCTGACCCTAACAAGTTCAAACCCTAACCATCAACCTAACGCTAACCCTAACACTAACGCTGAACTTTAACAATAACCCTGACCCTAGCTGACTATGATCATAACCCGAACCCTGAACTTTGCCTATACCAGACACTGACCCTAAACCTAACCCTGAACTTTGCTATTAGAGACCCTGATCCTAATCCTGACCCTGGCCCTGACCCTAAACCTAACCATGACCCTAACAATGACCACTACATAAACCTGTCCCTGACCCGAATGTGGACTTTAAACCAATACCTGATCCTGACCGTAAACCTGACACTGGCCCTAGACTTCACCCTGACCCTGAGAAAGGCAAACCATAAACCTAACCCTGACCATAACAGGGACCCTGACCCTGACCCTAACAATCATGACCCTGATTGTGAGCCTGAACCTAACTCTAACCCTTAACATAACCCTGAATCTGACACTAACACGGGCCCTGACCCAAAACCTAACGCTGAACCTAACCCTAAAACTAACCCCTAACATTATCCCTGACTCTGACCCTAACCCGGTCTAACCGTAACCCTCAAACTACCTCTAAGCCTTACTCTAACCCCACTTTAACAATAATCCTGACCCTCTCCCTGACCCTGATCATAACCCTAACTCTGAACTTTGCCTATGTCAGACCTTAACCTTAAACCTGACCCTGGCCTTGACCTTAATACTGACCCTAACCCTGACTGTAAACCTAACTCTGACCCAATCCGTGAGCCTGAACAGATTAGTAACCCTAAAGCTAACCCTGATCCTGAACCTACTCATAAAACAGAACCTAAACATAAAGCTGACCTTACCATAACCATAAACCTAATCCTGACCCTGACCCTAACCCTGACACTAAACTAGTCCCAAACCTAACCCTGACCCTGACATGAACCTTGCCCCCAAAACAAAACTTGAACCTGACCCTAAATCTGACCATGACCCTGAACCTGACCCTGAACCTTAACCTAACCGTCACCCTAACACTGACCCTGACCCTGACTCTGACAGTAATGGTAACCCTGACCCTATTGTGAGCCTGACCCTAAACCTAACCATGAACCTAACCCTAACCCTGACCCCTACCCTAACCCTAACACTAACCCTGACCCCAACGATGTCTCACCCTAACCCTAACCCTAAGTCTCTCGCTAACACTAACCCTAACCCTAACCCTAACCCTAACCCTAACCTTAACTCGGTCTGAACCCATCTCTGTTCCCAGAAGCGGGGACAGTAGTTGCATCCAGGACTCCCAGGGGCTGGGATTGGCTGTGTGGGTGTCACTGGATGAACAGGGCATGGAGTGGTGGGTGAGCCTTGAGCAGCTAGGGGATGGGCACGCTCAGGGTGCTCTGGTGGGAGCAGAAAGTTTGGTAATTAGCCCCCATTCAATGGTGTCCTCACTTCTCTGACGACAGAGCCCAACGGAATTAGAATCCACGTATCCAGGCACCCCATTACAGAGAAAACCCCCCTGCCCAGCTCATTTCTAGGCACATCCTAAAGGAAGCGACATGTTCTTCTGCTGTACTGAAGCCCTGAGGATGCAGGGAGAAGAGAGCTCACCCACCATACACGTCCCCTCACTGGCAGGTCATATCAGGCTTCCCCAACGCCTCAGGCCCTTTGGCAAATAAAATCAAAAGGTGACACCAGGGGGCTCAGAGTCAGAGAGTCCCACACCTTTTAATTGAGCGGTATAGCTTTAAGTCTCCTCCCCATGTGTGTGTGTGTGTGTGTGTGTGTGTGTGTGTGTGTATGTGCCTCTGGGTGTCTGTGGCTCTGTGAGTAAAGAGGACCTGGCCATGCCATCGTGGGTGAAGATGTCCCAAGCAGGAGCAGGCTGATGAGGGGTTAGATGCCTGGTGGGCAGGTCATGTTTACATCCCAGTGTAATGCTGGCTAAGTGGGATCGGGTGTGGGGTCTACAGCCTTCTGCCCAGGGTTTTTCCTGAGAACCTAAAGGGAGGGGACAATGAACCAGGAGCGGGGAGAACCCTAACAGTAACCACTGACCCTGACCCTGAACTGTGAGCCTGCCCCAAACCCTAACCCGAGCCCTGACCCTGACCCTGACCCTAACCCTGACCGTGATCCTGACCTGAACCCTAAACCTAAACCTAAGCCTGATGCTGACCCTGATCCGGACCCTGAACCTAAACCTAAGTCTGAGATAACCTAACTATGACTCATCCCTAAACAGGACCCTGACCTGACCCTAATCCTAATCCTGACACTGACCTAACACTGACCCTAACCCTAACCCTGACCCTGACTGTGTGCCTGACCCTAAACCTAAACCTAAAGGTAACCCTAACACTGACCCTAATATGGACCCTGTACCCAAACCGAACACTGACCCTGACACTAACACTAAATCCTACCCTAAACCAAACCCTCAACCTGACCTTACCCTGTCTAACCCTAACCCTCACGATAATACTACTTCTAACTCTAACCCCAACCCCATCCCAAACTTTTCCCCTAAACCTAAATGTGAACCTGAACCGAACATAAAGCAAAGACTGAACCTAAACCTGACCCCGGCCCTGACCTTCACCTGACCCTGACCCTGACCCTAATCCTAACCATGACCTTAACACTGACCACTACATAACCCTGTCCCTGACCCGAATGTGGACTTTAACCAATACCTGATCCTGACGCTAAACCTGACACTGGCCCTAAACTTCACCATGACCCTGACCCAGGCCATGACCATCAACCTAACCCTGACCCTAACAGTGACCCTGACCCAAACCTAACACTAACCCTGAGACTGAATGTGAGCCTGACCCTAACTCTACCCCTAAACGTAACCTTAACCCTGACACTACCACGGGTCCTCCGCTGATCCTATCGCTGAACCTAACCCTAACACTATACTCTAACCCTTCCTCGAACCCTTGACCCTAAACATGTCTAACCCTAACCCTCAACCTAACTCTAACCCTAACACTAATCCTAAACTTTAACAATAACCCTTACCCTATACCTGCCTATGATCATAACCCTAACCCTGAAATTTGCCTCTACGAGACCCTGACCCTAAAACTGACCCCGGCCCTGACCCTAAACCTAACCATGACACTAACACTGACCACTGATAAACTTGTCCCTAACCCAAATGTGGACTTTGAACCAATACCTGATCCTGACCCTAAACCTGACACTGGCTCTAAACTTCACCCTGACCCTGACCCAGGCCATTATCATAAACCTAATCCTGAGCCTAATAGTGATCCCGACCCTGACCTGAACACTAAACCTGAGCCTGGCTGTTAGCCTACCCTACTCTAACCGTAAATGTAACACTGACCCTGACACTAACGCGGGCCCTACCCCGAATCCTATTGCTGAAACTAACCCTAACACTAACCCCTAACCTACCACGGACCCTGACCCTAACAAGTTCAAACCCTAACCATCAACCTAACGCTACCCCTAACACTAACGCTGAACTTTAACAATAACCCTGACCCTAGCTGACTAGGATCATAACCCGAACCCTGAACTTTGCCTATACCAGACACTGACCCTAAACCTAACCCTGAACTTTGCTATTAGAGACCCTGATCCTAATCCTGACCCTGGCCCTGACCCTAAACCTAACCATGACCCTAACAATGACCACTACATAACCCTGTCCCTGACCCGAATGTGGACTTTAAACCAATACCTGATCCTGACCGTAAACCTGACACTGGCCCTAGACTTCACCCTGACCCTGAGAAAGGCAAACCATAAACCTCACCCTGACCATAACAGGGACCCTGACCCTGACCCTAACAATCATGACCCTGAATGTGAGCCTGAACCTAACTCTAACCCTTAACATAACCCTGAATCTGACACTAACACGGGCCCTGACCCAAAACCCTAACGCTGAACCTAACCCTAAAACTAACCCCTAACATTATCCCTGACTCTGACCCTAACCCGGTCTAACCCTAACCCTCAAACTACCTCTAAGCCTTACTCTAACCCCACTTTAACAATAATCCTGACCCTCTCCCTGACCCTGATCATAACCCTAACTCTGAACTTTGCCTATGTCAGACCTTAACCTTAAACCTGACCCTGGCCTTGACCTTAATACTGACCCTAACCCTGACTGTAAACCTAACTCTGACCCAATCCGTGAGCCTGAACAGATTAGTAACCCTAAAGCTAACCCTGATCCTGAACCTACTCATAAAACAGAACCTAAACATAAAGCTGACCTTACCATAACCATAAACCTAATCCTGACCCTGACCCTAACCCTGACACTAAACTAGTCCCAAACCTAACCCTGACCCTGACATGAACCTTGCCCCCAAAACAAAACTTGAACCTGACCCTAAATCTGACCATGACCCTGAACCTGACCCTTAACCTAACCGTCACCCTAACACTGACCCTGACCCTGACTCTGACAGTAATGGTAACCCTGACCCTATTGTGAGCCTGACCCTAAACCTAACCATGAACCTAACCCTAACCCTGACCCCTACCGTAACCCTAACACTAACCCTGACCCCAACGATGTCTCACCCTAACCCTAACCCTAAGTCTCTCGCTAACACTAACCCTAGCCCTAACTCTAACCCTAAGCCTAACCTTAACTCGGTCTGAACCCATCTCTGTTCCCAGAATCGGGGACAGTAGTTGCATCCAGGACTCCCAGGGGCTGGGATTGGCTGTGTGGGGGTCACTGGATGAACAGGGCATGGAGTGGTGGTGAGCCCTTGAGCAGCTAGGGGATGGGCACGCTCAGGGTGCTCTGGTGGGAGCAGAAAGTTTGGTAAGGAGCCCCCATTCAATGGTGACCTCACTTCCCTGACGACAGAGCCCAACGGAATTAGAATCCACGTATCCAGGCACCCCATTACAGAGAAAACCCCCCTGCCCAGCTCATTTCTAGGCACATCCTAAAGGAAGCGACATGTTCTTCTGCTGTACTGAAGCCCTGAGGATGCAGGGAGAAGAGAGCTCACCCACCATACACGTCCCCTCACTGGCAGGTCATATCAGGCTTCCCCAACGCCTCAGGCCCTTTGGCAAATAAAATCAAAAGGTGACACCAGGGGGCTCAGAGTCAGAGAGTCCCACACCTTTTAATTGAGCGGTATAGCTCTAAGTCTCCTCCCCATGTGTGTGTGTGTGTGTGTGTGTGTGTGTGTGTGTGTGTGCCTCTGGGTGTCTGTGGCTCTGTGAGTAAAGAGGACCTGGCCATGCCATCGTGGGTGAAGTGTCCCAAGCAGGAGCAGGCTGATGAGGGGTTAGATGCCTGGTGGGCAGGTCATGTTTACATCCCAGTGTAATGCTGGCTAAGTGGGATCGGGTGTGGGGTCTACAGCCTTCTGCCCAGGGTTTTTCCTGAGAACCTAAAGGGAGGGGACAATGAACCAGGAGCGGGGAGAACCCTAACAGTAACCACTGACCCTGACCCTGAACTGTGAGCCTGCCCCAAACCCTAACCCGAGCCCTGACCCTGACCCTGACCCTAACCCTGACCGGGATCCTGACCTGAACCCTAAACCTAAACCTAAGCCTGATGCTGACCCTGATCCGGACCCTGAACCTAAACCTAAGTCTGAGATAACCTAACTATGACTCATCCCTAAACAGGACCCTGACCTGACCCTAATCCTAATCCTGACACTGACCTAACCCTGACCCTAACCCTAACCCTGACCCTGACTGTGTGCCTGACCCTAAACCTAAACCTAAAGGTAACCCTAACACTGACCCTAATATGGACCCTGTACCCAAACCGAACACTGACCCTGACCCTAACACTAAACCCTACCCTAAACCAAACCCTCAACCTGACCTTACCCTGTCTAACCCTAACCCTCACGATAACACTACTTCTAACTCTAACCCCAAACCCATCCCAAACTTTTCCCCTAAACCTAACTGTGAACCTGAACCGAACATAAAGCAAAGACTGAACCTAAACCTGACCCCGGCCCTGACCTTCACCTGACCCTGACCCTGACACTAATCCTAACCATGACCTTAACACTGACCACTACATAACCCTGTCCCTGACCCGAATGTGGACTTTAACCAATACCTGATCCTGACGCTAAACCTGACACTGGCCCTAAACTTCACCATGACCCTGACCCAGGCCATGACCATCAACCTAACCCTGACCCTAATAGTGACCCTGAACGAAACCTAACACTAACCCTGAGACTGAATGTGAGCCTGAACCTAACTCTTTAACGTATTGTTAAAGACCCTGACCCTAGCTGACTATGATCATAACCCGAACCCTGAACTTTGCCTATACCAGACACTGACCCTAAACCTAACCCTGAACTTTGCTATTAGAGACCCTGATCCTAATCCTGACCCTGGCCCTGACCCTAAACCTAACCATGACCCTAACAATGACCACTACATAACCCTGTCCCTGGCCCGAATGTGGACTTTCAACCAATACCTGATCCTGACCGTAAACCTGACACTGGCCCTAGACTTCACCCTGACCCTGAGAAAGGCAAACCATAAACCTAACCCTGACCATAACAGGGACCCTGACCCTGACCCTAACAATCATGACCCTGAATGTGAGCCTGAACCTAACTCTAACCCTTAACATAACCCTGAATCTGACACTAACACGGGCCCTGACCCAAAACCTAACGCTGAACCTAACCCTAAAACTAACCCCTAACATTATCCCTGACTCTGACCCTAACCCGGTCTAACCCTAACCCTCAAACTACCTCTAAGCCTTACTCTAACCCCACTTTAACAATAAACCTGACCCTCTCCCTGACCCTGATCATAACCCTAACTCTGAACTTTGCCTATGTCAGACCTTAACCTTAAACCTGACCCTGGCCTTGACCTTAATACTGACCCTAACCCTGACTGTAAACCTAACTCTGACCCAAACCGTGAGCCTGAACAGATTAGTAACCCTAAAGCTAACCCTGATCCTGAACCTACTCATAAAACAGAACCTAAACATAAAGCTGACCTTACCATAACCATAAACCTAATCCTGACCCTGACCCTAACCCTGACACTAAACTAATCCCAACCTAACCCTGACCCTGACATGAACCTTGCCCCCCAAACAAAACTTGAACCTGACCCTAAATCTGACCATGACCCTGAACCTGACCCTTAACCTAACCGTCACCCTAACACTGACCCTGACCCTGACTCTGACAGTAATGGTAACCCTGACCCTATTGTGAGCCTGACCCTAAACCTAACCATGAACCTAACCCTAACCCTGAACCCTACCCTAATCCTTACACTAACCCTGACCCCAACGATGTCTCACCCTAACCCTAACCCTAAGTCTCTCGCTAACACTAACCTTAGCCCTAACTCTAACCCTAAGCCTAACCTTAACTCGGTCTGAACCCATCTCTGTTCCCAGAATCGGGGACAGTAGTTGCATCCAGGACTCCCAGGGGCTGGGATTGGCTGTGTGGGGGTCACTGGATGAACAGGGCATGGAGTGGTGGGTGAGCCTTGAGCAGCTAGGGGATGGGCACGCTCAGGGTGCTCTGGTGGGAGCAGAAAGTTTGGTAAGGAGCCCCCATTCAATGGTGACCTCACTTCCCTGACGACAGAGCCCAACGGAATTAGAATCCACGTATCCAGGCACCCCATTACAGAGAAAACCCCCCTGCCCAGCTCATTTCTAGGCACATCCTAAAGGAAGCGACATGTTCTTCTGCTGTACTGAAGCCCTGAGGATGCAGGGAGAAGAGAGCTCACCCACCATACACGTCCCCTCACTGGCAGGTCATATCAGGCTTCCCCAACGCCTCAGGCCCTTTGGCAAATAAAATCAAAAGGTGACACCAGGGGGCTCAGAGTCAGAGAGTCCCACACCTTTTAATTGAGGGGTATAGCTCTAAGTCTCCTCCCCATGTGTGTGTGTGTGTGTGTGTGTGTGTGTGTGTGTGTGTGTGTGTGCCTCTGGGTGTCTGTGGCTCTGTGTGTAAAGAGGACCTGGCC
The DNA here is from genome assembly GCF_011764305.1 of Mustela putorius furo. Classification (NCBI taxonomy): domain Eukaryota; kingdom Metazoa; phylum Chordata; class Mammalia; order Carnivora; family Mustelidae; genus Mustela; species Mustela putorius. The sequence continues at coordinate 286,553 of NW_025421549.1, read as the reverse complement.
ATGCCATCATGGGTGAAGATGTCCCAAGCAGGAGCAGGCTGATGAGGGGTTAGATGCCTGGTGGGCAGGTCATGTTTACATCCCAGTGTAATGCTGGCTAAGTGGGATCGGGTGTGGGGTCTTCAGCCTTCTGCCCAGGGTTTTTCCTGAGAACCTAAAGGGAGGGGACAATGAACCAGGAGCGGGGATAACCCTAACAGTAACCACTGACCCTGACCCTGAACTGTGAGCCTGCCCCAAACCCTAAGCCGAGCCCTGACCCTGACCCTGACCCTAACCCTGACCGTGATCCTGACCTGAACCCTAAACCTAAACCTAAGCCTGATGCTGACCCTGATCCGGACCCTGAACCTAAACCTAAGTCTGAGATAACCTAACTATGACTCATCCCTAAACAGGACCCTGACCTGACCCTAATCCTAATCCTGACTGACCTAACCCTGACCCTAACCCTAACCCTGACCCTGACTGTGTGCCTGAACCTAAACATAAACCTAAAGGTAACCCTAACACTGACCCTAATATGGACCCTGTACCCAAACCGAACACTGACCCTGACCCTAACACTAAACCCTACCCTAAACCAAACCCTCAACCTGACCTTACCCTGTCTAACCCTAACCCTCACGATAACACTACTTCTAACTCTAACCCCAACCCCATCCCAAACTTTTCCCCTAAACCTAACTGTGAACCTGAACCGAACATAAAGCAAAGACTGAACCTAAACCTGACCCCGGCCCTGACCTTCACCTGACCCTGACCCTGACCCTAATCCTAACCATGACCTTAACACTGACCAATACATAACCCTGACCCTGACCCGAATGTGGACTTTAACCAATACCTGATCCTGACGCTAAACCTGACACTGTCCCTAAACTTCACCATGACCCTGACCCAGGCCATGACCATCAACCTAACCCTGACCCTAACAGTGACCCTGACCCAAACCTAACACTAACCCTGAGACTGAATGTGAGCCTGACCCTAACTCTACCCCTAAACGTAACCTTAACCCTGACACTACCACGGGTCCTCCGCTGATCCTATCGCTGAAAATAACCCTAACACTATACTCTAACCCTTCCTCGAACCCTGACCCTAAACATGTCTAACCCTAACCCTCAACGTAACTCTAACCCTAACACTAATCCTAAACTTTAACAATAACCCTTACCCTATACCTGCCTATGATCATAACCCTAACCTTGAACTTTGCCTCTACCAGACCCTGACCCTAAACCTGACCCTGGCCCTGACCCTAAACCTAACCATGACACTAACACTGACCACTACATAACCTTGTCCCTAACCCAAATGTGGACTATGAACCAATACCTGATCCTGACCCTAAACCTGGCACTGGTCTAAACTTCACCCTGACCCTAGCCCAGGCCATGATCCTAAACCTAACCCTGAGCCTAATAGTGATCCCGACCCTGACCTGAACACTAAACCTGAGCCTGGCTGTTAGCCTACCCTACTCTAACCGTAAATGTAACACTGACCCTGACACTAACGCGGGCCCTACCCCGAATCCTATTGCTGAAACTAACCCTAACACTAACCCCTAAACTACCACGGACCCTGACCCTAACAAGTTCAAACCCTAACCATCAACCTAACGCTAACCCTAACACTAACGCTGAACTTTAACAATAACCCTGACCCTAGCTGACTATGATCATAACCCGAACCCTGAACTTTGCCTATACCAGACACTGACCCTAAACCTAACCCTGAACTTTGCTATTAGAGACCCTGATCCTAATCCTGAGCCTGGCCCTGACCCTAAACCTAACCATGACCCTAACAATGACCACTACATAACCCTGTCCCTGACCCGAATGTGGACTTTAAACCAATACCTGATCCTGACCGTAAACCTGAAACTGGCCCTAGACTTCACCCTGACCCTGAGAAAGGCAAACCATAAACCTAACCCTGACCATAACAGTGACCCTGACCCTGACCCTAACAATCATGACCCTGAATGTGAGCCTGAACCTAACTCTAACCCTTAACATAACCCTGAATCTGACACTAACACGGGCCCTGACCCAAAACCTAACGCTGAACCTAACCCTAAAACTAACCCCTAACATTATCCCTGACTCTGACCCTAACCCGGTCTAACCCTAACCCTCAAACTACCTCTAAGCCTTACTCTAACCCCACTTTACAATAATCCTGACCCTCTCCCTGACCCTGATCATAACCCTAACTCTGAACTTTGCCTATGTCAGACCTTAACCTTAAACCTGACCCTGGCCTTGACCTTAATACTGACCCTAACCCTGACTGCAAACCTAAATCTGGCCCAATTCCTGAGCTTGAACAGATTAGTAACCCTAAAGCTAACCCTGATCCTGAACCTACTCATAAAACAGAACCTAAACATAAAGCTGACCTTACCATAACCATAAACCTAATCCTGACCCTGACCCTAACCATGACACGAAACTAGTCCCAAACCTAACCCTGACCCTGAAATGAACCTTGCCCCCAAAACAAAACTTGAACCTGACCCTAAATCTGACCATGACCCTGAACCTGATCCTGACCCTTAACCTAACCTTCACCCTAACACTGACCCTGACCCTGACTCTGACAGTAATGGTAACCCTGACCCTATTGTGCGCCTGACCCTAAACCTAACCATGAACCTAACCTTAACCCTGACCCCTACCCTAACCCTAACACTAACCCTGACCCCAACGATGACTCACCCTAACCCTAACCCTAAGTCTCTCGCTAACAATAACCCTAACCCTAACCCTAACCTTAACTCGGTCTGAACCCAACTCTGTTCCCAGAAGCGGGGACAGTAGTTGCATCCAGGACTCCCAGGGGCTGGGATTGGCTGTGTGGGGGTCACTGGATGAACAGGGCATGGAGTGGTGGGTGAGCCTTGAGCAGCTAGGGGATGGGCACGCTCAGGGTGCTCTGGTGGGAGCAGAAACTTTGGTAAGGAGCCCCCTTTCAATGGTGACCTCACTTCCCTGACGACAGAGCCCAATGGAATTAGAATCCACGTATCCAGGCACCCCATTACAGAGAAAACCCCCCTGCCCAGCTCATTTCTAGGCACATCCTAAAGGAAGCGACATGTTCTTCTGCTGTACTGAAGCCCTGAGGATGCAGGGAGAAGAGAGCTCACCCACCATACACGTCCCCTCACTGGCAGGTCATATCAGGCTTCCCCAACGCCTCAGGCCCTTTGGCAAATAAAATCAAAAGGTGACACCAGGGGGCTCAGAGTCAGAGAGTCCCACACCTTTTAATTGAGCGGTATAGCTCTAAGTCTCCTCCCCATGTGTGTGTGTGTGTGTGTGTGTGTGTGTGTGTGTGCCTCTGGGTGTCTGTGGCTCTGTGTGTAAAGAGGACCTGGCCATGCCATCGTGGGTGAAGATGTCCCAAGCAGGAGCAGGCTGATGAGGGGTTAGATGCCTGGTGGGCAGGTCATGTTTACATTCCAGTGTAATGCTGGCTAAGTGGGATCGGGTGTGGGGTCTACAGCCTTCTGCCCAGGGTTTTTCCTGAGAACCTAAAGGGAGGGGACAATGAACCAGGAGCGGGGAGAACCCTAATAGTAACCACTGACCCTGACCCTGAACTGTGAGCCTGCCCCAAACCCTAACCCGAGCCCTGACCCTGACCCTGACCCTAACCCTGACCGGGATCCTGACCTGAACCCTAAACCTAAACCTAAGCCTGATGCTGACCCTGATCCGGACCCTGAACCTAAACCTAAGTCTGAGATAACCTAACTATGACTCATCCCTAAACAGGACCCTGACCTGACCCTAATCCTAATCCTGACACTGACCTAACCCTGACCCTAACCCTAACCCTAACCCTGACCCTGACTGTGTGCCTGACCCTAAACCTAAACCTAAAGGTAACCCTAACACTGACCCTAATATGGACCCTGTACCCAAACCGAACACTGACCCTGACCCTAACACTAAACCCTACCCTAAACCAAACCCTCAACCTGACCTTACCCTGTCTAACCCTAACCCTCACGATAACACTACTTCTAACTCTAACCCCAACCCCATCCCAAACTTTTCCCCTAAACCTAACTGTGAACCTGAACCGAACATAAAGCAAAGACTGAACCTAAACCTGATCCCGGCCCTGACCTTCACCTGACCCTGACCCTGACCCTAATCCTAACCATGACCTTAACACTGACCACTACATATCCCTTTCCCTGACCCGAATGTGGACTTTAACCAATACCTGATCCTGACGCTAAACCTGACACTGGCCCTAAACTTCACCATGACCCTGACCCAAGCCATGACCATCAACCTAACCCTGACCCTAACAGTGACCCTGACCCAAACCTAACACTAACCCTGAGACTGAATGTGAGCCTGACCCTAACTCTACCCCTAAACGTAACCTTAACCCTGACACTACCACGGGTCCTCCGCTGATCCTATCGCTGAAACTAACCCTAACACTATACTCTATCCCTTCCTTGAACCCTGACTCTAAACATGTCTAACGCTAACCCTCAACCTAACTCTAACCCTAACACTAATCCTAAACTTTAACAATAACCCTTACCCTATACCTGCCTATGATCATAACCCTAACCCTGAACTTTGCCTCTACCAGACCCTGACCCTAAACCTAACCCAGGCCCTGACCCTAAACCTAACCATGACACTAACACTGACCACTACATAACCTTGTCCCTAACCCAAATGTGGACTTTGAACCAATACCTGATCCTGACCCTAAACCTGACACTGGCTCTAAACTTCACCCTGACCCTGACCCAGGCCATGATCATAAACCTAACCCTGAGCCTAATAGTGATCCCGACCCTGACCTGAACACTAAACCTGAGCCTGGCTGTTAGCCTACCCTACTCTAACCGTAAATGTAACACTGACCCTGACACTAACGCGGGCCCTACCCCGAATCCTATTGCTGAAACTAACCCTAACACTAACCGCTAACCTACCACGGACCCTGACCCTAACACGTTCTAACCCTAACCATCAACCTAACGCTAACCCTAACACTAACGCTGAACTTTAACAATAACCCTGACCCTATAGCTGACTATGATCATAACCCTAACCCTGAACTTTGCCTATACCAGACACTGACCCTAAACCTAACCCTGAATTTGCGATTAGGGACCCTGATCCTAAACCTGACCATGGCCCTGACCCTAAACCTAACCATGAGAGTAACACTGACTACTGCATAACCTTGTCCGAACCCAAATGTGGACTTAGAACCAATACCTGATCATGACCCTATACCAGACACTGCCCTAAACTATACCCTGACCCTGACGCAGGCCATGACCATAAACCTAACCCTGACCCTAACACTGTCCCTAACCATGACCCTAACACTAACCCTGACACTGAATGTGAGCCTGACCCTAACTCTACCCCTAAACGTAACCCTGACCCTGACACTAACACGTGCCCTCCGCGAATCCTATAACTGAAACTAACCCTAACACTAAACCCTAACCCTACCACGGACCCTGACCCTAACGAGGGCTAACCCTAACTCGCAACCTAACTCTAACCCTAAAACTAACCCTAAACATAAACAATAACCTGGACCCTATGCCTGATTATGATCATTACCCTTACCCGGAACTTTGCATATAGCAGTCCCTGACCCTAAATCTGACCCTGGCCCAGATTCTAAACAGAACCATGACCCTAACAATGACCACTAAATAATCATGTCCCTGACCCGAATGTGGACTTTAAACCAATACCTGAACCTGACCGTAAACCTGACACTGGCCCTAGACTTCACCATGACCCTGACCCAGGCAAAGACTATAAACCTAACCCTGACTCTAACAGTGATGCTGACACTGACCCTAACACTAACCCTGACATTGAATGGGAGCCTGACCCTAACTCTAACCCTAAACGTAACCCGCACCCTGACACTAACACGGGCCCTGACCTGAAACCTAACGCTGAACCTAACCCTAAAACTAACCCCTAACATTATCCCTGACACTGACCCAAACCCGGTCTAACCCTAACCCTCAACCTAGCTCTAACCCTAACCCTAAAGCCACTTTAACAATTATCCTAACCCTCTCCCTGAACCTGATCATAACCCTAACTCTAAACATTGCCTATGTCAGAACTTAACCTTAAAAATGACCCTGGCCTTGACCTTAACTCTGACCCTAACCCTGACTGTAAACCTAACTCTGAGCCAATCCGTGAGCCTGAACAGATTAGTAACCCTAAAGCTAACCCTGATCCTGAACCTACTCATAAAACAGAACCTAAACATAAAGCTGGCCTTACCATAACCATGAACCTAACCCTGACCCTGACCCTAACCCTGACAATAAACCTGTCCAAAATCTAAACCTGACCCTGACATGAACCTTGCCCCCACACCAAAACTTGAACCTGACTCTAAATCTGACCATGACACTGAACCTGACCCTAAAACTAACCGTCATCCTAACACTGACCCTGTCCCTGACTGTGACCGTAACGCTAACCGTGACCCTACTCACCCTAAACCTAACCATGAACCTAACTTTAACCCTGACCCCTACTCTAAGCTTTACTGTAAGCCGGACCTCAACGACGTCTAACCCTAACCCTGACCCTAAGTCTTTCTTAACTCTAACACTAACACTAACCTAGTCAAAACCCAGCTCTGTTCCTTCCAGCGGGGACAACAGCTGCACCTAGTCCTGCCAGGGGGTGGGAGGAGGCTGTATGTGGGTCACTGCATGGGCACTGCGTTGAGTGGTGTGTGACTCTTGAGCAGCTTGGGGACCAGTGGCTCAGGGAGCTCTGGTGGAGCAGGAAGTTCGGTAAGGAGCCCCCAGGCAGTGGTGACCTCACTTCCCTGATGACAGAGCCCAAGGGAATTGAAACCCACGTATCCAGGCACCCCATTACAGAGAAACCCCCAATGCCCAGCTCATATCTAGGCACATCCTAAAGGAAGCGACATTTTCTTCTGCTGTACTGAAGCTGAGAGGATGAAGGGAGAAGACAGCTCGCCCGCCAGACAAGTCCCCTACCAGGCAGGTCATATCAGGTTTCCCCAACGCTTCAGGCCCTTTGGCTAATAAACTCAAAAGGGGACACCAGGGGGCTCAGATCAGAGAGTCCCACACCTTCTGTTCCACTCGTATAGGCTTAGGTCTCCTCCCCGCTGTGTGTGGGTGTGTGTGTGGGGGGGGTGCCTCTGAGTGTCTGTGTGTCTGTGTGTGAAGAGGTCCTGGCTATGCCATCGAGGGAGGAGATGCCCCAAGCAGGATCAGGCTGATGAGGGCTTAGATATCTGGTGGTCAAGTCATGTTCACACCCCAGTTTAAGGCTGGTTAAGAGGGATCGGGTGTAGGGTCTACACCCTTCTGCCCAGGGTTTATCCTGGGACCCTGAACGAATGGGTCCATGACCCAGGATCAGGGCTAACCCTAACAGTAACTAACCCTGACCCTGACCCTGACTGACTGTGAGACTGCCCCAAACCCTAACCCAAGCCCTGACCCTGACCCTGACCCTGACCCTGACTGTGATCCTGACCTGAACCCTAAACCTAAACCTAAGCCTGACACTGACCCTGATGTGGACCCTGAACCCAAACCTAACTGACATTACCGTAAACATGACTGAAACCTAACTAGGACCCTGACCCTGACCCTAATCCTAATCCTGACGCTGACCTAACCCGGACGCTAACCCTAAGACTGAACGTGACTGTGAGCCTGACGCTTGCCCTAAAACTAAAGGTAACTCTAATCATGAAACTCTACGGACCCTGAAACTAAACGTAACGCTGAACCTGACCCTAACACTAACCCCTACCCTAAACCAAACCCTAACCCTGACCTTATGCTGTCTAACCCACCCTAACCATAACCCTACTTCTAAATCTAACCCAAACCCCATCCTAAACCCTACCGCCCAAACCTAAGTGTTACACTGAACCGAATATTGACCCTATACCAAAGCCTGACCCTCAACCTGACCCTGGCTCTGACCTTCATCTGACCGTGACCCTGACCCTAATCCAAACCATGACACTACACTAACCACTACATAAACCTGTCCCTGACCCAAAAGTTGATTTTAAACCACCCTGAACGTGACCCTCAACCTGACACTGGTGCTAAACTTCACCCTGAGCGTGACCCAGACCATGACCATAAACCTAACCTTGACCCTAACAGTGACCCCGACCCTGACCTGAAAACTAATCCTGACCCTGACTGTGAACCTGACCTTAACTTGAACCATAAATTTAACTCTGACCCTGACGCTGACACTGGCCCTCCTCGAATCCTATTGCTGATCCTAACCCTAACACTAAGCCCTAAATCTACCACGGACACTGACCCTAACAAATTCTTACCCTAACAGTCAACCTAACGCTAACCCTAACACTAACCCTAAACTTAAACAATAACCATGACCTTATACCTGATAATGATCATAACCCTAACCCGGAACTTTGCCTATACCAGACCCTGACCCTAAATCACCCTCACCCTGACCCTAAACCTAACCATGACCCTCACAATGACCACAATATAACCCTGTCCCTGACCCGAATGTGGACTTTAAACCAATACCTGATCCTAACATAAACCTGACACTGGCCCTAGACTTCACCCTGACCCCGACCCAGGCAAAGACCATAAACTTAACTCTGACCCAAACAATGACCCTGACCCTGAAACTAACACTAAACCTGACACTGAATGAGAGCCTGACCCTAACTCTAACCCTAAACGTAACCCTGACACTGACACTAACATGGCCCCTGACCCGAAACCTAAGGCTGAACCTAACCCTAAAAAAACCCCTAACATTATCCCTGACACTGACCCTAACCCAGTCTAACCCTAACCCGCACCTATCTCTAAGCCTAACTCTAACCTCACTTTAACAATTATCCTGACCCTCTCACTGAACCTGATCATAACCCTAACTCTGAACATTGCCTATGTCAGAACTTAACCTTAAAACTGACCCTGACCTACCTGGCCATGCCATCCTGGGTGGAGATGCCCCAAGCAGAATGAGGCTGATATGGGGTTAGATATCTGGTGGGTAAGTCATGTTCACACCCCAGTTTAAGGCTGCTTAAGTGGGATCAGTTGTAGGGTCTACACATTTCTGCCCAGGGTTTATCATGAGACCCTGAATGAATGAGTCCATGACTCAGGAGCGGGGCTAACCATAACAGTAACCACTAACCCTGACCCTGACACTGACTGTGAGCCTGCCCCAAACCCTAACCCAAGACCTGACCCTGACTCTGATCCTGACCCTTACTGTGATCCTTACCTGAACCATAAACCGAAACCTAAGCCTGGCAAGGACCCTGATGTGGACCCTGAACCTAAACCTAACTCTGACATTAACGAAAATATGACTAATACCTCACCATGACCCATACCCTGACCCTAATCCTAACCCTGACGCAGACCTGTCCCTGACCCTAATACTAACCCTGACACTGAATGTGAGCCTGAACCTAACTCTAACCCTAAACGTAATCCTGACCCTGACACTAACACGGGCCCTGACCTGAAACCTAATGCTGAACATAACCCTAAAACTAACCCCTAATATTATCCCTGACACTGACCTTAACCCGGTCTAATCCTAACCCTCAACCTACCCCTTACCATAACCCTAACCCCACTTTAACAATTATCCTGACCCTCTCCCTGAACCTGATCATAACCCTAACTCTGAACTTTGCCTACGTCAGAACTTAACCTTAAAACTGACCCTGGCCTTGACCTTAACACTGACCCTAACCCGGACTGTAAACCTAACTCTGACCCAATCGTGAGCCTGAACAGATTAGTAACCCTAAAGCTAACCCTGATCCTGAATCTACTCATAAAACAGAACCTAAACATTAAGCTGACCTTACCATAACCATGAACCTAACCCTGACCCTGACCCTAACCCTGACACTAAACCTGTCCCAAACCTAACCCTGACCTGACATGACCTTGCCCCCAAAGCAAAACTTGAACCTGACCCTAAAACTGACCATGACCCTGAACCTGACCCTAAACCCAACTGTGAGCCTAACACTGACCCTGAGCCTGACTCTGCCTGTAATGCTAACCCTGAACCTACTGTGATCCTGACCCTAAACCTGACCATTAACCTAACCCTAACCCTGACCCCTACCCTAAACCATACGCTAACCCTGACCCCAAAGACGTCTAACCCTAACCCTGACCCTAAGTCATTCTTAATCCTAACCCTAACACTAACCTGGTCTAAAACCAGCTCTGTTTCCTCCAGCGGGGAAAACAGCTGCACGCAGGCCTCCCAGGGGCTGGGGGGAGGCTGTATGGGGGTCAGAGGATGGGCACTGCATTGAGTGGAGTGTGATCCTTGAGCAGCTTGGGGACCGGCGGCTCAGGGAGCTCTGGTGGATCAGGAAGTTTGGTAAGGAGCCCCCAGGCAGTGGTGACCTCACTTCCTTGATGACCGAGCCCAAGGGAATTGGAAACCACATATCCAGGCACCCCATTACAGAGAAAACCGCCATGCCCAGCTCATTTCTAGGCACAACCTAAAGGAAGCGACATGTTCTCTGTTGTACTAAAGCCGAGAGGATGCAAGGAGAAGAGAGCTGGCCCGTCTGACACGTCCCCTACCTGGCAGGTCATATCAGGTTTCCCCATCACCTCAGGCCCTTTGACTAATAAATTTAAAAGGTGACACCAGGGGGCTCAGAGTCAGAGAGTCCCACACCTCTTATCCACTTGTGTAGCCCTAGGTCTCCTCCCTGTGTGTGTGTGTGTGTGTGTGTGTGTGTGTGCCTCTGGGTGTCTGTGTGTCTGTGTGTAAAGAGGACCTGGCCATGCCATCCTGGGTGGAGATGCCCCAAGCAGGATCAGGCTGATGAGGGAGGTAGATGTCTCGTGGGCAAGTCATGTTCACACCCCAGTTTAAGGCAGGTTAAGTGGGATCGGGTGTAGGGTCTATACCATTCTGCCCAGGGTTTATCCTGAGACCCTGAAGGGACCGGTCCATGACCCAGGAGCGGGGCTAACCATAACAGTAACCACTAACACTGACCCTGACACTGATATGAGCCTGCCGCAAACCCTAACCCAAGCCCTGACCCTGACCCTGACCCTGACCCTGACTGTGATCCTGACCTGAACCCTAAACCTAACCTAAGCCGGACACTGACCCTGATGTGGACCCTGAACCTAAACCTAACTCTGACATTACCATAACCATGATTCAAACCTAACCAGGACCCTGACCCTGACCCTAATCCTAACCCTGATGCTGACCTAACCCGGACCCTAACCCTACCCCTGAACGTGACAGTGTGCTTGACCCTAACCCTAAACCTAATGGTAACTCTAACCGTGACCCTAAAAAGGACCCTGAACCTACACATCATGCTGACCCTGACCTTAACACTAACCCCTAACCTAAACCAAACCGTAACCCTGACCTTCCGCTGTCTATCCCTAACCCTAACCATAACCCTACTTCTAACCCTAACCCTAACCACAATCTCAAACCCTACTGCCAAAACCTAACTGTGACACTGATCCAAACATTGACCCTATATGAAAGCCTGACCCTCAACCTGACCCTGGCCCTGACCTTTACCTGACCCTGACTCTGACCCTAATCCTAACCTTGACACTAACTCTGACCACTACATAACCCTGTCCCTGACCCGAATGTGGACTTTAAACCAATACCTGAACCTGACCCTAAACAGGACACTGGTGCTAAACTTCACCCTGACCTTGACCCAGACCATGACGATAACCTAACCTTGACCCTTACAGTGACCCCGACATCAACTGAACAGTAAACCTGACCCTGAATGTGAGACTGAACCCTAGTCAAACCCTAAATGTAACCCTGACACTAACATGGGCCCTCCCTCGAATCCTATATCTGAAGCTAACCCTAACACTAACCCGTAACCCTACCACGGACCCTGACCCTAACAAGTTCTAACCCTAACCGTCAACCTAACGGTAAACATAAAACTAACCCTAAACTTTAACAATAACCCTGACCCTATACCTGACTAAGATCATAACCCTAACCCTGAACTTTGCCTATACCAGACCCTGACCCTAAATCGGACACTGGCCCTGACCCTTAACCTCACCATGAACCTAACAATGACCACTACCTAACCCAGTCCCTGACCCGAATGTGTAATTTAAACCAATACCTGATCCTGACCGTAAACCTGACACTGGTCCTAGGCTTCACCCTGTCCCCGACCCAGGCAAAGACCAGAAACCTAAGTCTGACCCTAACAGTGACCCTGACCCTCACCCTAACACTAAACCTGACACTGAATGTGAGCCTGAACTTATCTCTAACCTTAAACATAAACGTGACACTGACACTAACACGGGCCCTGACCCGAAACCTAACGCTGAACCTAACCCTAAAAAACCCCTAACATTATGCCTGACACTGACCCTAACCCAGTCTAACCTAACTCTCAACCTACCCCTAAGCCTTACTCTAACCCCACTTTAACAATTATCCTGACCCTCTCCCTGAACCTGATCATAACCCTAACTCTGAACATTGCCTATGTCAGAACTTAACCTTAAAACTGACCCTGGCCTTGACCTTAACACTGACCCTAACCCTGACTGTAAACCTAACTCTGACCAAATCCGTGAGCCTGAACAGATTAGTAACCCTAAAGCTAACCCTGATCCTGAATCTACTCATAAAACAGAACCTAAACATAAATCTGACCTTACCATAACCATGAACCTAACCCTGACCCTGACCCTAACCCTGACACTAAACCTGTCCCAAACCTAACCCTGACATGACATGACCTTGCCCCCAAACCAAAACTTGAACCAGACCCTAAAACTGACCATGACCATGAATCTTACCCTAAACGTAACCGTGAGCCTAACACTGACCCTGAGCCTGACTCTGACCGTAACGCTAATCCTGAACCTACTGTGAGCCAGACCCTAAACCTAAACATGAACCTAACCCTAACCCTGACCCCTACCCTAAGCCTTATGCTAACCCTGACCCCAAAGACGTCTAACCCTAACCCTGACCCTAATTCTTTCTTAACCCTAACCCTAACACTAACCTGGTCTAAATCCAGCTCTTTTCCATCCAGTGGGGAAAACAGCTGCACGCAGGCCTCCCAGGGGCTGTGGGGAGGTTGTATGGGGGTCACAGGATGGGCACTGCATTGAGTGGAGTGTGAGCCTTGAGCAGCGTGGGGACCGGCGGCTCAGGGAGCTCTGGTGGAGTAGGAAGTTCGGTAAGGTACCCCCAAGCAGTTGTGACCTCAATTCCTTGACGAAGGGCCCAACGGAATTGGAACACAAGTATCCAGGCATCCATTACAGAGAAACGCCCTCCCCAGCTCTATCTAGGCACATCCTAAAGGAAGCAACATGTTCTTCTGCTGTACTGAAGCCGAGAGAATGCAGGGAGAAGAGAGCTGGCCCGTCTGACACGTCCCCTCCCTGGCAGGTCATATCAGGTTCCCCAATGCCTCAGGCCCTTTGGCTAAAAAATCAAAAGGTGACACCAGGGGGCTCAGATCAGAGAGTCCCATACCTTCTGATCCACTTGTATAGGCTTAGGTCTCCTCCCCGCTGTGTGTGGATGTGTGATTGTGTGTGGGGGGGTGCCTCTGTGTGTCTGTGTGTCTGTGTGTAAAGAGGTCCTGGCTATGCCATCGAGGGTGGAGATGCCCCAAGCAGGATCAGGCTGATGAGGGCTTAGATATCTGGTGGTCAAGTCATGTTCACACCCCAGTTTAAGGCTGGTTAAGAGGGATCAGGTGTAGGGTCTACACCCTTCTGCCCAGGGTTTATCCTGAGACCCTGAACGGATGGGTCCATGACCCAGGATCAGGGCTAACCCTAACATTAACCACTAACCCTGACCCTGACCCTGACTGACTGTGAGACTGCCCCAAACCCTAACCCAAGCCCTGACCGTGACCCTGACCCTGACTGTGATCCTGACCTGAACCCTAAACATAAACCTAAGCCTGACACTGACCCCTATGTGGACCCTGAACCTTAGCCTAACTCTGACATTACCGTAACCATGACTCAAACCTAACCAGGACCCTGACCCTGACTCTAATCCTAACCCTGACGCAGATCTAACCCAGACCCTAAACCTAATCCTGACCGTGACTTGTGCTTGACCTTAACCCTAAACCTAATGGTAACTCTAACCATGACCCTAACAAGGACCCTGAACCTACACATCATGCTGATCCTGACCTTAACTCTAACCCCTAACCTAAACAAAATCCTAACCCTGACCTTACGATATCTATCCCTAATCCTAAACATAACCCTACTTCTAACTCTAACCCTAACCCCAATCCCAAACCCTACCGCCAAAACCTAACTGTGACAGGGAACCGAACATTGACCCTATACGAAAGCCTGACCCTCAACCTGACCCTGTCCCTGACATTTACCGGACCCTGACTCTGACCCTAATCCTAACCTTGACACTAACTCTGACAACTACATGAACCTGTCCCAGACCCGAATGTGGACTTTAAACCAATACCTGAACCTGACGCTAAACAGGACACTGGTGCTAATCTTCACCCTGACCCTGACCCAGACCATGACGATAACCTAACCTTGACCCTTACAGAGACCGCGAAATCAACTGAACACTAAACCTGACCCTGACTGTGAGACTGAAACTAACTCTGACCCTAAATGTAACCCTGACCCTGACACTAACATGGGACATCCCCCGAAACGTATCTCTGAACCTAACCCTAACACAAACCCCTAACCCTACCACGGACCCTGACCCCAACAAGTTCTAACCCTAACCGTCAACCTAACGCTAAATGTAGAACTATCCCTAAACATTAAGAATAACCCTGACCCTATACCTGACTCTGATCATAACCCTAACCCTGAAATTTGCCTATACCAGACCCTGACCCTAAACCGGACACTGGAACTGACCCTTAACCTAACCATGAACCTAACAATGACCACTACATAACCC
Organism: Mustela putorius furo; assembly: GCF_011764305.1. Lineage (NCBI taxonomy): Eukaryota > Metazoa > Chordata > Mammalia > Carnivora > Mustelidae > Mustela > Mustela putorius. The sequence goes on along the minus strand of NW_025421549.1, from coordinate 271,500 downwards.
TGTCCCTGACACGAATGTGGACTTTAAACAAATACCTGATCCTGACCGTAAACCTGACACTGGCCCTAGACTTCACCCTGACCACGACCCAGGCAAAGACCAGAAACCTAAGCCTGACCCTAACAGTGACCCTGACCCTCACCCTAACAATAAACCTGACACTGAAAGTAAGCCTGAACCTATCTCTAACCCTAAATGAAACCCTGACCCTGACACTAACACGGGCCCTGACCTGAAACCTAATGCTGAACCTAACCCTAAACCTAACCCCTAACATTATTCCTGACACTGACCCTAACCCGGTCTAACCCCAACACGCAACCTACCTCTAACCCTAAACCTAACCACACTTTAACAATAATCCTGACCCTCTCCCTGAACCTGATCATAACCCTAACTCTGTACTTTGCCTATGTCAGACTTTTACCTTAAAACAGACCCTGGCATTGACCTTAATACTGACCCTAAACCTGACTGTAAACCTAACTCTGACTCAATCCGTGATCCTGAACAGATTAGTAACCCTAAAGCTAACTCTGATCCTGAACCTACTCATGAAACAGAACCTAAAAATAAAGCTGACCTTACCATAACCATGAACCTAAACCTGACCCTGACCCTAACCTTGACACTACATCTGTCCAAAACCTAACCCTGACCTGAAATGACCTTGCCCCCAAACCAAAACTTGGACCGGACCGTAAATCTGATCATGACCCTGCCTGGACATAAACCTAACTGTCAGCCTAACACTGACCCTGACCCTGATTCTGACCGTAAGGCTTACCCTGAACCTACTGTGATCATGACACTAAACCTAACATAAACCTAACCCTAACCCTGACCCCTACCCTAAGCCTTACGCTAACCCTGACTCCAAAGACGTCTAACCCTAACACTGACCCAACGTCATCTCTTCCCAAGCTCGGTTTTCAGACTACACAACCTAGACCTTAACTCAAATCACGGCCCAGCGGTGAAAGGGATGAAAAAAATCAGAACTACTACTTCCCCATGGCAAGAATAGAGGTGGTTGGCATGGAGCCCAAAGTTCAGTGTAGGAGCAACAGTGTGGACCATGATTCCCGCCCATGCTTGAGCGCCTAGAAGGCATAAACACACATTGTGACCCTCAGCGTGAGTTCTGTCCTCAAGGAAGGCCTCTCAGTGGCTGGAACTAACCATAGTTCGGTTTGTTCATTCACCCCTCCGCAGGGCTCTGCTTTGAAATCCCTCTTTTGGTGGGACACCTGAGGTAACCAAACTGAAAGGACTCCTCCCATCCCCAAGATGGACCCAAAACAATAGGGTTCGTGCCAAATCCACAGAAAGGAAGACTTGTCCATGGCCCATGAGGCCTCCTCGACATTCCACGGCCATTGTTGACACAAAATCCAGAGACAAAAGCCTGAATAAATGCCTCACACTCACTCTTTCTTCATATCCCGAAGAGTTCTCCTCACGTTCTGTAGATAGGGCCTGCCGTACTTATGTCCCCAAACGTAAGCCGCGTTAGTGTTTTCAGACTTCTATCCCCACGCTCCTGGCCCACACACCCTCCAGGCTGGGGCCCCTGGAGCCACACATCAGGTCTGTGCCTTCCCCCTCCACTGGAATTCTGCCCATACACTTGACCACACGCCTCCAAATTAGGAGAAACCTCCACAGTCCCTGAAGCCATCCCAATTGTGTAGGCCGCCCGGGACAAACAAGGGCGTCTGACAACAGCTGAGCATCTACCTCCACTCATACCGTAGTTGGATGTCACCAGGGTAGTAGATTGAACCTCACAGGTCCCTAGGCCGTAATCGGCTCCATTGCTTTGTTTTCCAGGCATCTCTCCTCAGAGGCATGTTTTCAAATACCAGCATGCGGGGGTTTCCGGAGGCAAATCTTGTCTCGACATGGGAAAATAGCAGGCTGGAACTGTGTCAAAACTTCCGGTTAGGAGAATCCTTCAGGGCCCGGTGCCACCACCCCTTTCCAAGGTCTCCATGGACACAAACCCACATTAGGATCCATCCGCAGGAGAGTCCATTTCAACTCTGGCTTCTCGGTTGCTCCGCGAGAGCCAGCAGATAGAACCTGTCTTGTCGCTAGGAGACGATTGAGATGCGAGGCGGCTTGCCCAGGGCTCCGCCCTTAGAACCCTGCTCTGGCGTCGTTCCATATGGAACGTCCTGGACCCATCCAAAAGGTCTCAAATGTCCTGTAGAAGGAATCCTTGCGTTTTGGAGCATCTCACAACTCCCAACGTGGGAAAACCGTGATGGCTTTCTGAAGCCCCCACCCCCTTTCTGAAGGGGAAATCATGGACAGGAACTCCAACCTGAGCCAACGTCTGATCCTCGCCCTGAATTCAGATGCACGACATCTCGATGCAGCTCTGCAGAGTGTGCCGGCCTTGCACTCGCCCTTAAACCTATGTGAAACTTCTGTTCTCCAATGTCCGTCCTCACACTCCTGGCCCCCAAGACCTCACGTTTGGCAATTCTGGACCCACCAGGCAGCACTCTGCCTTCCCTCCAGACAAAAAGCAAAATGTTGCCCTATGGAGCTTCCCAGACACCCGAAATGAGGATAGACCTACACGGCACCCTTCTGTACACAAATTATATCGACAAATCTGGGCACTAATACACTGTCTGACACAGCCTGAGCCCGGACTTCCTGACCAACACCCAGACAGCAGACCGCACACTAAGCACAACAGACCCGCCATGACCTTAGCTCGTCATCTATTCCCAACCTAGCTTCTCAGGCTTCAGGACATAGACCTTAACTCCACACCCCGCCAAGGGGTGAATGTGATGCAGAAATCAGAACTCCTCCTTCCCTATGGCAAGAAACCTTGTGGTTGGCATGTTGTCCAACGTTCAGCGTAGGAGAAACCAGCGTTCACCATGAGGCCCCGCCCATGCTTGAGTACGAAGAGGGCACAAACACGCATTGTGACCCTCAGCGTGAGTCCTGTCCTCTAGTAAGTCCTCTCAGTGGCTGGACCATTAGACGTCATAATGGGCTTGCCATGCCCCTAGGCCCCAAGTTTTAACCAGCTTTCTGGTTGTCCAGTCGCCCCTCCCCAGGGCTCTGCCCTGGGAACTCTCTTTTGGTGGGACAACTGAGGTAAAAAGAAAAGAAAACGGACTCCTCCCATCTCAAAGAATAACCCCAAACTCTTGGGATCGGGCCAAATGCCCAGAGAGGAAGACTCATCCATGGCCCATGAGGCCACCCGGACATTCCACGGCCATCAGTGACACAATATCCAGAGACAAAATCTTGAGCAAGCGTCTCACACTCGCCCCCTTGTTCATATCCTGAAGAGTTCTCCTCACGGTCTGTAGGTCAGTCCTGCAATACCTATGACCCGAAACCTAAGCTGGGTTTGTGTTTTCAGACAACTGTCCCCACAGCCCTGGCCCACAAAACCTACAGGCACAGGTTCTTGGAGCCAAACCTGAGGACTGTACCTGGGAATTCTGCCCATTCCATTGGCCACAAACCTAGAAATAGGATGATAAACCTCCAAAGTGCCCGGGGCAGTCCCAATAGTGTTGACTGCCCAGAAGAACAAGGGCGGTCTGACACCAGCTGAGCATCTACCTGCACTTAGACCCGTGGACAGATGTCCCCAGAGGTAAATTGGAATGAGCCGGCCCCTAGATCCTAATCGGATCCATTGCTTTGTTTTCCAGGCATCTCACCTCAGAGGCCTGGATTCCAATAGCAGCATATGGCTGTTTCTTGAGGCACCCATCAGAACAAATCTCGTCTCCACGTGGGAATCATGCACGTTGGAGCTGTGTCAAAGCCTCTGGTTAGGAGAACCCTTCAGGGACCCTGTGCCACTGCCTCATTCCAAGCTCTCCATGGACACAAACCCACATTAGGACCCATCCACAAGAGAGTCCATTGCAACTCAACCCTCTCAGTTTCTCCCCCAGATCCAGCAGATCTAAACTGTCTTGTCACTAGGACACAAGAGGAATGAGAGTCGGGCTTTCCAGCCATCCATCCTTAGAACCCTTCTCGAATCGATCCGTATGGGAAGTCCTGGAGCCAACCAACAGGTCTCAATCGCCCTGCAGAAGAATCTTTACGGTTTGGAGCATCTCACAACTCCCATCGTGGGAAAAATTCCATGGCCTCGTGATCCACCACCTCTTCACGAAGAGGGCCATAAGGGGCAGAAACTCCAACCTGAGCGTTCGTCAGATCCTCACCTGATTTCAGAAGCACCAGATCTCGTTTCAGCTCTGCAGAGCGTACCTGCCATGACCTCGCCCAGAAACCTAAGGTTGCTTGTGTTCTCAGACTTCTGTCCTCAACTCCTGGCCCACAAGCCCTCCAGTTTGGCAATTCCAGAACTACAATGCATCCCTCTGCCTGCCGTCCAGAAGAAAAAACATTGCCCTCTGGGGCTAACCAGAAGCCCCAAAGGAGGATCAACATTTTCGCCATGTGACTGTACCCCAATTCTACAGGATGCCCTGGACACTCATGCCCTTTCTGTCACAGCCTGAGCCTGGACCTCCCGACCCACACCCAGCCAGCTGGACTCACACTGAACACATCGGACCTGCCAAAGCCTTAGGTCGTCATCTCTTCCCAACGTCGGTTTTCAGGCTTCAGAACCTAGACGTTTTCTCCAATCACTGCCCAGGGTTGAACATGAGGCAGAAATCAGAAATCCTTCCCCATGGCAAGAAATCTTGTGGTTGGCGTGTTGCCCAACGTTCAGTGTAGTTGATAGCAGTGTGGCCCTTTGACCCCGCCATGCTTGAGGGCCTCGTTGGTCACAAATATGCATTGTGACCCTCAGCGTGAGCCCAGTCCCCAAGTAATGTCTCTCAGTGGCTGGACCAAGAGACGACATATTGGGCTTGCCATGCCCCTTGGCCCCAATTTTTAACCATAGTTCGTGTTGTCCCTTCGCCCTTCCCCAGTGCTCTGCTTTAGAATGAGGTAACCAAACTGAAAGGACTCCTCCCATCCCACAGATTGACACCCAAATTGGGATCGGGCCAAATCCACAGAGAGGAAGACTCATCCATGGCCCATGAGGCCTCCCCGACATTCCACGCCCATCGTTGACACAAAATCCAGAGCCAAAAGCCTGAATAAGCGCCTCACACTCGCTCTTTCTTCCTATCCCAAAGAGTTCCCCTCACGGTCTGTAGATCGGGACTGCCATACCTACGTCCCCAAACAAGCCGAGTGTGTGTTTTCAGACTTCTATCCCCACACCCTCCAGCCTGGGGACCCTGGAGCCACACATCAGGTCTGTGACTCTCAACTCCACGGGAATTCTGCCCCTTCCATTGACCACAATCATACAAACTAGGAGAAACCTCCAAAGTCCCCAAGGCCATCCCCATAGTATAGAACGCCCAGGACAAACAAGGGCAGCCTGGAACCAGCTGAGCATCCATCTCCACTCATACTGTAGATGGATGTCCCCAGAGAAGGAGATTGAACGGGACAGGGCCCTAGGCCCTAATGGGGTCCATTGTTTTGGATTCCTGCTATCTCTCATCAGAGACCTGGTTTCCAATATCAGCATGTGGGGCTTTCCTGAGGCACCAATCAGATCAATTCTAGTCTCCACATGGGAATCTTGTCTTTTGGAGATGACGCAAATCCTCTGCTTAGGAGAAGCATTCAGGGTCCGTGTGGCACCGCCCCGTGCCAAGGTCTCCATGCACACAAACCCACACTAGGACCCATCCGCAGGAGAGTCCATTTCAAATCAGCCCCCTCTGTTGCTCCCCTAGAGCTAGCATATCAAAACTGTCTGTTAACTAGGAGAGAGTTAGAATCGAGGCAGTCTGCCCAGGGTTCCATCCTTCGATCCCTGCTTTGCTGTCGTTCCGTATGAAACATCCTGGAGCGATCCAACAGATCTCAATTGTTGATCAAAAAATCCTTGTGGCTTGGAGCATATCCCAACTCCCCTCCTGGGTAATCCTCCATGGCCTCGAGATGCTGCCCCCTTCAAGGAAGGACCATAATGGACAGAAACTCCAACCTGAGCCTAGGTCTGAACCCTCCCTGACTTCACATGCACGAAGTCCCGATTCAGATATGCAGATAGTGCCTGTCGTGCCCTCGCCCCGAAAAGTACACCTAACTTGCGTTCTTATTCTTCCGTCCTCACACTCCTTGCCCAAAGGGCATCCAGTTTGGGAATTCCGGAGCCACAAAGCAGCACTCTGCCTGCCCTCCAGAAGAAAAACGTTGCCCTTGGGGCTACCCAGAAACGCTAAATGAGGATCAAGCTGCACGGCACTCGACTCTCCCCCAATTATACAATATACCCTGAAAACTAATGCCTGGTCTGACGCACCCTAGGCCTGAACCTCCCGACCAACACTCAGCGACCTGGCTCCACACTGAGCACGTCGGACCTGTCATGGACTTAAGTCGTCATCTCTTCCCAAGCTCGGTTTTCAGACACACAACCTAGACCTTAACTCCAATCACGGCCCAGCGGTGAAAGAGATGAAAAAAATCAGAACTACTACTTCCCCATGGCAAGAATACATGTGGTTGGCATGGAGCCCAACGTTCAGTGTAGGATAAACAGTGTGGACCATGATTCCCGCCCATGCTTGAGCGCCTAGAAGCGTAAACATATATTGTGACCCTCAGCGTGAGTTCTGTCCTCAAGGAAGGCCTCTCAGTGGCTGGAACTAACCATAGTTCGGTTTCTCCATTCGCACCTCCACAGGGCTCTGCTTTGAAATCCCTCTTTTGGTGGGACACCTGAGGTAACCAAACTGAAAGGACTCCTCCCATCCCCAAGATGGACCCAAAACAATAGGGTTCGTGCCAAATCCACAGAAAGGAAGACTTGTCCATGGCCCATGAGGCCTCCTAGACATTCCACGGCCATTGTTGACACAAAATCCCGAGACAAAAGCCTGAATAAATTCCTCACACTCACACTTTCTTCATATCCCGAAGAGGTCCACTCAAGGTCTGTAGATCGGGCCTGCCATACTTATGTCCCCAAACGTAAGCCGCGTTAGTGTTTTCAGACTTCTATCCCCACGCTCCTGGCCCACACACCCTCCAGGCTGGGGCCCCTGGAGCCACACATCAGGTCTGTGCCTGCCCACTCCACTGGAATTCTGCCCATTCACTTGACCACACGCCTCCAAATTAGGAGAAACCTCCACAGTCCCTGAAGCCATCCCAATTGTGTAGGCCGCCCGGGACAAACAAGGGCGTCTGACAACAGCTGAGCATCTACCTCCACTCATACCGTAGTTGGATGTCACCAGGGCAGTAGATTGAACCTCACAGGTCCCTAAGCCGTAATCGGCTCCATTGCTTTGTTTTCCAGGCATCTCTCCTCAGAGGCATGTTTTCAAATACCAGCATGTGGGGGTTTCCAGAGGCAAATCTTGTCTCGACATGGGAAAATAGCAGGCTGGAACTGTGTCAAAACTTCCGCTTAGGAGAATCCTTCAGGGCCCGGTGCCACCACCCCTTTCCAAGGTCTCCATGGACACAAACCCACATTAGGTTCCATCCGCAGGAGAGTCCATTTCAACTCTGGCTTCTCGGTTGCTCCGCCAGAGCCAGCAGATAGAACCTGTCTTGTCGCTAGGAGAAGATTGAGATGCAAGGCGGCTTGCCCAGGGCTCCGCCCTTAGAACCCTGCTCTGGCATCGTTCCATATGGAACGTCCTGGACCATCCAAAAGGTCTCAAATGTCCTGCAGAAGGAATCCTTGCGTTTTGGAGCATCTCACAACTCCCAACGTGGGAAAACCGTGATGGCTTTCTGAAGCCCCCACCCCCTTTCTGAAGGGGAAATCATGGACAGGAACTCCAACCTGAGCCAACGTCTGATCCTCGCCCTGAATTCAGATGCACGACATCTCGATGCAGCTCTGCAGAGTGTGCCGGCCTTGCCCTCGCCCTTAAACCTATGTGAAACTTCTATTCTCCAATGTCCGTCCTCACACTCCTGGCCCCCAAGACCTCACGTTTGGCAATTCTGGACCCACCAGGCAGCACTCTGCCTTCCCTCCAGATAAAAAGCAAAATGTTGCCCTATGGAGCTTCCCAGACACCCGAAATGAGGATAGACCTACACGGCACCCTTCTGTACACAAATTATATCGACAAATCTGGGCACTAATACACTGTCTGACACAGCCTGAGCCCGGACTTCCTGACCAAAAACCAGACAGCTGACCGCACACTAAGCACAACAGACCCGCCATGGCCTTAGCTCGTCATCTATTCCCAACCTAGCTTCTCAGGCTTCAGGACATAGACCTTAACTCCACACCCCGCCAAGGGGTGAATGTGATGCAGAAATCAGAACTCCTCCTTCCCTATGGCAAGAAACCTTGTGGTTGGCATGTTGTCCCACGTTCAGTGTAGGAGAAACCAGCGTTCACCATGAGGCCCCGCCCATGCTTGAGTACGAAGAGTGCACAAACACGCATAGTGACCCTCAGCGTGAGTCCTGTCCTCTAGTAAGTACTCTCAGTGGCTGGACCATTAGACGTCATAATGGGCTTGCCATGCCCCTAGTCCCCAAGTTTTAACCACCTTTCTGGTTGTCCAGTCGCCCCTCCCCAGGGCTCTGCCCTGGGAACTCTCTTTTGGTGGGACAACTGAGGTAAAAAGAAAAGAAAACGGACTCCTCCCATCTCAAAGAATAACCCCAAACTCTTGGGATCGGGCCAAATGCCCAGAGAGGAAGACTCGTCCATGGCCCATGAGGCCTCCCCGACATTCCACGCCCATCAGTGACACAAAATCCAGCGACAAAAGCCTGAATAAGCGCCTCACACTCGCTCTTTCTTCCTATCCCAAAGAGTTCCCCTCACGGTCTGTAGATCGGGACTGCCATACCTACGTCCCCAAAACAAGCCGAGTGTGTGTTTTCAGGCTTCTATCCCCACATTCCTGGCTTCCACACCCTCCAGCCTGGGGACCCTGGAGCCACACATCAGGTCTGTGCCTCTCAACTCCACGGGAATTCTGCCCCTTCCATTGACCACAATCATACAAACTCGGAGAAACCTCCAAAGTCCCCAAGGCCATTCCCATAGTATAGAACGCTCAGGACAAACAAGGGCTGCCTGGAAACAGCTGAGCATCCATCTCCACTCATACTGTAGATGGATGTCCCCAGAGAAGGAGATTGAACGGGTCAGGGCCCTAGGCCCTAATGGGGTCCATTGTTTTGGTTTCCTGCTATCTCTCATCAGAGGCCTGGTTTCCAATATCAGCATGTGGGGCTTTCCTGAGGCACCAATCAGATCAAATCTAGTCTCCACATGGGAAACTTGTCTTTTGGAGATGACGCAAAACCGCTGCTTAGGAGAAGCATTCAGGGTCCGTGCGTCACAGCTCCGTGCCAGGGTCTCTATGCACACAAACCCACAATAGGTCCCATCCGCAGTAGAGTCCATTTCACCTCAGCCCCTTCCGTTGCTCCCCTAGAGCTAGCATATCAAAACTGTCTATTAACTGGGAGACAGTTAGAATCGATACAGTCTGCCCAGGGTTCCATCCTTCGATCCCTGCTTTGCTGTCGTTCCTTATGAAACATCCTGGAGCGATCCAACAGATCTCAATTGTTGATCAGAAAAAATCCTTGTGGCTTGGAGCATATCCCAACTCCCCTCCTGGGCAAACCTCCATGGCTTCGAGATGCTGCCCCCTTCAAGAAAGGGCCATAATGGACAGAAACTCCAACCTGAGCCTAGGTCTGAACCCTCCCTGACTTCAGATGTACGAAGTCCCGATTCAGAGGGGCAGAGAGTGCCTGCCTTGCCCTCGTCCCAGAACCTACGCCTAACTTGTGTTCTCATTCTTCCGTCCTCACACTCCTTGCCCAAAGGGCATCCAGTTTGGGAATTCCGGAGCCACAAAGCAGCACTCTGCCTGCCCTCCAGAAGAAAAACGTTGCCCTTGGAGCTACCCAGAAAAGCTAAATGAGGATCAAGCTGCACGGCACTCGACTCTCCCCCAATTATACAATATACCCTGAAAACTAATGCCTGGTCTGACGCAGCCTAGGCCTGAACCTCCCGACCAACACTCAGCGACCTGGCTCCACACTGAGCACGTCGGACCTGTCATGGACTTAAGTCGTCATCTCTTCCAAGCTCGGTTTTCAGACTACACAACCTAGACCTTAACTCAAATCACGGCCCAGCGGTGAAAGAGATGAAAAAAAATCAGAACTACTACTTCCCCATGGCAAGAATACATATGGTTGGCATGGAGCCCAACGTTCAGTGTAGGAGCAACAGTGTGGACCATGATTCCCGCCCATGCTTGAGCGCCTAGAAGGCATAAACACACACTTGTGACCCTCAGCGTGAGTTCTGTCCTCAAGGAAGGCCTCTCAGTGGCTGGAACTAACCATAGTTCGGTTTGTCCATTCACCCCTCCGCAGGGCTCTGCTTTGAAATCCCTCTTTTTGTGGGACACCTGAGGTAACCAAACTGATAGGACTCCTCCCATCCCCAAGATGGACCCAAAATAATTGGGTACGTGCCAAATCCACAGAGAGGAAGACTTGTCCATGGCCCATGAGGCCTCCTCGACATTCCACGGCCATTGTTGACACAAAATCCAGAGACAATAGACTGAAGAAATGCCTTACACTCACTCTTTCTTCATATCCCGAAGAGTTCTCCTCACGGCCTGTAGATAGGGCCTGCCATACTTATGTCCCCAAACGTAAGCCGCGTTAGTGTTTTGAGACTTCTATCCCCACGCTCCTGGCCCACACACCCTCCAGGCTGGGGCCCCTGGAGCCACACATCAGGTCTGTGCCTGCCCACTCCACTGGAATTCTGCCCATTCACTTGACCACACGCCTCCAAATTAGGAGAAACCTCCACAGTCCCTGAAGCCATCCCAATTGTGTAGGCCGCCCGGGACAAACAAGGGCGTCTGACAACAGCTGAGCATCTACCTCCACTCATACCGTAGTTGGATGTCACCAGGGCAGTAGATTGAACCTCACAGGTCCCTAGGCCGTAATCGGATCCAAGGCTTTGGTTTCCAGGCTTCTCTCCTCAGAGGCATGTTTTCAAATACCAGCATGCGGGGGTTTCCGGAGGCAAATCTTGTCTCGACATGGGAAAATAGCAGGCTGGAACTGTGTCAAAACTTCCGCTTAGGAGAATCCTTCAGGGCCCGGTGCCACCACCCCTTTCCAAGGTCTCCATGGACACAAACCCACATTAGGATCCATCCGCAGGAGAGTCCATTTCAACTCTGGCTTCTCGGTTGCTCCGCCAGAGCCAGCAGATAGAACCTGTCTTGTCGCTAGGAGACGATTGAGATGCGAGGCGGCTTGCCCAGGGCTCCGCCCTTAGAACCCTGCTCTGGCGTCGTTCCATATGGAACGTCCTGGACCCATCCAAAAGGTCTCAAATGTCCTGCAGAAGGAATCCTTGCGTTTTGGAGCATCTCACAACTCCCAACGTGGGAAAACCGTGATGGCTTTCTGAAGCCCCCACCCCCTTTCTGAAGGGGAAATCATGGACAGGAACTCCAACCTGAGCCAACGTCTGATCCTCGCCCTGAATTCAGATGCACGACATCTCGATGCAGCTCTGCAGAGTGTGCCGGCCTTGCCCTCGCCCTTAAACCTATGTGAAACTTCTGTTCTCCAATGTCCGTCCTCACACTCCTGGCCCCCAAGACCTCACGTTTGGCAATTCTGGACCCACCAGGCAGCACTCTGCCTGCCCTCCAGATAAAAAGCAAAATGTTGCCCTATGGAGCTTCCCAGACACCCGAAATGAGGATAGACCTACACGGCACCCTTCTGTACACAAATTATATCGACAAATCTGGGCACTAATACACTGTCTGACACAGCCTGAGCCCGGACTTCCTGACCAACACCCAGACAGCTGACCGCACACTGAGCACAACAGACCCGCCATGGCCTTAGCTCGTCATCTATTCCCAACCTAGCTTCTCAGGCTTCAGGACATAGACCTTAACTCCACACCCCGCCAAGGGGTGAATGTGATGCAGAAATCAGAACTCCTCCTTCCCTATGGCAAGAAACCTTGTGGTTGGCATGTTGTCCCACGTACAGTGTAGGAGAAAAGCAGCGTTCACCATGAGGCCCCGCCCATGCTTGAGTACAAAGAGGCCATATACACGCATTGTGACCCTCAGCGTGAGTCCTGTCCTCTACTAAGTCCTCTCAGTGGCTGGACCATTAGACGTCATAATGGGCTTGCCATGCCCCTAGGCCCCAAGTTTTAACCAGCTTTCTGGTTGTCCAGTCGCCCCTCCCCAGGGCTCTGCCCTGGAAACTCTCTTTTGGTGGGACAACTGAGGTAAAAACAAAACAAAACGGACTCCTCCCATCTCAAAGAATAACCCCAAACTCTTGGGATCGGGCCAAATGCCCAGAGAGGAAGACTCGTCCATGGCCCATGAGGCCACCCGGACATTCCACGGCCATCAGTGACACAATATCCAGAGACAAAATCTTGAGCAAGCGTCTCACACTCGCCCCCTTGTTCATATCCTGAAGACTTCTCCTCACGGTCTGTAGATCAGTCCTGCAATACCTACGACCCGAAACCTAAGCCGGGTTTGTGTTTTCAGACAACTGTCCCCACAGCCCTGGCCCACAAAACCTACAGGCACAGGTTCTTGGAGCCAAACCTGAGGACTGTACCTGGGAATTCTGCCCATTCCATTGGCCACAAACCTAGAAATAGGATGATAAACCTCCAAAGTGCCCGGGGCCATCCCAATAGTGTTGACTGCCCAGGAAAAACAAGGGCGGTCTGACACCAGCTGAGCATCTACCTGCACTTAGACCCGTGGACAGATGTCCCCAGAGGTAAATTGGAATGAGCAGGCCCCTAGATCCTAATCGGATCCATTGCTTTGTTGTCTAGGCATCTCTCCCCAGAGGCCTGGTTTCCAATAGCAGCATATGGCTGTTTCTTGAGGCACCCATCAGAACAAATCTCGTCTCCACGTGGGAATCATGCACGTTGGAGCTGTGTCAAAGCCTCTGGTTAGGAGAACCCTTCAGGGACCCTGTGCCACTGCCTCATTCCAAGTTCTCCATGGACACAAACCCACATTAGGACCCATCCACAAGAGAGTCCATTTCAACTCAACCCTTTCAGTTTCTCCCCCAGATCCAGCAGATCTAACCTGTCTTGACACTAGGACACAAGAGGAATGAGAGACGGGCTTCCCAGCCATCCATCCTTAGAACCCTACTCGGAATCGATCCGTATGGGAAGTCCTGGAGCCAACCAACAGATCTCAATCGCCCTGCAGAAGAAATTTTATGGTTTGGAGCATCTCACAACTCCCATCGTGGGAAAACCCCCCTGGCCTCGTGATCCACCCCCCCTTCAAGAAGGGGCCCTCAGGGACAGAATGTCCAACCTGAGCGATCGTCTGATATTCGCCCTGACTCCAGATGCACGAGATCTCGATTCAGGTCTGCAGATTGTGCCTGCCATATCCTCACCCAGAATCCTAGGCCTAGCTTGGGTTCTCATAGTGCCATCCTCAGACTACTGACGCAAAAGCCTTCCAGTTTGGCAATCCAGACTACAATGCAGCACTCTGCCTGCCCTCCAGAAGAAAAACATTGCCCTCTGGAGCTACCCAGAAAGCCCAAATGAGGATCAACGTGCACGCCATTTGGCTGTACCCCAAATATATAGGCTGACCTGGGCACTAATGCCCTTTTGACACAGCCTGAGCCTGGACCTCCTGGCCCCACCCAGACTGCTGGCCGCACACTGAGCACATCGGACCCGCCATGGCCTTAGGTCGTCATCTCTTCTCAATCCCGGTTTTCAGGCTTCAGAATCTAGACCATATCTCCAATCACGGCCCGGGTTTGAAAATGATGCAGAAATCAGAACTCTTTCCCCATGGCAAGAAACCTTCTGGTTGGCATGTTGTCCAAGGTTCAGTGTAGTTGAAACCCGTGTGGCCCATGAGGCGCCGCCCATGCTTGCGGCCACATTGGTCACAAACACACATTGTGACCCTCAGCCGGAGCCCAGTCCTCAGGTAAGGCCTCTCAGTGGCAGGAAGGAGAGACAACATATTGGGCTTGCTATGCCCCTAGGCCCCAATTTTAAACCATAGATCGGGTTGTCCCTTCACTCTTCCCCAGGGCTCTGCTTTGGAATTCCTCTTTTGGTGGGACACCTGAGGTAACAAACCTGAAAGGAGTCCTCCCATCCCACAGATTGACGAAAAACAATTGGGATCGGGCCAAATCCACAGAGAGCAAGATTCGTCCAGGGCCCATGAGGCCTCCCCAAATTTCCACGACCATCCCTGATACACAATCCAGAGACAAAAGCCGGCGCTCGCCCCTCAGACTCGCTCATTTTCATATCGTGAAGAGTTCATCACATAAGAACCTACACGGCACTCGAATGCACCCAAAATATATAGTCTAACCTGGGCACTAATGCACTGTCTGACAACCTGAACCCGGACCTCGTGACCAACACCCAGACAGCTGTCCGCACACTGAGCACATCAGACCCGCCATGGCCATAGACATTCATCTCTTCCCTACCTCAGTTTTCAGGCTTCAGAACCTAGACCTTATCTCCAATCACTGCCCAGAGGCGACTGTGATGCAGAAAACAGAACTCTTCCTTACCCATGGAAAGAAACCTTGTGGTTGGCATGTTGTCCAACGTTCAGTGTAGGAGAAACCAGCATTCACCCTGAGGCCCCGCCCATTCTTGAGTGCGACGAGGGCATAAACATGGATTGTGTCCTTCAGCGTGAGTCCTGTCCTCTAGTTCGTCCTCTCAGTGGCTGGACCATTAGATGTCATAATGGGCTTGACATGTCCCTAGGCCCCAATTTTTAACCAGATTTCTGGTTGTCCAGTCACCCCATCCCAGGGCTCTACTCTGCAATCCCTCATTTGGTGGGACACCTGAGGTTGAAAAACAAAACAAAACAAATCAACAACAGAACAACGGACTTCTTCCATCCCACAGATTGACCCCAAACTCTTTGGACGTGGCCAAACCCCCAGAGAGTAAGACTCGTCCATTTCCTATGGTGCCACCCGGAAATTTCATGACCATGAGTGACACGATATCCAGAGGCAAAAACGTGAGCAAGAGCCTCACACTCGCCCTTTTTTCATATCCCGAAGAGTTCTCCTCATGGTCTATAGATCAGTCCTGCCATACCTATGACCCGAAACATAAGCGGAGTTTGTGTTTTCAGACAACTCTGCAAACAGCCCTGGCCTACACACCCTACAGGCTCAGGCCCCTGGAGCCAAACCTGACGACTGTGCTTGCCCTCTCCAAGGGAATTGTATGTGCCCATTCCAATGGCCACAACCCTACTAATAGGATAAACCTCCAAAGTCCCTGAGGCCATCCCAGTATTTGTGGCATCCAAGGACAAACAAGGGCAATCTGGGCCCATCTGAGCACCTACCGGCACTCAGACCCGTAGACTGATGTCCCCAGGGTAAAAAGGAACGAACAGGCCCATAGGCACCTATCAGATCTATTGCTTTGGTTTCCAGTCATTTCTCTTTAGAGATGCTTAGAACCCTTAGAAACCTGCTCTTGCGTCGTTCCTTATGGGACATCCTTGAGCCATCCAACAGGTTTCGACTGTCCCACAGGAGTCCTTGTTCATGGACCACCTCACAACTCATATCATGGAAAGCTTCCAAGGTCACATGATGCCCCCAATCTTCATGAAGGCAGATCATGGAAAGAAACTCCAACCTGAGCCAACGGCTGATCTTCGCCTTGACTTCAGATGCACGAGATCTTGATTAGGCTCTTCAGAGTGCACCTGCTGTGCCCTCACCCCAAAACCTAAGCATAGCTAGTGTTCTCAGACTTCCCTCCTCACTCTCCTGGACCATACGCCCTCCATTTTGGGATTTCCGATGACACAGTGCTGCACTCTGCCTGCCCTCTAGAAGAAAAACGTTGCCCTATGGGTCTACCCAGAAACCTCAAATGAGGATAAACCTGCATGCCACTCAACTGTACACCAATTATATTGTCTAGCCTGTGCACTAATGCCCTGTCTGACACAACCTGAGGCCTGAATTCCCAACCGACACCCAGACAGCTTGCCGTACACTGAGAACATCTGAACCGCCATGGCCTTAGGTTGCCATCTCTTTCCAACCTGGTTTTCAGGCTACAGAAACCTAGACCTTATCTCTACTCATTTCCCATGGGTGAACGTGATGCAGAAATCATAACTCCTCCTTCCCTCTCGCCAGAATCTTGTGGTTGGCATCTTATCCAAAGTTCAGTGTAGGACCCCTGTAGGGCCTACAGGAGTAGTAGTAGGGCCCCTGAGGGAAGTGTAGGGTCCCTGAGGCCCTGCCCATGCTTAAGAGCTGCGGTGCGCACAAACACACAATGGGACCCTCAGTTTGAACCCTGTCCTCAAGTAAAGCCTCTCAGTGGCGGGACGATGAGCCCACATATGGGGCCTGCCATGCCCCAAGTCACCCAATCTTAACCAGAGTTAGAGACATCTAGTCACCCCTACTCAGGGCTCTGCTCTGGAATCCCTCTTTGGTGGGACATTTGAGGTAAGTAAACACAGAAAGGATTCCTCCCACCCACAGAATGACCCCAATCACTTGGGATCAGGCCATCCCCAGAGAGAAAGACTCCTCCATGGCCCATGAGGCCAGCCCGACATTCCACGGCCACTATTGAAACAATATCCAGAGACATAAGCCTCACCCTTAGGTCATAGCCCAAAAAATTCTCCTCATAGTCTGTATATCGGGCCTGCCATACCTACGTCCCCAAACCGTGTTTTCAGACTTCTATCCTGACATCCCTGTCCCACACACCCTCCAGGCTGAGGCCCCTGGAGCCACACCTCAGGACTGTGCCTGCCCTCTCCAAGGAAATTCTTCCCATTCCATTGGCCACAACCCTACAGATTAGGAGAAACCTCCAAAGTCCCAGAGGCCATTCCAATAGTGTAGGCCGTCCAGTACAAAGAGGGGTGATCTGTCACAAGCTGAGCAACGACCTCAACTCACCCGTAGACAGATATCCCAAGAGAAAGTTATTAAACTGGACAGGCCCCTAGAACGTAATTGGTTCCATTGCTTTTGTTTCTAAGCATCTCTCCTCAGAGGCCTGTTTTCCAATACCAGCATATGGGGGATTCCAGAGATACCAATCAGAACAAATCTTGTCTCCACATGGGAAACTTATCCTTTGGAGCTCTGTAAAAACCTCCAGTTAGGAGAAACCTTCAGGTAACCGGAGCCACCGCCCTATTCCAAGGTCTCCATGGACACAAACCCGCATTATGACCATTCGGCAGGAGAGTACATTTCAACTCAGCCCCGTCGATTACTCCCCCAGAGCCAGAATATCAAACCTGCCTTGTCACTAGGAGACAACTTGAATCCAAAGCAGACTCTCTAGGCATCCATCGTTGGAATCCTGCTCTGGCGCCATTCCATATGGGATGTCCTGTGAGCCTTCCAACAGGTCTTGACTGTACTGCAGAAGGAATCCTTGCAGATTGGAGCATCTCACAACTCCTATCGTGGGAAAACCTACATGGCCTCATGAGATGCTCCCCTTTATAAAGGGGCCATCATGGACAAAAACTCCAACCTGAGCCAACTTCGGAT
This sequence comes from Mustela putorius furo, assembly GCF_011764305.1. Taxonomy (NCBI): domain Eukaryota; kingdom Metazoa; phylum Chordata; class Mammalia; order Carnivora; family Mustelidae; genus Mustela; species Mustela putorius. The sequence goes on along the minus strand of NW_025421549.1, from coordinate 253,827 downwards.
CCATTGCTCTGGTTTCTATGTATCTCTCCTCAGAGGCCTGGTTTCCAATATCAGAATATGGGGGTTTCCTAAGGAAACAATCAGAACAGATCTCATCTCCACATGAGAAACTTGCTCTTTGGAGCTGTGTCAATACCTCAGGTTAGGAGGATCCTTCAGGGCGCTGGCACCATGGCCCAATTCCAAGGTCTCCAAGGACACAAACTTACATTATGATTCATCGTCAGGAGAGTCCATTTCAAATCAGCCCCCTTGGCTGCTCACCCAGAGCCAGCAGATCAAAGCTGCCTTGTCACTAGGAGACAGTTGGAATGCGAGGTGGGCTGCCCAGGCATCCATCCTTAGAACCCTGCTATGGAGAATTTCTTTATGGGACGTCTTGAACCCAACCAACCTGTCTTGACTGTCTCGCAGAATGAATCCTTGTGGTTTGAAGCATCACACAATCCCACTGTGAGAAAACCTCCATTTCCTCATGATGCCCCACACCTTCATAAATGGGCCATCATGGACAGAAACTCCATCCTAAGCCAAAGTCTGATCCGCGCCCTGAATTCAGAAGCACGAGATCTCGATTCAGCACGTGAGAGTGTGCCTGCTGTGCCCTCGCCCCGAACCCTAAGCCTAACTTGTGTTCTCAGACTTCCGTCTTCACAATCCTGGCCACACCCCTCCAGTTTGGCAATTCTGGAGACACAATGCAGCACTCTGCCTGCCCTCCAGAAGAAAAATGTTGCCCTATAGGGCTAACCAGAAACGCCAAATGAGTAACAACCTGCATGCCACTCGACCACACCCCAATTATACAATCTAGCCTGTGCACTAAAGCCCTGTCTGACACAGCCTGAGGGCAGACCTCCAGTCCAACACCCAGACAGCTGGCTGTACACTGAGCATATCAAACCCACAATGGCTTTCGGCCTTCATCTCTACCCAACCTCAGTTTTCACCTTCAGAACCTAGACCTTATCTCCACTCACTGCTCAGGAGTGAACGTGATACAAGAATCAGAACTTCTCCTTCGCCATGGCAAGAATCCTTGTGGTTGGCATGTTGTCCAACGTTCATTGTAGGAGAAAGCAGCATGGACTATGAGGCCCCACCTATCCCTGAGGGCTACAATTTGCACAAACACATATTGTGACCCTCAGCGTGAGTCCTATCCTCATGTAAAGCCTCTTAGTGACTGGAACAACAGCCCACATATGGGGCTTGCCAAGCCCTAGTCCCCCAATCTCAACCAGAGTTAGAGATGTCTAGTCACCCCTACTCAGGGCACTGCTCTGGAATCCCTCTTTGGTGGGACACCTGAGGTAAAAAAAAAAATACAGAAAGGACTCTTCCCATCCACAGAATGATCCCAACCACTTGGGATCAGGCCAAATCACCAGGGAAAGACTTGTCCATGGCCCTTGAGGACACCCCGACATTCCACGGCCACCGTAGGCACAAAATCCAGAGACAAAAGCCTGAGCAAATGCCACATTCTCGCCCTTTGTTCATAGCCCGGAAAATTCTCACGGTCTGTAGATCGAGCCTTCATTCATACATCCCCAAACCTAAGCTGAGTTTGTGTTTTCAGACTTCTGTCCCCACAGTCCTGGCCCACACACCATCGAAGCTGGGTCCCCTGGAGCCACACCTAAGGACTGTGGCTTCCCTCTCCAGGGGAATTCTGCCATTTCCATTGGCCACAACCCTATAGATTAGGAGAAACCTCCAAACTCCCCGAGGCCATCCCGATAGTGTTGGCTCCCCAGGACAAACAGGGATGATCTTTCACAAGTTAGCAAACTACCTCCACTCAGACCCAGAGACAGATATCCCCATAGAATAAGATTGCACTGGACAGGCACTTAGGCCCTAATCAGATCCATTGCTTTTGTTTCCAGGCATCTCTCCTCAGAGGCCTGGTTACCAATACCAGCATATGGGGGATGACTGAGGCACTCATAGAAAAATCTCATCTTCACATAGGAAATGTACTCTTTGGAGCTCTATAAAAACCTCTGTTTAGGAGAATCTTTCAGGGCCCCGGATCAAGCGCCCCAATCCAAGGTCTCCATGGACTTAAACCCACATTATGATCTATCCTCGGTAGAGTCCATGTCAACTCATCCACCTTGGTTTCTCCCCCAGGGCCTGCAGATCAAACCTGCCTTGTTGCTAGGAGACAACTAGAATGGGAGGCGGGCTGCCCAGGCATCCATCCTTAGAACCCTACTCTGGAGTCGTTCCATATGGGACATCCTAGAGCCATCCAACAGGTCTCAAGTGTCCCACAGAAGGAATCTTTGCAGTCTGGTGCATCTCCCAATTCCCATTGTGGGAAAATCTTCATGGCCTCTTGAGACGCTCCACTTTATAAAGGGGCCACCATGGACAGAAACTCCAACCTGAGCAAACGTCTGATATTCGCCCTGGCTTCAGGTGCATGAGATCTTGATTCAGCTCTGCAGAGTGTGCCTTCTGTGCCCTCACCCCAAAAACTAAGCCCAGCTTGTGTTCTCAGACTACCGTCCTCACACCCCTGGCCCAAAAGCCCTACATTTTGGCAATACTGGGGCCACAATGCAGCACTCTGCCTGCCCTCCAGAAGAAAAACTTTGCCTTATGGAGCTACCTAGAAACCCGAATGAGGATCAACTGAACGCCACTCGACTGCACCCCGAATATACAGTCTACCCTGTCTAATGCCCTGTCTGACACAGCATGAGCCCACACCTCCAGACCTATGCTCAACAGCTAGCCACACACTAAGCTCATTGTACCCATCAGGTCCTTAGGTCTTCATCTCTTCCCAACCTCGGTTTTCGGGTTTCAGAACCTAGACCTAAACTCCAATCACTGTCCAGGGGTGAACGTGATGCAGAAATCACAACTCTTCCTTCGCCATGGCCGGAAACCTTGTGGTTGGCATATTCTCCAACGTTCAGTGTAGGAGAATACAGCGTGGCCCATGAGGCCCTTCCCATGCTTGAGGGCCTTGTTGGGCACAAATAGGCATTGTGACCCTCAGCATGAGCCCTGTCCTCAAGGAAGACCTCTCAGTGTCTGAATCAAGAGCCCACATATTGGACTTGCCATGCCCCTAGGCCCCCAAACTTAAACAGAGGTGGGGTTATCCAGTTGTGACTCCCAAGGACTCTGCTCTGGAATCCCTCTTTTATTGGCACACATGAGGTACATAAAAAAAAAATAAAAAAGAGAAAGGACTCCTCCCATCCCACAGAATGTACCTAAACTCTTGGGATTCGGTCAAATCCTCAGTGAAGGAAAGTTTTCCACGACCCATGAGGCCACGCCAGCATTCGACCCACATTGTTCCACAAATCCAGAGACAAAACCTGAGCAAGCACCTCAAACTCACCCTTTTTCATATCCCGAAGTGATATCACGGTCTGTAGATTGGGCGTGCCATACCTATGTCCCCAATCCTAAGCGGAGTTTGTGTTTTCAGACTTCTGTCCCCACAGGCCTGGCCCACACACCCTCAAGGCTGGGCCCCAAGAGCCAAACTCAGAACTGTGCCTGCCCTCTCCAGGGCATTTCTGCCCATTCCATTGGCCACAACCCTATAGATTAGGAGAAACTCCAAAGTCCCGAGGCCATTCCCAATATTATAGGCTGCCCAGGACAAACAGGGGCGATCTGACACAAGCCGAGCAACTACCTCCCCTCAGATCCATAGACACGTATCCCCAGGAAAGAGATTGAACCGGACAGGCACCTAGGCCCTAATCATATCCATTGCTTTTGTTTCCAGGCATCTCTCCTCAGAGGCCTGGTTTCCAATACCAGGATATAGGAGATTCCTTAGGCACTCATCAAAACAATTCTCTGCTCTACATAGGAAACGTACTCTTTAGAGCTCCATCAAAACCTCCGGTTATGAACATCCCTCAAGGCCCCGGATCAAGCACCCCATTCCAAGGCCTCCATGGACACAAATGCACATTATGACCCATCCTCAACTCACCCATTTCAACACACCCGCCTCGGTTACTCCCCTAGATCCAGCAGATCGAACTTGCCTTGGCGCTATGAGACACCTGGAATGGGAGGCAGGCTGCCCAGGCATCCATCCTTAGAACCCTGCTCTGGATAACTTCCTTAAGGGATGTCCTGGAGCCATCCAGCAGGTCTCGACTGTCCCACGGAAGGAATCATTGCGGTTTGGAGCATCTCACAATTCCCATCATGGGAAAAACTCCATGGCCTCGTGACACCCTCCCCTTCATGAAGGGGCCTTCATGGACAGAAACTCCAACCTGAGCCAACGTCTGATCCTAGCTCTGTCTTCAGGTACACGGGATCTCGAATCATCTCTGCAGAGGGTTCCTGCCGTCCCCTCACCCCGAAATCTAAGTCTGGCTTGTGTTCTCAGAATTTTTTCCTCACACTCCTGGCCCACAAGCCTTCCAGTTTGGGAATTCTGGAGCCACTATGTGGCACTGTGTCTTCCTTCCAGAAGAAAAACGTTGCCCTCTAGGGCTACCAGTAACCACAAATGTGTACCAACCTGCACGAAACTCTACTGCACCCCAATGATACAGTCTAGCCTGGGCACTAATTCCCTGTCTGCCACAGCCTGAGCCTGCACCTCCCAACCCACACTCAACAGCTGGCCGAACACTGAGCACATCAGTCACACCATGGCCTTAGGTCTTCATCTCTTCCCAACCTCAGTTTTCAGGCTTCAGAACCTAGACCTTAAATCCAATCACAGTCCAGGAGTGAAAGTGTTGCAGAAATTAGAACTCCTTCTTCCCCGTGGCCAGAATACTTGTGGTTGCCATATTGTGCAACGTTCAGTGTAGGAGAAACCAGCATGGTACATTAGGCCACGCCCTGATGAGGGGCTCCTTGGGCACAAAAACACATTGTGAAACTCAATGTGAGCCCTATGCTCAAGGAAGGCCTCTCAGTGTCTGGACCAAGAGCCCACATATGGGGCTTGCCATGTTCTTAGGTCCCAATGTTAACCAGAGCTCTGGTTGTGCAGTCGCCCCTCCCCAGGACTCTGCTGTGGAATCCCTCTTTTGGTGGTCCACCTGAGGTAAAAAAAAAAAACAGAAAGGCCTCCTCCCTTCCCACAGAATGACCCCAAACTCTTGGGATTGGGTCAAATCCCCAGAAAGGGAGCCTCATCGATGGCCCATGAGGACACCCGGACATTCCATGGCAATCGGTGACACATATCCAAAAAAAATAAGCATGAGCAAGCACCTCACTTTCGCCCTTTGTTCATATCCCGAAGAGTTCTCCTCACGGTCTATATATCGGGCCGGCCATACCTACAGACCCAAACCTAAGTGGAGTTTGTGTTTTCAGACTTTTGTCCAAATAGCCCTGGACCACACACGCTCCACACTTGGGTCCCTGGAGCCACACCTCAGGACTGTGCTTCCCTTTCAAGAGAATTCTTTCCATTCCATTGGCCACAACCTTGCAAATTAGGAAAAACCTCCAAAGTTACCGAGGCCATCCCAAGAGTGTAGGCCGCCCAGGAAAAACAGGTGTGATCTCAAACCAGCTGAGCAACTACCTCCACTCAGACAAAAGATGTCCCCAGAGAAGAATATTGAACCGGACAGGCCCCTAGGCCCTAATCAGATCCATTGCTTTGGTTTCCAGGCATCTCTCCTCAGAGGCCTCATTTCCAATACCAGCAAATGGTGGTTTCCTGAGGCATCAATAAGAACAAAACTCGTCTCCCCATGGAAAACTTGCTCATTGGAGCTTTGTTATAACGTCTGTTTAGGAGAATCCTTCAGGGCCCAGGTGCCACTGCCCCATACCAAGGTCTCAATGGACTCAAACCAACATTAAGACCATCCTCAGGAAAGTAAATTTCAACTCAGCCCCCTCTGATGCTACCCCAAGCCAGCAGATCAAATGTTTCTTGTTGCTAGGAGACAATTGGAATTGAGGCTGTCTGCCCAGGCATCCATACTTAGAACCCTGTTCTGTAAAAATACCTTATGAGACGTCCTGGAGCCATCCAACAAATCTTAATTGTCCCATAGAAGGAAACCTTGCGGTTTGGAGCATCTCACAACTCTAATAGTGGGAAAACCCCCATGGCCTCATAATGCCCCCCCCTTCATGAAGGGGCCAACATGGACAGAAACTCCAACCTGAGCCAAAGTCTGATCCTCGACCTGACTTCAGACCCATGAGATCTCAATTCAGCTCTGCAGAGTGTGCCTGCCATGTCCATTCCCCGAAACCTAAGCCTAGCTTGTGTTCTCAGACTTCCGTCCTCACTCTCCTGGCCCACAAGCCCTCCAGTTTGGGAATTCCGAAGCCACAATGCAGCACTCTGCCTGTCCTCCAGAAGAAAAACTTTGCCCTATGCTGCTAATAAGAAACCCCAAATGATTATCGAATGCATGCCACTCGACTGTAAAGCAATTATACAGCCTACCCTGAATACTAATGCCCTGTCTGGCACAGCCTGAGACAAGACATCCCAAACGACACCTAGACAGCTGGCTCCAACCTGGACACAAGGGACCCGCTATGGCTGTAGTTCGTCATCTCTTCCCAACCTCGGTTTTCAGGATTTAGAACCTAGACATTATCTCCAATCGCTGCCCAGGGGTGAACGTGATGCAGAAATTAGAATTCTTCCTTCCCCATGGCCAGAAACCTTGTGGTTGGCATGTTGTCCAACGTTCAATGTGGGAGAACCTGCATTGTCGGAAAGGCCACGCCAGTGCTTGAGGGCCGCCTAGGGCACAGACATGCATTGTGACCTGTAGCGTGAGTCCCATATTAAAGTAACGCCTCTCAGTGGCTCGACCAAGATCCTGCATATGGGGCTTGTCATAGCCATAGGCCCCCAGGCTTAACCAGAGAGCGAGTATTCCAGTTGTCAGTACCCACTGCTATGCTCCAGAATCCCTCTACTGGGGGGACACATGAAGCAGAAAACGGGACTCTTCCCTTCCCACAGAATGACCCCAAACTCTTGGGGGCTGGACAAACTACCAGAGAGGGAGACTTCTACGACCCATGAGGCAACTCCTACATTAAACGGCCTTTGTGGACAAAATATCCAGAGACAAAAGACTGAGCGACTGCCTCCCTCTCACCCTTCTTTCATATCCAGAGGAGCTCCCCTCACGGACTGTAGATCAGGCCTGCCATAACCTCGGCCCCAAACCTGAGCTGAGTTTGGGTTTTTGGATGTCTGTCTGCACAGCCGTGGCCCACACCGCCTCCAGGCTGGGTCTCTGGAGCCACACCACAGAACTGTGTCTGCTCTCTCCTAAGAAACTCCCCGTTCCATTGGCCACAACTCTACAAAATAGTAGAAACCTCAAGGTCCCCAAGGACATCCCACTACCGCAAGCCGCACTGGACAAACAGGGGCATTATGACACCAGCTGAGCAACTAGTACCTCCATGCAGACACACAGACTGATATCCGCAGAGACAGAAGATTGAACCAGGCAGGCCCCTAGGACCTATTATGAACTCTTGCTTTGGTGTCCAGGTATCACTCCTCAGAGGCCTGGGTTCGAAGACCAGCATATGGGGCTATCCTGAGGCACCAGACAGAACACCTCTCATCTCCACATGGAAAGCTTCCTTGTTGGAGTTGTGTCAAACCCTTCGGGTTGGAGAATCCTGCAGATTCCCTTAGCTACTGCCACATTCCAAGGTCTCCATGGCCACCAACCCACATTATGACTCATCCTCAGGAAAGTCCATTTAAACTCAGCCTTCTGGGTAGCTCACCCAAGAGCCCGCAGATTGAGCGTGCCTTGTCTCGACCAGGCAATGGGAAGGTGAGTTGGCGTTTCTCAGCATCCATGCTTAGGCCCCTGCTCTCGAGTCTTTCTGTATGGGGCATCCTGGAACCATCCAATAGTACTCGACTGTCCTGAAGAAGGAAACTTTGAAGTTTGGAGCAGCTCACAACTCCCAGCGTAGGGAAACCTCCATGGCCTCATGACGCCCCCACCCCCTTCATGAAGGGGCCGTCATGGACACAAACTCCAGCTTGAGGCAACATCTGATACTCGCCCTGACCTCAGATGCAGGAGATCTCAATTCAGCCTCTGCACAGTGGGCCCAAACCTCGTGCTACCTTGTGTTTTCAGACTTCCTTCCTCACACTCCTGGCAAACATGTCCTCAAGACTTGGAATTCTGGAACCAAAATGCAGCCCTCTTCTGGCCCTCCAGAAGAAAAACGTTGCTCTATGGGGATCTCCATAAACCCCAAATGAGGATCAACCTGCTCGGTTCTCGACCTCACCCCAATTGGATTGTTCGGGTTGTCCATTCATCCCTCCCCAGAGCTCTGCTTTGGAATCCCTCTTTTGGTGGGACACCTGAGGTAACAAAACTAAAAGGACTCCTCCCATCCTTCAGATTGACCCAAAACAATTGGGATTGGACCAAATTCACAGAGAGGAAGTCTCGTCCATGGCCCATGAGGCCTCCCCGAGATTCCACAGCCATCGTTGACAACAAATCCAGAGACAAAAGTCTGAGCAAGCGCCTCACACTCGCTCTTTTGTCGTATCCCAAAGAGTTCTCCTCACGGTCTGTAGATCGGGCCTGCCATACCTACTTCCCAAACCTAAGCCGAGTTTGTGTTTTCAGACTTCTGTCCCCACATTCCTGGCCCACATACCCTTCAGGCTGTGGCCCCTGGAGCCACATATCAGGACTCTGCCTGTCCATACCATGGGTATTCTGCCCATTCCATTGTCCACAATCGTACAAATTAGGAAAAACCTCCAGAGTCCCCAAGGACATCCCAATAATGTAGGCCGCCCAGGACAAACAAGGGTCATCTGAAACCAGCTGACCATCTACCTCTACTCAGCGTAGATGGATGTCCCCAGAGAAGAAGATTGAATCAGACAGGCCCCTAGGCCTGAATCAGATTCATTGCTTTCGGTTACAGGCATCTCTCCTCAGAGACCTGGTTTCCAATATTAGCATATGAGGATTTCATGAGGCAGCAATCAGAACAAATCTCTTCTCCACATGGGAAAATTATCCTTTGAAGATGTCTCAAAACCTCCAGTTAGGAGAATCCTTCAGGGCCTGTGTGCCACTGCCCCTTACAAGTTCTCCATGGACAGAAATCCACATTAGAACCCATCCGCAGGAAATTCCATTTCAACTCAGCTCCCTTTGTTGCTCCCCCAGAGCGAGCACACTGAACCTGTCTTGACTAGGAGACAATTGGAATGCAAGGCGGGCTGCCCAACCATCCATCCTTAGAGCTCTGCTCTGGCGTCGTTCCGTATGGGATGTCCTGGAGCCATCCAACAGGTCTCAAATGTCCAGCAGAAGGAATCCTTGAGTTCTGGAGCATCTCACAACTCCCAACCTGGGAAAATCTAGATGGCTTTGTGATGCCCCCCCCCCATTTATGAAGGGGAAATCATGGACAGGAACTCCAACCTAAGCCAACGTCTGATCTTCACCCTGAATTCAGATGCACGAGATCTCGATGCAGTTCTGCAGTGTGCTTTCCTTGCCCTCGCCCTGAAACCTAGGACTAGCTTGTGTTCTCAGACTTCCGTCCTCACACTCCTGGCCCCCAAGCCCTCACATTTGGAAATTCGGGACACAAAATGAAGCATTCTGCCTGCTTCCAGAAGAAAAATTTTGACCTATGGAGTTTCTCACATAACCCAAATGAGGATAGACATACACGGCACTCGAATGTACCCAAATTAGATAGTCTAACCTGGCCACTAATACACTGTCTGATACAGAGTGAGCCCGGACTTCCTGACCAAAAACAGAGACAGCTGACTGCACACTGAGAACATCACACACCCGCCATGGTCTTAGCTCGTTATCTCTTCCCAACCTAACTTTTCAGGCTTCAGAAATTAAACCTTAACTCCAAGCCCTGACAAGGGTTGAATGTGATGCAGAAATCAGAACTCCTCCTTACCCAAGGCAAGAAGCCTTGTGGTTGGCATGTTGTCCAACGCTCAGTGTAGGAGAAACCAGCATTCACCCTGAGGCCCCGCCCATTCTTGAGTGCGACGAGGGCATAAACACGCATTGTGACACTCAGCGTGAGTCCTATCCTCTAGTAAGACCTCACAGTGGCTGGACAATTAGATGTCATAATGGGCTTGACATGTCCCTAGGCCCCAATTTTTAACCAGATTTCTGGTTGTCCATTCGCCCCTCCCCAGGGCTTTACTCTGGAATCCCTCATTTGGTGGGACACCTGAGGTTACAAAACAAAACAACAACAACAACAACAAGAACAAAAAAAAAAAAAAAACAGACTTCTTCCATCCCACAGAATGACCTCAAACTCTTTGGACAAGGCCAAACCCCAGAGAATAAGACTCATCCATTTCCCATGAAGTCACCCGGGAAATTTCACGACCATGAGTGACATGATATCCAGAGACAAAAACTTGAGCAAGAGCCTCACACTCGCCCTTTTTTCATATCCTGAAGAGTTCTCCTCAAGGTCTGTAGATCACTCCTGCCATACCTGTGACCTGAAACGTAAGCCGAATTTGTGTTTTCAGACAACTGTAAAACAACCCTGGCCTAAACACCCTACAGGTTCAGGACCCTGGAGCCAACCTGAGGACTGTACTTGCCCTCTCCAAGGGAATTCTGTGTGCCCATTCCAATGGCCACAACCCTACTAATAGGATAAACCTACAAAGTCCCTGAGGCCATCCCAATAGTGGTGGCTTCCCAGGACAAACAGGAGTAATCTGAGCCCATCCGAGAACCTACCTGCACTCAGACCCGTAGACTGATGTTCCTAGAGGTAAAAAGGAACGAACAGGCCCCTAGGCACTAATAGGATCCATTGCTTTGGTTTCCAGGCATCTCTCCTTAGAGGACTGGATTTCAATACCAGCATATGGCTGTTTCTTGACTCACACTTTAGTACAAATCTCATCTTCACATGGGAAACTTGCACGTGGGAGCTGTGTCAAAGCCTCTGTTTAGGAGAACCCTTCAGGGCCCCAGTGCCACCGCTTCATTCCAAGGTCTCCATAGACACAAAAACACATTAGGACCCATCCACAGGAGAGTCCATTTCAACTGAGCGTATTCGGTTGCTCCGCGAGATCCAGCAGATCTAACTTGTCTTGTTGCTAGGAGACAATTGGAATGCGAGGTGGCCTACCCCGCCATCCATCCTTAAAACCCTGCTCGGAATCATTGGCCTGGAGCTAACCAACAGGTCTCATTTGTCCTGCAGAAGAATCTTTGAAGTTGGGAGCTTATCACAACTCCCATCGTGAGAAAACACCCATGGCCTCGTGATACCCCCCCCTTCATGAAGGGGCCCTCAGGGACATAAGGTCCAACCTGAGTGATCGTCTGATCCTCACCCTGACTTCAGATGCACGAGATCTCGGTTCAGGTCTGTAGATTGTGCCTGCCATATCCTCACCAGAAACCTAAGCCTAGCTTGTGTCTTCAGACTTCCGTCCTCAGACTAATGGCCCACAAGCCCTCCAGTTTGGCAATCCAGAATTATAATGCAGCACTCTGCCTGCCCTCCAGAAGAAAAACATTGCCTTCTGGGGCTACCCAGAAACCCCAAATGAAGATCTACCTGCACGCCACTTGGCTCTACCCAAAATATATAGGCTGTCCTGGGCAATAATGCCCTTTCTAACAGAGGCTGAGCCTAGACCTCCTGGCTCACCCATGCAGCTGGCCGTTCTATGAGCACATCGGACCAGCCATTGCTTTAGGTCTTTATCTCTACCCAGCCTCGGTTTTCAGGATTTAGAACCTAGACCATATCTCTAATCACTGCCCATGTTTGAAAATGATGCAGAAATCAGAACTCCTTCCCGATGGCAAGAAAACTTGTGGTAGGATTGTTGTATAATGTTCAGTGTAGTGGAAACCTGTGTGTCCGATGAGGCCCCACCATTGCTCACAGGCCACATAGGTGGCAAACACACATTGTGACCCTCAGCCTGAGCCCAGTCCTCAGGTAAGGCCTCTCAGTGGCTGGATGAAGAGACAGCATATTGGGCTTGCCATGCCCATAGGCCCCAATTTTTAACCATAGTTCGGGTTGTCCCTTCACTCTTCCCCAGGGCTCTGCTTTGGAATTCCGCTTTTGGTGGGACACCTGAGGTAAAAACGCTGAAAGGAGTACTCCATCCAACAGCTTGACGAAAAACAATTGGGATCGGGCCAAATCCACAGAGAGCAAGATTCGTCCATGGCCCATGAGGCCTCCTCGACATTCCACGGCCATCGCGGAAACAAAATCCAGAGACAAAAGCCTGAGCAAGCGCCTCAGACTCGCACTATCTTCATATCCTGAAGATGTCTTCTCATGGTTTGTAGATCGGGCCTGCCATACCTACGTCTCCAAACATAAGCTGAGTTTGTGTTTTCAGACTTCTGTCCTCAAAGTCCTGGGCCACACACCATCCAGGCTGAGGACCCTGGAGCCACACATTAGGACTCTGCCTACCCAATCCATGGGAACTCTGCCCATTTCATTGTCCAAAATCGTACAAATTAGGAAAACTCTCCAAAGTCCCTGAGGCCATCCCAATAGTATAGGTCACCCGGTACAAAAAGGTCAGTCCGTCGCCAGCTGAGCATCTACCTCCACTCATACCCTAGATGGATGTCCCCAGAGAAGAAGATTGAACCAGACAGGACCCTAGGCCAAAATCGGATCCATTGCTTTGGTTTACTGGCATGTCTCCTCAAAACCCTGGATTCCAATACCAGCATTGGGGTTTTCCTGAGACACCCATCAGATCAAACCTCGTCTCCACAAGGAAACTTGTGCATGGGAGCAATGTCAAAAGCTTAGGAAATACTTCAGGGTCCCGGTGCCACCGCCCCATTTAAAGGCCCTCATGGACACAAACACACATTAGACCCATCCTCAGGAAAGTCCATTTCAACTCAGCCACCCCGGTTGCTCCCGCAGAGCCATTAGATCTAAACTGTCTTGTCCCTAGGAGACAATTGGAATGCGAGGCGGGCTTCCCAGGCATCCATCCTCGAAAGTTGGTCTGGACTCATCCATATGGGATGTCCTGGAGCTGTCCAACAAGTCTCAATTGTCCCGTAGAAGAAATCCTAGGAGGGGGCATCCCACCACTCCAAACGTGGGAAAACCTCCACGGCCTCGAGATTCAATTCCATTCATGAAGGGGCCTTCATGAACAGAAAATCCAAGCTGAGCCAACGTCTGATCCTCCCTCTGACTTCAGATGCATGAGATATTGCTTCAGATCTTCAGGAGGTACATGCCATGCCCTCGATCTGAATCCCAAGTCTAGCTTTGTTCTCAGACTTCCGTCCTCACACTCCTGGCCCCGAAGCCCACAAGTTTGGCAATTCCGGACCATCATTGCAGCACTCTGCCTGCCCTCTAGAAACAAAATATTGCCTAAGGAGCTGCCCGGGAACATTAAATGAGAATAAACCTACACGGCACTCGAATGTACCCATATTATATAGTCTAACCTAGGCACTAATGCACTGTCTGACACAACCTGACCCGTGACATCCTGAGCAACACCCAGACACTGACCGCACCCTGAGCCCATAAGACCCACAGTGGCCTTAGGTCATCATTTCTTCCCTACCTAAGTTATCAGGCTTCAGAATCTAGACCTTATCTCCAATCACTGCCCAGGGGTGAGTGTGATGCAGAAATCAGAACTCCTCTTTATCCACGGCAAGAAACCTTGTGGTTGCCATGTTGACCAAGGTTCAGTGTAGGAGAAACCAGCATTCACCCTGAGGTCCCGCCCATTCTTGAGTGCGACGAGGGCATAAACACGCATTGTGACCCTCAGCGTGAGTCCTGTCCTCTAGTAAGTCCTTTCAGTGTCTAGAACATTAGATGCCATAATGGTTTGACATGTCCCTAGGCCCCAAATTTAAACCAGATTTCTGGTTGTCCAATCGCCCCTCCCCAGGGCTCTACTCTGGAATCCCTCATTTGGTGGGACAACTGAGTTTGAAAAACAAAACAAAACAACAACAACAACAACAACAAAACGGACTTCTTCCATCCCACAGAATGACCCCAAACTCTTTGGACAGGGACAAACCCCCAGAGAGTAAGACTCGTCCATTTCCCATGAAGTCACCCGGATATTTCATGACCATGAATGGCACGATATCCAGAGATAAAAACTTGAGCAAGAGCCTCACACTCGCCCTTTTTTCATATCCCGAAGAGTTCTCCTCATGGTCTGTAGATCAGTCCTGCCATACCTATGACACGAAACATAATCCGAGTTTGGGTTTTCTGACAACTGTCCAAACAGCCCAGGCCTACACACCCTACAGGCTCAGGCCCCTGGAGCCAACCTGAGGACTGTACTTGCCCTCTCCAAAGGAATTCTGTGTGACCATTCCAAAGGCCACAACCCTACAAATAGGATAAACCTCCAAAGTCTCTGAGGCCATCCCAATAGTGGTGGCTTCCCAGGACAAACAGGAGTAATCTGAGCCCATCTGAGAACCTACCTGCACTCAGACTCGTAGACTGATATCCCCAGAGGTAAAAAGGAACGAACAGGCCCCTAGGCCCTAATCGGATCCATTGCTTTGGTTTCCAGGTATCTTCCTCAGAGGCCTGGATTTTAGTACCAGCATATGGCTGTTTCTTGACTCACCCATCAGAACAAAACTCATCTACACATGGGAAAAATACACGTGGGAGGTGTGTCAAAGCCTCTTTTTAGGAGAGACCTTCAGGGCCCCAGTGCCACCGCTTCATTCCAAGGTCTCCATAGACACAAAAACACATTAGGACCCATCCACAGGAGAGTCCATTTCAACTGAGCATATTCGGTTGCTCCGCGAGATCCAGCAGATCTAACTTGTCTTGTTGCTAGGAGACAATTGGAATGCGAGGTGGCTTACCTCGCCATCCATCCTTAGAACCCTGCTAAGAATCATTGGCCTGGAGCCAACCAACAGGTCTCAATTGTCCTGCAGGGAATCTTTGCAGTTGGCAGCTTCTCACAACTCCCATCATGAGAAAACCACATGTCCTCGTGATCCCACCCCCTTCATGAAGGGGCCATCAGGGACATAAGGTCCAACCTGAGAAATAGTCTGATCCTCACCCTGACTTCAGATGCACGAGATCTCGTTTCAGGTCTGTATATTGTGCCTGCCATGTCCTCACCCAGAAACCTAAGCCAAGCTTGTGTCCTCAGACTTCCGTCCTCAGACTAATGGCCCACAAGCCCTCCAGTTTGGCAATCCAGAATTACAATGCAGCACACTGCTTGCACTCCAAAAGAAAAACATGGCCCTCTGGCGCTACCCAGAAACCCCAAATGAAGATCAACCTTCACGCCACTTGGCTTTACCCAAAATATATAGGCTGACCTGGGCCATAATGCCCTTTCTGACAGAGCCTGAGCCTGGACCTCCTGGCCCCAACCAGACAGCTTGCTGCTCACTAAGCACATCGGACCAGCCATTGCCTTATGTCGTTATCTCTTCCCAACCTAGGTTTTCAGGATTCAGATCCTAGACCTTATCTCCAATCACTGCCCAGGTTCGAAAATGAT
This sequence comes from Mustela putorius furo, assembly GCF_011764305.1. Classification (NCBI taxonomy): domain Eukaryota; kingdom Metazoa; phylum Chordata; class Mammalia; order Carnivora; family Mustelidae; genus Mustela; species Mustela putorius. Next base: position 238,274 of record NW_025421549.1, on the reverse strand, counting down.
GCAGAAATCAGAACTCCTTCCCAATGGCAAGAACCTTGTGGTTGGCTTGTTGTCCAACGTTCAGTGTAGTGGAATCCTGTTTGTCCAATGAGGCCCCACTATTGTTCGCGGGCCACATAGGTGGCAAACTCACATTGTGACCCTCAGCCTTAGCCCAGTCCTCAGGTAAGGCCTCTCAGTGGCTGGATGAAGAGACAGATATTGGGCTTGCCATGCCCATAGGCCCCAATTTTTAACCATAGTTCGGGTTGTCCCTTCACTCTTCCCCAGGGCTCTGCTTTGGAATTCCGCTTTTGGTGGGACACCTGAGGTAACAACCCTGAAAGGAGTACTCCATCCAACAGATTGACGAAAATCAATTGGGATCGGGCCAAATCCACAGAGAGAAGGATTCGTCCATGGCCCATGAGGCCTCCTCGACATTCCACGGCCATCGCGGAAACAAAATCCAGAGACAAAAGCCTGAGCAAGCGCCTCAGACTCGCACTATCTTCATATCCTGAAGATGTCTTCTCATGGTTTGTAGATCGGGTCTGCCATACCTACGTCCCCAAACATAAGCTGAGATTGTGTTTTCAGACTTCTGTCCTCAAAGTCCTGGGCCACACACCATCCAGGCTGGGGACCATGGAGCCACACATTAGGACTGTGACTACCAATCCATGGGAATTATGCCCATTCCATTGTCCAAAATCGTACAAATTAGGAGAACCCTCCAAAGTCCCTGAGGCCATCCCAATAGTATAGTGTCGCCAGGGACAAAAAAGGTCAGTCTGACACCAGCTGAGCATCTACCTCCACTCATACCCTAGATGGATGTCCCCAGAGAAGAAGATTGAACCAGACAGGACCCTAGGCCAAAATCGGATCCATTGCTTTGGTTTACAGGCATGTCTCCTCAAAACCCTGGATTCCAATACCAGCATTGGGGTTTTCCTGAGGCACCCATCAGAATCAAATTCGTCTCCACAAGGAAACTTGTGCATGGGAGCTATGTCAAAAGCTTAGGAGAATACTTCAGGGTCCCGGTGCTACGCCCCATTTAAAGGCCCTCATGGACACAAACACACATTAGACCCATCCTCAGGAAAGTCCATTTCAACTCAGCCACCCCGCTTGTTCCAGCAGAGCCATCAGATCTAAACTGTCTTGTCACTAGGAGACAATTGGAATGCGAGGCGGGCTTCCCAGGCATCCATCCTCGAACGTTGGTCTGGACTCATCCATATGGGATGTCCTGGAGCTGTCCAACAGGTCTCAATTGTCCCGCAGAAGGAATCCTTGGAGGGGGCATCCCACCACTCCCAACGTGGGAAAACCTCCATGCTCTCGAGATCAGCTCCCTTCATGAAGGGACCGTCATGAACAGAAAATCCAAGCTGAGCCAACGTCTGATCCTTGCTCTGACTTCAGATGCATGAGATATTGCTTCAGATCTTCAGGGGGTACATGCCGTGCCCTCGCCCTGAAACCCAAGTCTAGCTTGTGTTCTCAGACTTTCATCCTCACACTCCTGTCCCCGAAGCCCACAAATTTGGCAATTTCGGACCATCATTGCAGCACTATGCCTGCCCTCTAGAAAAAATATATTGCCTAAAGAGCTGTCCATGCAGCTGTAATGAGAATAAACCTACAAGGTACTCGAATGTACCCAAATTATAGAGTCTAACCTGGGCAGTAATGCACTGTCTGACACAACCTGAGCCGTCACCTCCTGAGAAACACCCAGACAGCTGACCGCACACTGAGCACATCAGACCCGCCATGGCCTTAGGTCATCATCTCTGACCTACCTCAGATTTCAGGCTTCAGAACCTAGACCTTATCTCCAATCACTGCCCATGGGTGACTGTGATGCAGAAATCAGAACTCCTGCTAACCCATGGCAAGAAACCCTTTTGGTTGCCATATTGTCCTACGTTCAGTGTAGGAGAAACCAGCATTCACCCTGAGGCCACGCCCATTCTTGAGTGCGACGAGGGCATAAAAACGCATTGTGATCCTCAGCGTGATTCCTGTCCTCTAGTACGTCCTCTCAGTGGCTGGAGCATTAGATGTCATAATGGGCTTGACATGTCCCTAGGCCCCAATTTTATCCAGATTTCTGGATGTCCAGTCGCCCCTACCCAGGGCTCTACTCTGGAATCCCTCATTTGGTGGGACACCTGAGGATGAAAAACAAAACAAAAAAAAATCAACAACAACAAAAAAAACGGACTTCTTCCATCCCACAGAGTGAGCCCAAAAGCCTTGGACGGGGCCAAACCCCTAGAGAGTAAGACTCGTCCATTTCCAATGAAGTCACCCTGAAATTTCACGACCATGAATGACACGATATCTATCTAGAGACAAAAACTTAAGCAAGAGCCACACACTTGCCCTTTTTTCATATCCCAAAGAGTTCTCCTCATGGTCTGTACATCTGTCCTGCCATACCTATGACCCGAAACATAAGCCGAGTTTGTGTTTTCAGACAACTGTCCCAACAGCTCTGGCCTACACGCCCTACAGGCTCAGGCCCCTGAGGCCAAACCTGAGGACTGTGCTTGCCCTCTCCATGGGAATTGTATGTGACATTCCAATGGCCACAACCCTACTAATAGGATAAACCTCCAAAATTCCTGAGGCCATCCCAATAGTTGTGGCTTCCCAGGACAAACAGGGCAATCTGAAGCCATCTGAGAACCTACCTGCACTCAGACCCGTAGACTGATGTCCGCAGGGGTAAAAAGAAACGAACAGGCCCCTAGGCACTAATCGGATCCATTGCTTTGGTTCCCAGGCATCTCTCCTCAGAGGCCTGGATTTCAATACCAGCATATGGCTGTTTCTTGACTCACCCATCAGAAAAAATCTCAAGTACACATGGGAAACTTGCACGTTGGAGTTATGTGAAAGCCTCTGTTTAGGAAAACCCTTCAGGGCCACAGTGCCACCGCTTCATTCCAAGGTCTCCATGGACACAAAATCATATTAGGTCACAACCACGGGAGAGTCCATTACAACTAAGCCTCCACTGTTGCTCCCCCAGATCCAGCAGGTCTAACCTGTCTTGTTCCCTGGAGACAATTGGAATGCGAGGTGGGCTACCCAGCCATCCTGCCTTAGAACCCTGCTCGGAATCATTGGTCTGGAGCCAACTAACAGGTCTCAATTTTCCTGCAGGGAATCTTTGCAGTTGGCAGCTTCTCACAACTCCCATCATGAGAAAACCACATGTCCTCGTGATCCCACCCCCTTCATGAAGGGGCCATCAGGGACATAAGGTCCAACCTGAGAAATAGTCTGATCCTCACCCTGACTTCAGATGCACGAGATCTCGTTTCAGGTCTGTATATTGTGCCTGCCATGTCCTCACCCAGAAACCTAAGCCAAGCTTGTGTCCTCAGACTTCCGTCCTCAGACTAATGGCCCACAAGCCCTCCAGTTTGGCAATCCAGAATTACAATGCAGCACACTGCTTGCGCTCCAAAAGAAAAACATGGCCCTCTGGCGCTACCCAGAAACCCCAAATGAAGATCAACCTTCACGCCACTTGGCTGTACCCAAAATATATAGGCTGACCTGGGCAATAATGCCCTTTCTGACAGAGCCTGAGCCTGGACCTCCAACCAGACAGCTTGCTGCTCACTGAGCACATCGGACCAGCCATTGCCTTATGTCGTTATCTCTTCCCAACCTAGGTTTTCAGGATTCAGATCCTAGACCTTATCTCCAATCACTGCCCAGGTTCGAAAATGATGCAGAAATCAGAACTCCTTCCCAATGGCAAGAACCTTGTGGTTGGCTTGTTGTCCAACGTTCAGTGTAGTCGAATCCTGTTTGTCCAATGAGGCCCCACCATTGTTCGCGGGCCACATAGGTGGCAAACTCACATTGTGACCCTCAGCCTTAGCCCAGTCCTCAGGTAAGGCCTCTCAGTGGCTGGATGAAGAGATAGCATATTGGGCTTGCCATGCCCATAGGCCCCAATTTTTAACCATAGTTCGGGTTGTCCCTTCACTCTTCCCCAGGGCTCTGCTTTGGAATTCCGCTTTTGGTGGGACACCTGAGGTAACAACCCTGAAAGGAGTACTCCATCCAACAGATTGACGAAAATCAATTGGGATCGGGCCAAATCCACAGAGAGAAGGATTCGTCCATGGCCCATGAGGCCAACTCGACATTCCACGGCCATCGCAGAAACAAAATCCAGAGACAAAAGCCTGAGCAAGCACCTCAGACTCGCACTATCTTCATATCCTGAAGATGTCTTCTCATGGTTTGTAGATCTGGCCGGCAATACCTACGTCCCCAAACATAAGCTGAGATTGTGTTTTCAGACTTCTGTCCTCAAAGTCCTGGGCCACACACCATCCAGGCTGGGGACCATGGAGCCACACATTAGGACTGTGACTACCAATCCATGGGAATTCTGCCCATTCCATTGTCCAAAATCGTACAAATTAGGAGAACCCTCCAAAGTCCCTGAGGCCATCCCAATAGTATAGGTCGCCAGGGACAAAAAAGGTCAGTCTGACACCAGCTGAGCATCTACCTCCACTCATACCCTAGATGGATGTCCCCAGAGAAGAAGATTGAACCAGACAGGACCCTAGGCCAAAATCGGATCCATTGCTTTGGTTTACAGGCATGTCTCCTCAAAACCCTGGATTCCAATACCAGCATTGGGGTTTTCCTGAGGCACCCATCAGAATCAAATTCGTCTCCACAAGGAAACTTGTGCATGGGAGCTATGTCAAAAGCTTAGGAGAATACTTCAGGGTCCCGGTGCAACCGCCCCATTTAAAGGCCCTCATGGACACAAACACACATTAGACCCATCCTCAGGAAAGTCCATTTCAACTCAGCCACCCCGGTTGTTCCAGCAGAGCCATCAGATCTAAACTGTCTTGTCACTAGGAGACAATTGGAATGCGAGGCGGGCTTCCCAGGCATCCATCCTAGAACGTTGGTCTGGACTCATCCATATGGGATGTCCTGGAGCTGTCCAACAGGTCTCAATTGTCCCGCAGAAGGAATCCTTGGAGGGGGCATCCCACCACTCCCAACGTGGGAAAACCTCCATGCTCTCGAGATCAGCTCCCTTCATGAAGGGACCGTCATGAACAGAAAATCCAAGCTGAGCCAACGTCTGATCCTTGCTCTGACTTCAGATGCATGAGATATTGCTTCAGATCTTCAGGGGGTACATGCCGTGCCCTCGCCCTGAAACCCAAGTCTAGCTTGTGTTCTCAGACTTCCATCCTCACACTCCTGTCCCCGAAGCCCACAAATTTGGCAATTTCGGACCATCATTGCAGCACTATGCCTGCCCTCTAGAAAAAATATATTGCCTAAAGAGCTGTCCATGCAGCTGTAATGAGAATAAACCTACAAGGTACTCGAATGTACCCAAATTATAGAGTCTAACCTGGGCAGTAATGCACTGTCTGACACAACCTGAGCCGTCACCTCCTGAGAAACACCCAGACAGCTGACCGCACACTGAGCACATCAGACCCGCCATGGCCTTAGGTCATCATCTCTGACCTACCTCAGATTTCAGGCTTCAGAACCTAGACCTTATCTCCAATCACTGCCCATGGGTGACTGTGATGCAGAAATCAGAACTCCTGCTAACCCATGGCAAGAAACCTTTTGGTTGCCATATTGTCCTACGTTCAGTGTAGGAGAAACCAGCATTCACCCTGAGGCCACGCCCATTCTTGAGTGCGACGAGGGCATAAAAACGCATTGTGATCCTCAGCGTGATTCCTGTCCTCTAGTACGTCCTCTCAGTGGCTGGAGCATTAGATGTCATAATGGGCTTGACATGTCCCTAGGCCCCAATTTTATCCAGATTTCTGGATGTCCAGTCGCCCCTACCCAGGGCTCTACTCTGGAATCCCTCATTTGGTGGGACACCTGAGGATGAAAAACAAAACAAAACAAATCAACAACAACAAAAAAACGGACTTCTTCCATCCCACAGAGTGAGCCCAAAAGCCTTGGACGGGGCCAAACCCCTAGAGAGTAAGACTCGTCCATTTCCAATGAAGTCACCCTGAAATTTCACGACCATGAATGACACGATATCTAGAGACAAAAACTTAAGCAAGAGCCACACACTTGCCCTTTTTTCATATCCCAAAGAGTTCTCCTCATGGTCTGTACATCTGTCCTGCCATACCTATGACCCGAAACATAAGCCGAGTTTGTGTTTTCAGACAACTGTCCCAACAGCTCTGGCCTACACGCCCTACAGGCTCAGGCCCCTGAGGCCAAACCTGAGGACTGTGCTTGCCCTCTCCATGGGAATTGTATGTGACATTCCAATGGCCACAACCCTACTAATAGGATAAACCTCCAAAATTCCTGAGGCCATCCCAATAGTTGTGGCTTCCCAGGACAAACAGGGCAATCTGAAGCCATCTGAGAACCTACCTGCACTCAGACCCATAGACTGATGTCCGCAGGGGTAAAAAGAAACGAACAGGCCCCTAGGCACTAATCGGATCCATTGCTTTGGTTCCCAGGCATCTCTCCTCAGAGGCCTGGATTTCAATACCAGCATATGGCTGTTTCTTGACTCACCCATCAGAAAAAATCTCAAGTACACATGGGAAACTTGCACGTTGGAGTTATGTGAAAGCCTCTGTTTAGGAAAACCCTTCAGGGCCACAGTGCCACCGCTTCATTCCAAGGTCTCCATGGACACAAAATCATATTAGGTCACAACCACGGGAGAGTCCATTACAACTAAGCCTCCACTGTTGCTCCCCCAGATCCAGCAGGTCTAACCTGTCTTGTTCCTTGGAGAAAATTGGAATGCGAGGTGGGCTACCCAGCCATCCTGCCTTAGAACCCTGCTCGGAATCATTGGTCTGGAGCCAACTAACAGGTCTCAATTTTCCTGCAGAAGAATCTTTGCAGTTGGCAGCTTCTCACAACTCCCATCGTGGGAAAACCCCCATGGCCTCGTGATCCGCCCCCCCTTCAAGAAGGGGCCATCAGGGACAGAATGTCCATGCTGAGCGATCGTCTGATCCTCGCCCTGACTTCAGATGCACGAGACCTCGATTCAGGTCTGTAGATTGTGCCTGCCATCTCCTCACTCAGAAACCTAGGCCTAGCTTGGCTTCTCAGACTTCCGTCCTCAGACTACTGGCCCAGAAGCCCTCCAGTTTGGCAATGCAGAACTACAATGCAGCACTCTGCCTGGCCTCCAGAAGAAAAACATTGCCCTCTGGGGCTACCCAGAATCCCCAAATGAGGATCAACTTGCACGCCATTCGTCTGTACCCCAAATATATAGGCTGACCTTGGCACTAATGCCCTTTCTGACACAGCCTGAGCCTGGACCTCCTGGCCCCACCCAGACAGCTGGCCGCACACGGAGCACATCGGACCCGTCATGGCCTTAGGTCGTCATCTCTTCTCAACCTCGGTTTTCAGGCTTCAGAACCTAGTCCTTATCTCCAATCACGGCCCGGGTTTGAAAATGATGCGGAAATCAGAACTCTTTCCCCATGGCAAGAAACCTTGTGGTTGGCAGTTGTCCAAGGTTCAGTGTGCTTGAAACCATTGTGCCCCCATGAGGCCCCGCCCATGCTTGCAGGACACATTGGTCAAAAAAACACATTGTGTCCTTAAGCCTGAACCCAGTCCTCTGGAAAGGCCTCTCTGTGGCTGGATGGAGAGAAAAGCATATTGGGCTTGCCATGCCCCTAGGCCCCAATTTTTAACCATAGTTCTGGTTGTCCCTTCACTCTTCCCCAGGGCTCTGCTTTGGAATTCCTCTTTTGGTGGGACACCTGAGGTAACAAACCTGAAAGGAGTCCTCCCAATCCCCCAGATTGACGAAAAACATTTGGGATCGGGCCAAATCCACAGAGAGCAAGATCGTCCATGGACCATGAGGCCTCCCCAACATTCCATGCCCATCGCTGATAAAAACCTAGAGACAAAAGTCTGAGCACGCGCCTCAGACTCGCTCATTCTTCATATCCTGAAGAACTCTTATTTGAAGAGTTCTTCAGATAAGAACCTAATCAGCACTCGAAGGCACACAAAATATATAGTCTAACCTGAGCACTGATGCACTGTCTGACAACCTGAGCCCGGACCTCGTGACCAACACCGAGACAGCAGACCGCACACTGAGCACATCAGACCCGCCATGGCCTTAGGTCATCATCTCTTCCCTACCTCAGTTTTCAGGCTTCAGAACCTAGACCTTATCTCCAATCACTGCCCAGGGGTGACTGTGATGTAGATATTAGAACTTTTCCTTACCCATGGCAAGAAACCTTGTGGTTGGCATGTTGTCCAACGTTCATTGTAGGAGAAACAAGCATTCACGCTGAGGCCCCGCCCATTCTTGAGAGCGACTAGGGCATAAACACGCATTGTGACCTTCAGCGTGATTCCTGTCCTCTAGTACGTCCTCTCAGTGGCTGGATCATTAGATGTCATAATGGGCTTGACATGTCCCTAGGCCCCAATATTTAACCAGATTTCTGGTTGTCCAGTCGCCCCTCCCCAGGGCTCTACTCTGGAATCCCTCATTTGGTGGGACCCCTGAGGTTGAAAAACAAAACAAAACAAATCAACAACAACAGAACAACAGACTTCTTCCATCCCACAGAATGACCCCAGACTCTTTGGACGGGGCCAAACCCCCAGAGAGTAAGACTCGTCCATTTCCCATGAAGTCACCTGGAAATTTCACGACCATGTGTGACACGATATTCACAGACAAAGACTTGAGCAAGAGCCTCACACTCGCCCTTTTTTCATATACCAAAGAGTTCTCCTCATGGTCTGTAGATCAGTCCCGCCATACCTATGACCCGAAACATAAACCGAGTTTGTGTTTTCAGACAATTGTCCAAACAGCCGTGGCCTACACACAATACAGGCTCAGGCCGCTGGAGCCAAACATGACGACTTTGCTTGCCCTCTCCAAGGGAATTGTATGTGCACATTCCAATGGCCACAAAACTACTAATAGGATAAACTTCCAAAATCCCTGAGGCCATCCCAATATTTGTGGCTTCCTAGAACAAACAGGGGCAATCTGGGCCCATCTGAGCACCTACCGGCACTCAGACCAGTAGACTGATGTCCTCAGAAGTAAAAAGGAACGAAAAGGCCCCTAGGCACATATCGGATCCATTGCTTTGGTTTCCAGGCATCTCTCCTCAGAGGCCTGGATTTCAATAACAGCATATGGCTGTTTCTTGACTCACCCATCAGAACAAATCTCATCTACAACGGGGTAACTAGCCTTATGGAGCTGTGTGAAAGCCTCTCTTTAGGAGAACCCTTCAGGGCCCCAGTGCCACTGCTTCATTCCAAGGTCTCCATAGACACAAAATCATATGAGGACACATCCACGGGACAGTCCATCTCAACTCATCCTCCTCGGTTGCTCCCCCAGATCCAGCAGATCTAACCTGTCTTTTGCTTGGAGACAATTTGAATGCGAGATCGGCTACCCAGCCATCCATCCTTAGAACCCTGCTCGGAATCTTTGTCCTGGAGCCAACCAACAGGTCTCAATTGTCGTGCAGAAGAATATTTGCAGTTGGAAGCTTCTCACAACTCCCATCGTGGGAAAACCACCAAGGCCTCGTGATCCACCCCCCCTTCAAGAAGGGGCCATCAGGGAAAGAATGTCCAACCTGAGCGATCGTCTGATCCTCGCCCTGACTTCAGATGCACGAGATCTCGATTCAGGTCTGTAGATTGTGCCTGCCATATCCTCAACCAGAAACCTAGGCCTAGCTTGGGTTCTCAGACTTCCATCCTCAGAATAGTGGCCCACAAGCCCTCCAGTTTGGCAATCCAGAACTACAATGCCACACTCTGCCTGCCCTCCAGAAGAAAAACATTGCCCTGTGGGGCACCCAGAAACCCCAAATGACGATCAACCTGCACTCCATTCGGCTGTACCCCAAATATATAGGCGGACCTGGGCACTAATGCCCTTTCTGACACAGCCTGAGCCTGGACCTCCTGGCCCCACCCAGACAGCTGGCCGCACACGGAGCACATCGGACCCGTCATGGCCTTAGGTCGTCATCTCTTCTCAACCTCGGTTTTCAGGCTTCAGAACCTAGTCCTTATCTCCAATCACGGCCCGGGTTTGAAAATGATGCGGAAATCAGAACTCTTTCCCCATGGCAAGAAACCTTGTGGTTGGCAGTTGTCCAAGGTTCAGTGTGCTTGAAACCATTGTGCCCCCATGAGGCCCCGCCCATGCTTGCAGGACACATTGGTCAAAAAAACACATTGTGTCCTTAAGCCTGAACCCAGTCCTCTGGAAAGGCCTCTCTGTGGCTGGATGGAGAGAAAGCATATTGGGCTTGCCATGCCCCTAGGCCCCAATTTTTAACCATAGTTCTGGTTGTCCCTTCACTCTTCCCCAGGGCTCTGCTTTGGAATTCCTCTTTTGGTGGGACACCTGAGGTAACAAACCTGAAAGGAGTCCTCCCAATCCCCCAGATTGACGAAAAACATTTGGGATCGGGCCAAATCCACAGAGAGCAAGATCGTCCATGGACCATGAGGCCTCCCCAACATTCCATGCCCATCGCTGATAAAAACCTAGAGACAAAAGTCTGAGCACGCGCCTCAGACTCGCTCATTCTTCATATCCTGAAGAACTCTTATTTGAAGAGTTCTTCAGATAAGAACCTAATCAGCACTCGAAGGCACACAAAATATATAGTCTAACCTGAGCACTGATGCACTGTCTGACAACCTGAGCCCGGACCTCGTGACCAACACCGAGACAGCAGACCGCACACTGAGCACATCAGACCCGCCATGGCCTTAGGTCATCATCTCTTCCCTACCTCAGTTTTCAGGCTTCAGAACCTAGACCTTATCTCCAATCACTGCCCAGGGGTGACTGTGATGTAGATATTAGAACTTTTCCTTACCCATGGCAAGAAACCTTGTGGTTGGCATGTTGTCCAACGTTCATTGTAGGAGAAACAAGCATTCACGCTGAGGCCCCGCCCATTCTTGAGAGCGACTAGGGCATAAACACGCATTGTGACCTTCAGCGTGATTCCTGTCCTCTAGTACGTCCTCTCAGTGGCTGGATCATTAGATGTCATAATGGGCTTGACATGTCCCTAGGCCCCAATATTTAACCAGATTTCTGGTTGTCCAGTCGCCCCTCCCCAGGGCTCTACTCTGGAATCCCTCATTTGGTGGGACCCCTGAGGTTGAAAAACAAAACAAAAAAACAAATCAACAACAACAGAAGAACAACGGACTTCTTCCATCCCACAGAATGACCCCAGACTCTTTGGACGGGGCCAAACCCCCAGAGAGTAAGACTCGTCCATTTCCCATGAAGTCACCTGGAAATTTCACGACCATGTGTGACACGATATTCACAGACAAAGACTTGAGCAAGAGCCTCACACTCGCCCTTTTTTCATATACCAAAGAGTTCTCCTCATGGTCTGTAGATCAGTCCCGCCATACCTATGACCCGAAACATAAACCGAGTTTGTGTTTTCAGACAATTGTCCAAACAGCCGTGGCCTACACACAATACAGGCTCAGGCCGCTGGAGCCAAACATGACGACTTTGCTTGCCCTCTCCAAGGGAATTGTATGTGCACATTCCAATGGCCACAAAACTACTAATAGGATAAACTTCCAAAATCCCTGAGGCCATCCCAATATTTGTGGCTTCCTAGAACAAACAGGGGCAATCTGGGCCCATCTGAGCACCTACCGGCACTCAGACCAGTAGACTGATGTCCTCAGAAGTAAAAAGGAACGAAAAGGCCCCTAGGCACATATCGGATCCATTGCTTTGGTTTCCAGGCATCTCTCCTCAGAGGCCTGGATTTCAATAACAGCATATGGCTGTTTCTTGACTCACCCATCAGAACAAATCTCATCTACAACGGGGGTAACTAGCCTTATGGAGCTGTGTGAAAGCCTCTCTTTAGGAGAACCCTTCAGGGCCCCAGTGCCACTGCTTCATTCCAAGGTCTCCATAGACACAAAATCATATGAGGACACATCCACGGGACAGTCCATCTCAACTCATCCTCCTCGGTTGCTCCCCCAGATCCAGCAGATCTAACCTGTCTTTTGCTTGGAGACAATTTGAATGCGAGATCGGCTACCCAGCCATCCATCCTTAGAACCCTGCTCGGAATCTTTGTCCTGGAGCCAACCAACAGGTCTCAATTGTCGTGCAGAAGAATATTTGCAGTTGGAAGCTTCTCACAACTCCCATCGTGGGAAAACCACCAAGGCCTCGTGATCCACCCCCCCTTCAAGAAGGGGCCATCAGGGAAAGAATGTCCAACCTGAGCGATCGTCTGATCCTCGCCCTGACTTCAGATGCACGAGATCTCGATTCAGGTCTGTAGATTCTGCCTGCCATATCCTCAACCAGAAACCTAGGCCTAGCTTGGGTTCTCAGACTTCCATCCTCAGAATAGTGGCCCACAAGCCCTCCAGTTTGGCAATCCAGAACTACAATGCCACACTCTGCCTGCCCTCCAGAAGAAAAACATTGCCCTGTGGGGCACCCAGAAACCCCAAATGACGATCAACCTGCACTCCATTCGGCTGTACCCCAAATATATAGGCGGACCTGGGCACTAATGCCCTTTCTGACACAGCCTGATCCTGGACCTCCTTGCCCCACCCAGACAGCTGGCCGCACACTGAGCACATCGGACCCGTCATGGCCTTAGGTCGTCATCTCTTCTCAACCACGGTTTTCAGGATTCAGAACCTAGACCTTATCTCCAATCACGGCCCGGGTTTGAAAATGATGCAGACATCAGAACTCTTTCCCCATGGCAAGAAAACTTGTGGATGGCATGTTGTCCAAGGTTCAGTGTAGTTGAAACCAGTGTGGCCCATGAGGCCCCGTGCATTTTCCGGGCCACATTGGTCCCAAACACACATTGTGACCCTCAGCCTGAGCCCAGTCCTCAGGTAAGGCCTCTAAGAGGCTGGATGGAGAGGCAGCATATTGGGCTTGCCATGCCCCTAGGCCCCAATTTTTAACCATAGTGCAGGTTATCCCTTCACTCTTCCCCAGGGCCCTGCTTTGGAATTCCTCTTTTGGTGGGACACCTGAGGTAACAAACCTGAAAGGAGTCCTCCCATCCTACAGATTGACGAAAAACAATTGGTATCGGGCCAAATCCACAGAGAGCATGATTCGTCCATGGCCCATGAGGCCTTCCCAACATTCTACAGCTATCGCTGATTCAAAATCCAGAGGTAAAAGCCTGAGCACGCGCCTCAGACTCGCTCATTCTTCATATCCTGAAGAGTTCTTCAGATAAGAACATACACGGCACTCAAAAGCACCAAAAATATATAGTCTAAACTGGGCACTAATGCACTGTCTGACAACGTGAACCCGGACCTCGTGACCAACACCCAGACAGCAGACCAAACACTGAGCACATCAGACCCGCCATGGCCTTAGTTCATCATCTCTTCCCTACCTCAGTTTTCATGCTTCAGAACCTAGACCTTATCTCCAATCACTGCCCAGGGGTGAATGTGATGCAGAAATCAGAACTCATCCTTACCCATGGCAAGAAACCTTGTGGTTGGCATGTTGTCCAACGTTCAGTGTAGGAGAAACCAGCATTCACCCTGAGGCCACGCCCATTCTTGAGTGCGACGAGGGCATAAACATGCATTGTCACCCTCACCGTGAGTCCTGTCCTCTAGTACGTCCTCTCAGTGCCTGGAACATTTGATGTCATAATGGGCTTGACATGTCCCTAGGTCCCAATTTTTAACCAGATTTCTGGTTGTCCATCGCCCCTCCCCAGGGCTCTACTCTGGAATCCCTCATTTGGTGGGACACCTGAGTTTGAAAAACAGAACAAAACAAATCAACAACAACGGAACAACGGACTTCTTCCATCCCACAGAATGACCCCAAACTCTTTGGACGGGGCCAATCCCCCAGAGAGTAAAACTCGCCATTTCCCATGATGTCACCCGGAAATTTCTCGACCATGAGTGAACCGATATCCAGAGACAAAAACTTGAGCAAGAGCCTCACACTTGTCCTTTTCTCATATCCCGAAGAGTTCTCCTCATGGTCTGTAGATCAGTCCTGCCATACCTATGACCCGAAACATAAGCCGAGTTTGTGTATTCAGACAACTGTCCAAACAGCCCTGGCCTACACACCCTACAGGCTCAGGCCCCTGGAGCCAAACCTGACGACTGTGCTTGCCCTCTCCAAGGGAATTGTATGTGCCCATTCCAATGGCCACAACACTACTAATAGGATAAACTTCCAAAGTCCCTGAGGCCATCCCAATTTTTGTGGCTTCCCAGGACAAACACGGGCAATCTGGGCCCATCTGAGCACCTACCGGCACTCAGACCCGTAGACTGATGTCCCCAGAGGTAAAAAGGTTCGAAGAGGCCCCTAGGCACCTATCGCATCCATTGCTTTGGTTTCCAGGCATCTCTCCTCAGAGGCCTGGATTTCAATAACAGCATATGGCTGTTTCTTGACTCACCCATCAGAACAAATCTCATCTACACATGGGAAACTTGCACGATGGATCTGTCTGAGAGACTCACTTTAGGAGAACCCTTCAGGGCCCCAGTGCCACCTCTTCATTCCAAGGTCTCCATAGACACAATATCATATTAGGACACATCCACGGGAGAGTCCATTTCAAATCAGCCTACTCGGTTGCTCCCCCAGATCCAGCAGATCTAACCTGTCTTGAAGTTTGGAGAAAATTGGAATGGGAGGTGGTCTACTCAGCCATCCATCCTTAGAACTCTGCTCAAAATCGTTGTCCTGGAGCCAACCACAGGTCTCAATTGTTGCAGAAGAATCTTTGCAGTTGGGAGTATCTCACAACTCCCATCGTGGGAAAACGCCCATGGCCTCGTGATCCACTCCCCCCTTCAAAAAGGGGCCATCAGGGTCAGAATGTCCAACCTGAGAGATCGTCTGATCCTCGCCCTGACTTAAGATGCATGAGATCTCGATTCAGGTCTGTAGACTGTGCCTGCCATATCCTCACCCAGAAACCTAGGCCTAGCTTGGGTTCTCAGACTTCCATCCTCAGACTACTGGCCCACAAGCCCTCCAGTTTGGCAATCCAGAACTACAATGCAGCACTCTGCCTGCCCTCCAGAAGAAAAACATTGCCCTCTGGGGCTACCCAGAAAACCCAAATGAGCATCAATCTGCACGCCATTCGGCTCTTCCCCAAATATAGGCTGTCCTGAGCACTAAAGCCCTTTCTGACACACCCAGAGCATGGACCTCCTGGCCCCACCCAGACAGCTGGCCGCACACTGAGCATTTCGGACCCGTCATGGCCTTAGGTCGTCATCTCTTCTCAAACTCGGTTTTCAGGCTTCAGAATCTAGACCTTATCTCCAATCACGGCCCGGGTTTGAAAATGATGCAGAAATCAGAACTCTTTCCCCATGGCAAGAAACCTTGTGGTTGGCATGTTTTCCAAGGTTCAGTGTAGTTTAAACCAGTGTAGCCCATGAGGCCCCGCCCATGCTTGCGGGCCACATTGGTCACAAACACACATTGGACCCTCAGCCTGAGCCCAGTCCTCAGGTAAGGCCTCTCAGAGTCTGGATGGAGAGACAGCATATTGGTCTTGCCATGCCCCTAGGCCCCAATTTTTAACCATATTTCGGGTAGTCCCTTCACTCTTCCCCAGGGCTCTGCTTTGGAATTCCTCTTTTGGTGGGACACCTGAGGTAACAAACCTGAAAGGAGTCCCCCAATCCTACAGATTGACGAAAAACAATTGGGATCGGGCCAAATCCACAGAGAGCAAGATTCGTCCATGGACCATGAAGACTCCCCAACATTCCACGGCCATCGCTGATAGAATATCCAGAGACAAAAGCTTGAGCACGCGCCTCAGACTCGCTCATTCTTCATATCCTGAAGAGTTCTTCAGATAAGAACCTACACGGCACTCGAATGCACCAAAAATATATAGTCTAACCTGGGCCCTAATGCACTGTCTGACAACCTGAGCCCGGACCTCGTGAGTAACACCCAGACAGCTGACCAAACACTAAGCACTTCAGACCCGCCATGGCCTTAGGTCATCATCTCTTCCCTACCTCAGGTTTCATGCTTCAGAACCTAGACCTTATCTCCAATCACTGCCCAGGGGTGACTGTGATGCAGAAATCAGAACGCTTCCTTACCCATGGCAAGAAACCTTGTGGTTGGCATGTTGTCCAACGTTCAGTGTAGGAGAAACCAGCATTCACCCTGAGGCCCCGCCCAATCTTGAGTGCGACGAGGGCATAAACACGCATTGTGACCCTCAGCGTGAGTCCTGTCCTCTAGTACGTCCTCTCAGTGGCTGGACCATTTGATGTCATAATGGGCTTGACATGTCCCTAGGCCGCTATTTTTAACCAGATTTCTGGTTGTCCAGTCGCCCCTCCCCAGGGCTCTACTCTGGAATCCCTCATTTGGTGGGACACCTGAGGTTGAAAAACAAAACAAAACAAATCAACAACAACAGAACAACGGACTTCTTCCATCCCACAGAATGACCCCAAACTCTTTGGACGGAGCCAAACCCCCAGAGATTAAGACTCGTCCATTTCCCATGAAGTCACCCGGAAATTTCAAGACTATGAGTGACACGATATCCAGAGACAAAAACTTGAGCAAGAGCCTCACACTCGCCCTTTTTTCATATCCCGAAGAGTTCTCCTCATGGTCTGTATATCAGTCCTGCCATACCTATGACCCGAAACATAAGCCGAGTTTGTGTTTTCAGACAACTGTCCAAACAGCCCTGGCCTCCACACCCTACAGGCTCAGGCCCCTGGAGCCAAACATGAAGACTGTGCTTGCCCTCTCCAAGGGAATTGTATGTGCCCATTCCAATGGCCACAACCCTACTAATAGGATAAACCTCCAAAGTCCCTGAGGCCATCCCTATATTTGGTGCTTCCCAGGACAAACAGGGGCAATCTGGGCCCATCTGAGCACCTACTGGCACTCAGACCCGTAGACTGATGTCCCCAGTAGTAAAAAGGAACGAACAGGCCCATAGGCACCTATCGGATCCATTGCTTTGGTTTCCAGGCTTCTCTGCTTAGAGATCCTTAGAACCCTTAGAATCCTGCTCTTGCGTCGTTCCTTATGGGACATCCTTGAGCCATTCAACAGGTCTCGACTGTCCTACTGGAGTCCTTGTGCATGGACCACCTCACAACTCATATCATGGAAAGCTTCCAAGGTCACTTGATGCCCCAATCTTTTTTTTTAAATATGCAAAGAATTTATTTAGAATACATGAAAAAGAATCCTTTATGATAGCAATAAACATACAGTAATATATTTTTTGATTGGCTTTTTAAAAAAAATTTTACTTTTTATAAACATATAATATATTTTTATCCCCAGGGGTACAGGTCTGTGAATAGCCAGGTCTACACACTTCACAGCACTCACCACAGCACACACCCTCTCCAACGTCCATAACCCCACCCCCCTTCTCCCAACCCGCATCCCCGCAGCAACCCTCAGTTTGTTTTGTGAGATTAAGAGTCACTTAATGAGGACTTGGGAGGGAGTCACTCCCTCCCAATCCCATCTTGTTTTATTTATTCTTCTCTGACCTCCTTAACCCGCCGTGTTGCATCTCCACTTCCTCATATCAGGGAGATCATATGATAGTTGTCCTTCTCCGCTTGACTTATTTCACTAAGCATGATACCCTCTAGTCCATCAATAGATGAATGGATAAGTGGTATATATACACAATGGAATACCATGCAGCCATCAAGGGGTCCAGGGGTCATGCCCTCCTGCATCAAGCTCCTTGCTCAGTGGGAAGTCTGCTTGTCCCTCACTCTGCCATCCCTCACTCTCTGCCATCCCTCACTCCCCACCCCACCCCACTCCTGTTCTCACTCTCTGAAATAAACATAAAAAATCTTAACAACAACAACAAAAAAGTTGAAGAGAGATTATCATGTACTTGGGTAGAAATGCTCAGTATTGTAAGATACAAGCTCTCCATAATTTACTCAACATATTTTTTTTAATTTTTTATTTTTTATAAACATATATTTTTATCCCCAGGGGTACAGGTCTGTGAATTACCAGGTTTACACACTTCACAGCACTCACCAAAGCACATACCCTCCCCAATGTCCATAATACCACCCCGTTCTCCCAAACCCCCTCCCCCCAGCAACCCTCAGTTTGTTTTGTGAGATTAAGAGTCACTTATGGTTTGTCTCCCTCCCAATCCCATCTTGTTTCATTTATTCTTCTCCTAACCACTTAAGCCCCCATGTTGCATCACCACTTCCTCATATCAGGGAGATCATATGATAGTTGTCTTTCTCCGCTTGACTTATTTCGCTAAGCATGATTCGCTCTAGTTCCATCCATGTTGTCGCAAATGGCAAGATTTCATTTCTTTTGATGGCTGCATAGTATTCCATTGTGTGTATATACCACATCTTCTTGATCCATTCATCTGTTGATGGACATCTAGGTTCTTTCCATAGTTTGGCTATTGTGGACATTGCTGCTATAAACATTCGGGTGCATGTGTCCCTTTGGATCACTACATTTGTATCTTTAGGGTAAATACCCAATAGTGCAATTGCTGGGTCATAGGGCAGTTCTATTTTCAACATTTTGAGGAACCTCCATGCTGTTTTCCAGAGTGGCTGCACCAGCTTGCATTCCCACCAACAGTGTAGGAGGGTTCCCCTTTCTCCGCATCCTCGCCAGCATCTGTCATTTCCTGACTTGTTGATTTTAGCCATTCTGATTGGTGTGAGGTGATATCTCATTGTGGTTTTGATTTGTATTTCCCTGATGGCAAGTGATATGGAGCACTTTTTCATGTGTCTGTTGGCCATCTGGATGTCTTCTTTGCAGAAATGTCTGTTCATGTCCTCTGCCCATTTCTTGATTGGATTCTTTGTTCTTTGGGTGTTGAGTTTGCTAAGTTCTTTATAGATTCTGGACACTAGTCCTTTATCTGATATGTCATTTGCAAATATCTTCTCCCATTCTGTCAGTTGTCTTTTGATTTTGTTAACTGTTTCCTTTGCTGTGCAAAAGCTTTTGATCTTGATGAAATCCCAATAGTTCATTTTTTCCCTTGCTTCCCTTGCCTTTTGCGTTGTTCCTAGGAAGATGTTGCTGTGGCAGAGGTCGAAAAGGTTGCTGCCCGTGTTCTCCTCAAGGATTTTGATGGATTCCTTTCGCACATTGAGGTCCTTCATCCATTTTGAGTCTATTTTTGTGTGTGGTGTAAGGAAAAGGTCCAATTTCATTTTTCTGCATGTGGCTGTCCAATTTTCCCAGCACCATTTATTGAAGAGGCTGTCTTTTTTCCATTGGACATTCTTTCCTGCTTTGTCGAAAATTAGTTGACCATAGATTTGAGGGTCTATTTCTGGGCTCTCTATTCTGTTCCATTGATCTATGTGTCTGTTTTTGTGCCAGTACCATGCTGTCTTGATGATGACAGCTTTGTAATAGAGCTTGAAGTCCGGAATTGTGATGCCACCAACGTTGGCTTTCTTTTTCAATATCCCTTTGGCTATTCGAGATCTTTTCTGGTTCCATATAAATTTTAGCATTATTTGTTCCATTTCTTTGAAAAAGATGGATGGTACTTTGATAGGAATTGCATTAAATGTGTAGATTGCTTTAGGTAGCATAGACATTTTCACAATATTTATTCTTCCAATCCAGGAGCATGGAACATTTTTCCATTTCTTTGTGTCTTCCTCAATTTCTTTCATGAGTACTTTATAGTTTTCTGAGTATAGATTCTGTGTCTCTTTGGTTAGATTTATTCCTAGGTATCTTATGGTTTTGGATGCAATTGTAAATGGGATTGACTCCTTAATATCTCTTTCTTCTGTCTTGCTGTTGGTGTAGAGAAATGCAACTGATTTCTGTGCATTGATTTTATATCCTGACACTTTACTGAATTCCTGTATAAGTTCTAGCAGTTTTGGAGTGGAGTCTTTTGGGATTTCCACATATAGTATCATATCATCTGCGAAGAGTGATAATTTGACTTCTTCTTTGCCAATTTGGATGCCTTTAATTTCCTTTTGTTGTCTGATTGCTGAGGCTAGGACCTCTAGTACTATGTTGAATAGCAGTGGTGATAATGGACATCCCTGCCGTGTTCCTGACCTTAGCGGAAAAGCTTTCAGTTTTTCGCCATTGAGAATGATATTTGCGGTGGGTTTTTCATAGATGGCTTTGATGATATTGAGGTATGTGCCCTCTATCCCTACACTTTGAAGAGTTTTGATCAGGAAGGGATGCTGTACTTTGTCAAATGCTTTTTCAGCATCTATTGAGAGTATCATATGGTTCTTGTTCTTTCTTTTATTGATGTGTTGTATCACATTGACTGATTTGCGGATGTTGAACCAACCTTGCAGCCCTGGAATAAATCCCACTTGGTCGTGGTGAATAATCTTTTTAATGTACTGTTGAATCCTATTGGCTAGTATTTTGTTGAGTATTTTCGCATCTGTGTTCATCAAGGATATCGGTCTATAGCTCTCTTTTTTGGTGGGATCCTTGTCTGGTTTTGGGATCAAGGTGATGCTGGCCTCATAAAATGAGTTTGGAAGTTTTCCTTCCATTTCTATTTTTTGGAACAGTTTCAGGAGAATAGGAATTAGTTCTTCTTTAAATGTTTGGTAGAAATCCCCCGGAAAGCCATCTGGCCCTGGGCTTTTGTTTGTTTGGAGATTTTTAATGACTGTTTCAATCTCCTTACTGGTTATGGGTCTGTTCAGGCTTTCTATTTCTTCCTGGTTCAGTTGCGGTAATTTATATGTTTCTAGGAATGCATCCATTTCTTCCAGATTGTCAAATTTATTGCCGTAGAGTTGCTCATAGTATGTTCTTATAATAGTTTGTATTTCTTTGGTGTTAGTTGTGATCTCTCCTCTTTCATTCATGATTTTATTTATTTGGGTCCTTTCTCTTTTCTTTTTGATAAGTCGGGCCAGGGGTTTATCAATTTTATTAATTCTTTCAAAGAACCAGCTCCTAGTTTCGTTGATTTGTTCTATTGTTTTTTTGGTTTCTATTTCATTGCTTTCTGCTCTGATGTTTATGATTTCTCTTCTCCTGCTGGGCTTAGGGTTTCTTTCTTGTTCTTTCTCCAGCTCCTTTAGGTGTAGGGTTAGGTTGTGTACCCGAGACCTTTCTTGTTTCTTGAGAAAGGCTTGTACCGCTATATATTTTCCTCTCAGGACTGCCTTTGTTGTGTCCCACAGATTTTGAACCGTTGTATTTTCATTATCATTTGTTTCCATGATTTTTTTCAATTCTTCTTTAATTTCCCGGTTGACCCATTCATTCTTTAGAAGGATACTGTTTAGTCTCCATGTATTTGGGTTCTTTCCAAACTTCCTTTTGTGGTTGAGTTCTAGCTTTAGAGCATTGTGGTCTGAAAATATGCAGGGAATGATCCCAATCTTTTGATACCGGTTGAGTCCTGATTTAGGACCGAGGATGTGATCTATTCTGGAGAATGTTCCATGTGCACTAGAGAAGAATGTGTATTCTGTTGCTTTGGGATGAAATATTCTGAATATATCTGTGATGTCCATCTGGTCCAGTGTGTCGTTTAAGGCCTTTATTTCCTTGCTGATCTTTTGCTTGGATGACCTGTCCATTTCAGTGAGGGGAGTGTTAAAGTCCCCTACTATTATTGTATTATTGTTGATGTGTTTCTTTGATTTTGTTATTAATTGGTTTATATAGTTGGCTGCTCCCACGTTGGGGGCATAGATATTTAAATTTGTTAGATCTTCTTGTTAGACAGACCCTTTGAGTATGATATAATGTCCTTCCTCATCTCTTATTATAGTCTTTGGCTTAAAATCTAATTGATCTGATATAAGGATTGCCACTCCTGCTTTCTTCTGATGTCCATTAGCATGGTAAATTCTTTTCCACCCCCTCACTTTAAATCTGGAGGTGTCTTTGGGCTTAAAATGAGTTTCTTGGAGGCAACATATAGATGGGTTTTGTTTTTTTATCCATTCTGATACCCTGTGTCTTTTGACAGGGGCATTTAGCCCATTCACATTCAGGGTAACTATTGAGAGATATGAATTTAGTGCCATTGTATTGCCTGTAAGGTGACTGTTACTGTATATGGTCTCTGTTCCTTTCTGATCTACCACTTGTAGGCTCTCTCTTTGCTTAGAGGACCTCTTTCAATATTTCCTGTAGAGCTGGTTTGGTATTTGCAAATTCTTTCAGTTTTTGTTTGTCCTGGAAGCTATTAATCTCTCCTTCTATTTTCAATGATAGCCTAGCTGGATATAGTATTCTTGGCTGCATGTTTTTCTCGTTTAGTGCTCTGAAAATATCATGCTAGCTCTTTCTGGCCTGCCAGGTCTCTGTGGATAAGTCAGCTGCCAATCTAATATTTTTACCATTGTATGTTACAGACTTCTTTTCCCGGGCTGCTTTCAGGATTTTCTCTTTGTCACTGAGACTTGTAAATTTTACTATTAGGTGGCCGGGTGTCGGCCTATTCTTATTGATTTTGAGGGGCGTTCTCTGAACCTCCTGAATTTTGATGCTCATTCCCTTTGCCATATTGGGGAAATTCTCCCCAATAATTCTCTCCAGTATACCTTCTGCTCCCCTCTCTCTTTCTTCTTCTTCTGGAATCCCAATTATTCTAATGTTGTTTCATCTTATGGTGTCACTTATCTCTTGAATTCTCCCCTCGTGGTCCAGTAGCTCTTTGTCCCTCTTTTGCTCAGCTTCTTTATTTTCTGTCATTTGGTCTTCTATATCACTAATTCTTTCTTCTGCCTCATTTATCCTAGCAGTTAGAGCCTCCATTTTTGATTGCACCTCATTAATAGCTTTTTTGATTTCAACTTGGTTAGATTTTAGTTCTTTTATTTCTCCAGAAAGGGCTTTTATATTCTTGAGAGGGTTTCTCTAATATCTTCCATGCCTTTTTCGAGCCCGGCTAGAACCTTGAGAATTGTCATTCTGAACTCTAGATCTGACATATTACCAATGTCTGTATTGATTAGGTCCCTAGCCTTCGGTACTGCCTCTTGTTCTTTTTTTTGTGTTGAATTTTTACGTCTTGTCATTTTGTCCAGATAAGAGTAAATGAAGGGGCAAGTAAAATACTAAAAGGGTGGCAACAACCCCAGGAAAATATGCTTTAACTAAATTAGAAGAGATCCAAAATCGTGAGTGGGGAGAAAAGGGATAAAAAGAGGTTCAAAAAGGAAGAAAGAAAAAAAAAGAAAAAAGAAAAAAAGAAAAGAAAAGAAAAGAATTATTAAAAAAACAAAACACCTAAGAAAAATGTAAAAAAGAAAAAAATATATATATTAGATAAACTAGTAAAAAATCGTTAAAAAAGAAAAAGGTATCAGTTAAAAAAAAATTTACCCGAAGGCGAGAATAAAAAAAAAAAAAAAAAGAAAAAGAAAAAAGAAAAAAAACAAAAAATGAAAAAGAAAAAATTAAGTTAACTGCAAGACTAAAAAAAAATCACAGGAAAAAAGCCATGAGTTCCGTGCTTGGCTTTCTCCTCCTCTGGAATTCTGCTGCTCTCCTTGGTATTGAAAACGCACTCCTTGGTAGGTGAACTTGGTCTTGGCTGGATTTCTTGTTGATCTTCTGGGGTAGGGGCCTGTTGTAATGATTCTCAAGTGTCCTTGCCCCAGGCGGAATTACACCGCCCTTACCCGGGGCCGGGGTGAGTAATCTGCTCGGGTTTGCTTTCAGGAGCTTTTGTTCCCTGAGCGCTTTCCATAGAGTTCCGGAGGACGGGAATACAAATGGCGGCCTCCTGGTCTCCCGCCCGGAGGAGCCGAGAGCCCAGGGCCCCACTCCTCAGTGTGCCCTCAGAGAACAACGCCCAGTTACTCCCATCTGCCTGACCTCCGGCTGCGCTCCGAGTTCACCGAGCCTGCGACCGGTTCAAGGTAACACCGAGCTGTGAGCTTACTGTCGGCTCAGTCTCTGTAGCCGGCTTTCCCGTTCCAATAGCCGCAAGCTCTGCGACACTCAGACACCCCCGATCCTTCTGTGACCCTAGGGGACCTGAGGCCACGCTGACCCCGCGTGGGCTTAGTCCCGGTTTAGCCTCTGGAGCGATGTCCCTCAGCGGAACAGACTTTTGAAAGTCCTGATTTTGTGTGCGGTTGTTCCGCCGCTTGCCGGGAGCCGGCCCCTCCCCCCGGGGTCTATCTTCCCGTCGCTTTGGATTCACTTCTCCGCCGGTCCTACCTTTCAGAAAGTGGTTGTTTTTCTGTTTCCAGAATTGCTGTTCTTCTTCTCTTCGATCTGCCGATGGATTTTCAGGTGTTTGCAATCTTTAGATAAGCTATCTAGCTGCTCTCCGGCTAGCTGAAGCAGTCTCAGGTTGCTACTTCTCCGCCATCTTGACTCCCTGATGCCCCCAATCTTCATGAAAGCGGATCATGGAAAGAAACTCCAACCTGAGCCAATGGCAGATCTTCGCCTTGACTTCAGATGCACGAGATCTTGATTAAGCTCTTCAGAGTGTACCTGCTGTGCCCTCACCCCAAAACCTAATCATAGCTAGTGTTCTCAGACTTCCGTCCTCACTCTCCTGGACCACACGCCCTCCATTTTGGGATTTCTGATGACACAGTGCTGCACTCTGCCTGCCCTCTAGAAGAAAAACGTTGCCCTATGGGTCTACCCAGAAACCTCAAATGAGGATAAACCTGCATGCCACTCAATTATATAGTCTAGCCTGTGCACTAATGCCCTGTCTGACACAACCTGAGGCCTGAATTCCCAACCGACACCCAGACAGCTTGCCATACACTAAGAACATCTGAACCGCCATGGCCTTAGGTTGCCATCTCTTTCCAACCTGGTTTTCAGGCTACAGAAACCTAGACCTTATCTCTACTCATTTCCCATGGGTGAACGTGATGCAGAAATCATAACTCCTCCTTCCCTCTCGCCAGAATCTTGTGGTTGGCATCTTATCCAAAGTTCAGTGTAGGAACCCTGTAGGGCCTACAGTAGTCGTAATAGGGACCCTGAGGGTAGTGTAGGGTCCCTGAGGCCCTGCCCATGCTTAAGAGCTGCGGTGGGCACAAACACACATTGGGACCCTCAGAATGAGCCCTGTCCTCAAGTAAAGCCTCTCAGTGGCTGGACCATGAGCCCGCATATGGGGCCTGCCATGCCCCAAGTCACCCAATCTTAACAAGAGGTAGAGACATCTAGTCACCCCTACTCAGGGCTCTGCTCTGGAATCCCTCTTTGGTGGGACATTTGATGTAAGTAAACACAGAAAGGATTCCTCCCACCCACAGAATGACCCCAATCACTTGGGATCAGGCCATCCCCAGAGAGAAAGACTCCTCCATGGCCCATGAGGCCAGCCCGACATTCCACGGCCACTATTGACACAAAATCCAGAGACATAAGCCTCACCCTTAGGTCATAGCCCAAAAAATTCTCCTCATAGTCTGTAGATCAGGCCTGCCATACCTACGTCCCCAAACCGTGTTTTCAGACTTCTATCCTGACATCCCTGTCCCACACACCCTCCAGGCTGAGGCCCCTGGAGCCACACCTCAGGACTGTGCCTGCCCTCTCCAAGGAAATTCTTCCCATTCCATTGGCCACAACCCTACAGATTAGGAGCAACCTCCAAAGTCCCAGAGGCCATTCCAATAGTGTAGGCCGCCCAGTACAAAGAGGGGTGATCTGTCACAAGCTGAGCAACGACCTCAACTCACCCGTAGACAGATATCCCAAGAGAAAGGTATTAAACTGGACAGGCCCCTAGAACGTAATTGGTTCCATTGCTTTTGTTTCTAAGCATCTCTCCTCAGAGGCCTGTTTTCCAATACCAGCATATGGGGGATTCCAGAGATACCAATCAGAACAAATCTTGTCTCCACATGGGAAACTTATCCTTTGGAGCTCTGTAAAAACCTCCAGTTAGGAGAAAGCTTCAGGTAACCGGAGCCACCGCCCTATTCCAAGGTCTCCATGGACACAAACCCGCATTATGACCATTCGGCAGGAGAGTACATTTCAACTCAGCCCCGTTGATTACTCCCCCAAAGCCAGAATATCAAACCTGCCTTGTCGCTAGGAGACAACTGGAATGCAAAGCAGACTCTCTAGGCATCCATCGTTGGAATCCTGCTCTGGCGCCGTTCCATATGGGATGTCCTGTGAGCCTTCCAACAGGTCTTGACTGTCCCGCAGAAGGAATCCTTGCAGATTGGAGCATCTCACAACTCCTATCGTGGGAAAACCTACATGGCCTCATGAGATGCTCCCCTTTATAAAGGGGCCATCATGGACAGAAACTCCAACCTGAGCCAACTTCGGATCCATTGCTTTGGTTTCTATGTATCTCTCCTCAGAGGCCTGGTTTCCAATATCAGAATATTGGGGTTTCCTAAGGAAACAATCAGAACAGATCTCATCTCCACATGAGAAACTTGATCTTTGGAGCTGTGTCAATACCTCAGGTTAGGAGGATCCTTCAGGGCGCTGGCACCATGGCCCAATTCCATGGTCTCCAAGGACACAAACTTACATTATGATCCATCCTCAGGAGAGTCCATTTCAAATCAGCCCCCTCGGCTGCTCACCCAGAGCCAGCAGATCAAACCTGCCTTGTCACTAGGAGACAGTTGGAATGCGAGGTGGGCTGCCCAGGCATCCATCCTTAGAACCCTGCTCTGGAGAATTTCTTTTTGGGACGTCTTGAATCCAACCAACCTGTCTTGACTGTCTCGCAGAATGAATCCTTGTGGTTTGAAGCATCACACAATCCCACTGTGAGAAAACCTCCATTTCCTCATGATGCCCCACACCTTCATAAATGGGCCATCATGGACAGAAACTCTATCCTAAGCCAAAGTCTGATCTGCGCCCTGAATTCAGAAGCACGAGATCTCGATTCAGCACTTGAGAGTGTGCCTGCTGTGCCCTCGCCCCGAAACCTAAGCCTAACTTGTGTTCTCAGACTTCCGTCCTCACAATCCTGGCCACACCCCTCCAGTTTGGCAATTCTGGAGACACAATGCAGCACTCTGCCTGCCCTCCAGAAGAAAAATGTTGCCCTATAGGGCTAACCAGAAACGCCAAATGAGTAACAACCTGCATGCCACTCGACCATACCCCAATTATACAATCTAGCCTGTGCACTAAAGCCCTGTCTGACACAGCCTGAAGGCAGACCTCCAGTCCAACACCCAGACAGCTGGCCGTACACTGAGCATATCAAACCCACAATGGCTTTCGGCCATCATCTCTACCCAACCTCAGTTTTCACCTTCAGAAACCAGACCTTATCTCCACTCACTGCTCAGGAGTGAACGTGATACAAGAATCAAACTTCTCCTTCACCATGGCAAGAAACCTTGTGGTTGGCATGTTGTTCAACGTTCATTGTAGGAGAAAGCAGCATGGACTATGAAGCCCCACCTATCCCTGAGGGCTACAATTTGCACAAACACACATTGTGACCCTCAGCGTGAGCCCTATCCTCATTTAAAGCCTCTTAGTGACTGGAACAACGGACCACATATGGGACTTGCCAAGCCCCTAGTCCCCCAATCTCAACCAGAGTTAGAGATGTCTAGTCACCCCTACTCAGGGCACTGCTCTGGAATCCCTCTTTGGTGGGACACCTGAGGTAAAAAAAAAAAATACAGAAAGGACTCTTCCCATCCACAGAATGATCCCAACCACTTGGGATCAGGCCAAATCACCAGAGAAAGACTTGTCCATGGCCCTTGAGGACACCCCGACATTCCACGGCCACCATAGGCACAAAATCCAGAGACAAAAGCCTGAGCAAACGCCACATACTCGCCCATTGTTCATAGCCCGGAAAATTCTCACGGTCTGTAGATTGAGCCTTCATACATACATTCCCAAACCTAAGCTGAGTTTGTGGTTTCAGACTTCTGTCCCCACAGTCCTGGCCCACACACCATCCAAGCTGGGGCCCCTGTAGGCACACCTGAGGACTGTGGCTTCCTTCTCCAGGGGAATTCTGCCATTTCCATTGGCCACAACCCTATAGATTAGGAGAAACTTCCAAAATCCCCGAGGCCATCCCAATAGTGTTGGCTGCCCAGGACAAACTGGGATGATCTTTCACATGTTAGGAAACTACCTCCACTCATACCCAGAGACAGATATCCCCATAGAATAAGATTGCACTGGACAGGCACTTAGGCCCTAATCAGATCCATTGCTTTTGTTTCCAGGCATCTCTCCTCAGAGGCCTGGTTACCAATACCAGCATATGGGGGATGACTGAGGCACTCATAGAAAAATCTCGTCTCCACATAGGAAATGTACTCTTTGGAGCTCTATAAAAACCTCTGTTTAGGAGAATCTTTCAGGGCCCCGGATCAAGCGCCCCATTCCAAGGTCTCCATGGACTTAAACCCACATTATGATCTATCCTCGGTAGAGTCCATGTCAACTCATCCCCCTTGGTTTCTCCCCCAGGGCCTGCAGATCAAACCTGCCTTCTTGCTAGGAGACAACTAGAATGGGAGGCGGGCTGCCCAGGCATCCATCCTTAGAACCCTACTCTGGAGTCGTTCCATATGGGACATCCTAGAGCAATCCAACAGGTTTCAAGTGTCCCACAGAAGGAATCTTGGCAGTCTGGTGCATCTCACAACTCCCATTGTGGGAAAATCTTCATGGCCTCTTGAGACGCTCCACTTTATAAAGGGGCCATCATGGACAGAAACTCCAACCTGAGCAAACGTCTGATATTCGCCCTGGCTTCAGGTGCATGAGATCTTTATTCAGCTCTGCAGAGTGTGACTTCTGTGCCCTCACCCCAAAAACTAAGCCTAGCTTGTGTTCTCAGACTACCGTCCTCACACCCCTGGCCCAAAAGCCCTACAATTTGGCAATACTGGGGCCACAATGCAGCACTCTGCCTGCCCTCCAGAAGAAAAACGTTGCCTTATGGAGCTACCTAGAAACCCGAATGAGGATCAACTGAACGCCACTCGACTGCACCCCAAATATACAGTCTACCCTGTCTAATGCCCTGTCTGACACAGCATGAGCCCACACCTCCAGACCTATGCTCAACAGCTAGCCACACACTGAGCTCATTGTACCCATCAGGTCCTTAGGTCTTCATCTCTTCCCAACCTCGGTTTTCGGGTTTCAGAACCTAGACCTAAACTCCAATCACTGTCCAGGGGTGAACGTGATGCAGAAATCACAACCTTCCTTTGCCATGGCTCGGAAACCTTGTGGTTGGCATATTCTCCAATGTTCAGTGTAGGAGAATCCAGCGTGGCCCATGAGGCCCTTCCCATGCTTGAGGGCCTTGTTGGGCACAAATAGGCATTGTGACCCTCAGCATGAGCCCTGTCCTCAAGGAAGACCTCTCAGTGTCTGAATCAAGAGCCCACATATTGGACTTGCCATGCCCCTAGGCCCCCAAACTTAAACAGATGTGGGGTTATCCAGTTGTCCCTACCAAGGACTCTGCTCTGGAATCCCTCTTTTATTGGCACTCATGAGGTACATAAAATAAAATAAAAAAAAAAACAGAAAGGACACCTCCCATCCCACAGAATGTACCCAAACTCTTGGGATTGGGTCAAATCCTCAGAGAAGGAAAGCCGTCCACAACCCATGAGGCCACGCCAGCATTCGACCCACATTGTTGACACAAATCCAGAGACAAAACCTGAGCAAGCACCTCAAACTCACCCTTTTTCATATCCCGAAGTGTTATCACGGTCTGTAGATTGGGCGTGCCATACCTATGTCCCCAATCCTTAGCGGAGTTTGTGTTTTCAGACTTCTGTCCCCACAGGCCTGGCCCACACACCCTCAAGGCTGGGCCCCTAGAGCCAAACTCAGAACTGTGCCTGCCCTCTCCAGGGGATTTCTGCCCATTCCATTGGCCACAACCCTATAGATTAGGAGAAACTCCAAAATCCCGAGGCCATTCCCAATATTATAGGCTGCCCAGGACAAACAGGGGCGATCTGACACAAGACGAATAACTACCTCCCCTCAGATCCATAGACACGTATCCCCAGGTAAGAGATTGAACCGGACAGGCACCTAGGCCCTAATCATATCCATTCCCTTTGTTTCCAGGCATCTCTCCTCAGAGGCCTGGTTTCCAATACCAGCATATGGGAGATTCCTTAGGCACTCATCAAAACAATTCTCTGCTCTACATAGGAAACGTACTCTTTAGAGCTCCATCAAAACCTCCGGTTATGAACATCCCTCAAGGCCCCGGATCAAGCACCCCATTGCAAGGTCTCCATGGACACAAATGCACATTATGACCCATCGTCAACTCACCCATTTCAACACACCAGCCTCGGTTACTCACCTAGATCCAGCAGATCGAACTTGCCTTGGCGCTATGAGACACCTGGAATGGGAGGCAGGCTGCCCAGGCATCCATCCTTAGAACCCTGCTCTGGATAACTTCCTTATGGGATGTCCTGGAGCCATCCAGCAGGTCTCGACTGTCCCACGGAAGGAATCATTGCGGTTTGGAGCATCTCACAATTCCCCTCATGGGAAAACCTCCATGGCCTCGTGACACCCTCCCCTTCATGAAGGGGCCGTCATGGACAGAAACTCCAACCTGAGCCAACGTCTGATCCTAGCTCTGTCTTCAGGTACACGGGATCTCGAATCATCCCTGCAGAGTGTTCCTGCCGACCCCTCACCCCGAAATCTAAGTCTGGCTTGTGTTCTCAGAATTTTTTCCTCACACTCCTGGCCCACAAGCCTTCCAGTTTGGGAATTCTGGAGCCACTATGTGGCACTGTGTCTTCCTTCCAGAAGAAAAACGTTGCCCTCTGGGGCTACCCAGTAACCACAAATGAGTACCAACCTGCACGAAACTCGACTGCACCCCAATGATACAGTCTAGCCTGGGCACTAATTCCCTGTCTGCCACAGCCTGAGCCTGCACCTCCCAACCCACACTCAACAGCTGGCCGAACACTGAGCACATCAGACACACCATGGCCTTAGGTCTTCATCTCTTCCCAACCTCAGTTTTCAGGCTTCAGAACCTAGACCTTAAATCCAATCACAGTCCAGGAGTGAAAGTGTTGCAGAAATTAGAACTCCTTCTTCCCCATGGCCAGAAAATTTGTGGTTGCCATATTGTGCAACGTTCAGTGTAGTAGAAACGAGCATGGTACATTAGGCCACGCCCTGACTTGAGGGGCTCCTTGGGCATAAAAACACATTGTGAAACTCAATGTGAGCCCTATGCTCAAGGAAGGCCTCTTACTGTCTGGACCAAGAGCCCACATATGGGGCTTGCCATGTTCTTAGGTCCCAATGTTAACCAGAGCTCTGGTTGTCCAGTCGGCCCTCCCCAGGACTCTGCTGTGGAATCCCTCTTTTGGTGGTCCACCTGAGGTAAAAAAAAAAACAGAAAGGCCTCCTCCCTTCCCACAGAATGACCCCAAACTCTTGGGATTGGGTCAAATCCCCAGAAAGGGAGCCTCATCGATGGCCCATGAGGACACCCGGACATTCCATGGCAATCGGTGACACATATCCAGAAAAAAATAAGCATGAGCAAGCACCTCACTTTCGCCCTTTGTTCATATCCCGAAGAGTTCTCCTCACGGTCTATATATCGGGTCGGCCATACCTATAGACCCAAACCTAAGTGGAGTTTGTGTTTTCAGACTTTTGTCCAAATAGCCCTGGACCACACATGCTCCACACTTGGGTCCCTGGAGCCACACCTCAGGACTGTGCATCCCTTTCAAGAGAATTCTTCCCACTCCATTGGCCACAACCTTGCAAATTAGGAAAAACCTCCAAAGTTACCGAGGCCATCCCAATAGTGTAGGCCGCCCAGGACAAACAGGTGTGATCTCAAACCCTCTGAGCAACTATCTCCACTCAGACAAAAGATGTACCAGAGAAGAATATTGAACCGGACAGGCCCCTAGGCCCTAATCAGATCCATTGCTTTGGTTTCCAGGCATCTCTCCTCAGAGGCCTCATTTCCAGTAACAGCAAATGGTGGTTTCCTGAGGCACCAATAAGAACAAATCTCGTCTCCCCATGGAAAACGTGCTCATTAGACTTTGCTATCACCTCTGGTTAGGAGAATCCTTCAGGGCCCTGGTGCCACTACCCCATACAAAGGTCTCAGTGGACTCAATCCAACATTAAGACCATCCTCAGGAAAGTCCATTTCAACTCATTTAAGACCATCCTCAAAAAGTCCATTCAAACTCAGCCCCCTCTGATGCTACCCCAAGCCAGCAGATCAAACGTTTCTTGTTTGCTAGGAGACAATTGGAATTGAGGCTGTCTGGCCAGGCATCCATACTTAGAACCCTGTTCTGGAAAAATACCTTATGAGACGTCCTGGAGCCATCCAACAAATCTTAATTGTCCCACAGAAGGAATCCTTGCGGTTTGGAGCATCTCACAACTCTAATAGTGGGAAAACCCCCATGGCCCCATAATGCCCCCCGCTTCATGAAGGGGCCAACATGGACAGAAACTCCAACCTGAGCCAAAGTCTGATCCTCGACCTGACTTCAGACTCATGAGATCTCAAATCAGCTCTGCAGAGTGTGCCTGCCATGTCCATTCCCCGAAACCTAAGCCTAGCTTGTGTTCTCAGACTTCCGTCCTCACTCTCCTGGCCCACAAGCCCTCCAGTTTGGGAATTCCGTAGTCACAATGCAGCACTCTGCCTGCCCTCCAGAAGAAAAACTTTGCCCTATGCTGCTAATAAGAAACCCCAAATGATTATCGAATGCATGCCACTCGACTGTAAAGCAATTATACAGCCTACCCTGAATACTAATGCCCTGTCTGGCACAGCCTGAGACAAGACATCCCAAACGACACCTAGACAGCTGGCTCCAACCTGGACACAAGGGACCCGCTATGGCTGTAGTTCGTCATCTCTTCCCAACCTCGGTTTTCAGGCTTCAGAACCTAGACCTTATCTCCAATCACTGCCCAGGGGTGAACGTGATGCAGAAATTAGAATTCCTCCTTCCCCATGGCCAGAAACCTTGTGGTTGGCATGTTGTCCAACGTTCAATGTGGGAAAACCTGCATTGTCGGAAAGGCCACGCCAGTGCTTGAGGGCCGCCTAGGACACAGACATGCATTGTGACCTGTAGCGTGAGTCCCGTATTAAAGTAACGCCTCTCAGTGGCTGGACCAAGATCCTGCATATGGGGCTTGTCATATCCATAGGCCCCCAGGCTTAACCAGTAATCGAGTATTCCAGTTGTCAGTACCCACTGTTATGCTCCAGAATCCCTCTACTGGGGGGACACATGAAGCAGAAAACAGGACTCTTCCCTTCCCACAGAATGACCCAAACTCTTGGGGGCTGGACAAACTACCAGAGAGGGAGACTTCTACGACCCATGAGGCAACTCCTACATTAAACGGTCATTGTGGACAAAATATCCAGAGACAAACGACTGAGCGACTGCCTCCCTCTCACCCTTCTTTCATATCCAGAGGAGCTCCCCTCACGGACTGTAGATCAGGCCTGCCATAACCTCGGCCCCAAACCTGAGCTGAGTTTGGGTTTTTGGATGTCTGTCTGCACAGCCGTGGCCCACACCGCCTCCAGGCTGGGGTCTCTGGAGCCACACCACAGAACTGTGCCTGCTCTCTCCTAAGAAACTGCCCGTTCCATTGGCCACAACTCTACAAAATAGTAGAAACCTCAAGGTCCCCAAGGACATCCCACTCCCGCAAGCCGCACTGGACAAACAGGGGCATTATGACACCAGCTGAGCAACTACTACCTCCATGCAGACACACAGACTGATATCCGCAGAGACAGAAGATTGAACCAGGCAGGCCCCTTGGCCCTATTATGAACTCTTGCTTTGGTGTCCAGGTATCACTCCTCAGAGGCTTGGGTTCAAAGACCAGCATATGGGGCTATCCTGAGGCACCAGACAGAACACCTCTCATCTCCACATAGAAAGCTTCCTTGTTGGAGTTGTGTCAAACCCTTCGGGTTGGAGAATCCTGCAGATTCCCTTAGCTACTGCCACATTCCAAGGTCTCCATGGCCACCAACCCACATTATGACTCATCCTCAGGAAAGTCCATTTGAACTCAGCCTTCTGGGTAGCTCACCCAAGAGCCCACAGATTGAGCGTGCCTTGTCTCGACCAGGCAATGGGAAGGTGAGTTGGCGTTTCTCGGCATCCATGCTTAGGCCCCTCCTCTCGAGTTTTTCTTTATGGGGCATCCTGGAACCATCCAATAGTACTCGACTGTCCTGAAGAAGGAAACTTTGAAGTTTGGAGCAGCTCACAACTCCCTGCGTAGGGAAACCTCCCTGGCCTCATGACGCCCCCACCCCCTTCAGGAAGGGGCCGTATGGACACAAACTCCAGCTTGAGGCAACATCTGATACTCACCCTGACCTCAGATGCAGGAAATCTCGATTCAGCCTCTGCACAGTGGGCCCAAACCTCGTGCTACCTTGTGTTTTCAGACTTCCTTCCTCACACTCCTGGCAAACATGTCCTCAAGACTTGGAATTCTGGAACCAAAATGCAGCCCTATGCTGGCCCTCCAGAAGAAAAACGTTGCTCTATGGGGATCTCCATAAACCCCAAATGAGGATCAACCTGCTCGGTTCTCGACCTCACCCCAGTTGGATTGTTCGGGTTGTCCATTCATCCCTCCCCAGAGCTCTGCTTTGGAATCCCTCTTTTGGTGGGACACCTGAGGTAACAAAAATAAAGGACTCCTCCCATCCTTCAGATTGACACAAAACAATTGGGATTGGACCAAATTCACAGAGAGGAAGTCTCATCCATGGCCCATGAGGCCTCCACGAGTTTCCACAGCCATCGTTGACAACAAATCCAGAGACAAAAGTCTGAGCAAGCGCCTCACACTCGCTCTTTTGTCGTATCCCGAAGAGTTCTCCTCACGGTCTGTAGATCGGGCCTGCCATACCTACTTCCCAAACCTAAGCCGAGTTTGTGTTTTCAGACTTCTGTTCCCACATTCCTGGCCCACAGACCCTTCAGGCTGGGGCCCCTGGAGCCACACATCAGGACTGTGCCTGTCCATACCACGGGAATTCTGCCCATTCCATTGTCCACAATCGTACAAATTAGGAAACCTCCAGAGTCCCCAAGGACATCCCAATAATGTAGGCCGCCCAGGACAAACAAGGGTCATCTGAAACCAGCTGAGCATCTACCTCTACTCAGCGTAGATGGATGTCCCCAGAGAAGAAGATTGAATCAGACAGGCCCCTAGGCCTGAATCAGATTCATTGCTTTCGGTTACAGGTATCTCTCCTCAGAGGCCTCGTTTCCAATATTAGCATATGGGGATTTTGTGAGGCAGCAATCAGAACAAATCTCTTCTCCACATGGGAAAATTTTCCTTTGAAGATGTCTTAAAACCTCCAGTAGGGGAATCCTTCAGGGCCTGTGTGCCACTGCCCCATTACAAGGTCTCCATAGACACAAAAACACATTAGGACCCATCCACAGGAGAGTCCATTTCAACTGAGCGTATTCGGTTGCTCCGCGAGATCCAGCAGATCGAAATTTTCTTGTTGCTAGGAGACAATTGGAATGTGAGGTGGCCTACCCCGCGATCCGTCCTTCAAACCCTGCTCAGAATCGTTGGCCTGGAGCCAACCAACAGGTCTCAATTATACTGCAGAAGAATCTTTGCAGTTGGGAGCTTCTCAGAACTCCCATCGTGAGAGAAACCTCATCGCCACATGATCCCCCCCTTTCATAAAGGGGCCATCAGGGACATAAGGTCCAACCTGAGCTATCGTCTGATCCTCACCCTGACTTCAGATGCACGGGATCTCGGTTCATGTCTGTAGATTGTGCTTGCCATGTCCTCACCCAGAAACCTAAGCCTTGCTTGTGTCCTCAGACTTCTGTCCACAGACTACTGGCTCACAAGCCCTCCGGTTTGGCAATCCAGAACTACAGTGCAGCAATCTACCTGCCCTGCAGAAGAAATACATTGCCCTCTGGGGCTACCTAGAAACTCCAAATGAATATCATCCTGCATGACACTTGGCTATACCCAAAATATATAGGATGACCTGGGCAATAATGCCCTTTCTGACACAGCCTGAGCCTGGACCTCCTAGGCCCACCCAGACAGCTGGCTACAAACTGAGAACTTCAGACCCCCCATGGCCTTAAGTCGTTATCCCTTCCCAAACTCAGTTTTCAGGCTTCAGAACCTAGACCTTATCTCCAATCACTGTCCAGGTTTGAAAATGATGCAGAAATCAGAACTCCTTCCCGATGGCAGGAAAACTTGTGGTTGGCTTGTTGTCCAACGTTCAGTGTAGTGGAAACCAGTGTGTCCCTTGAGGCCCCACCATTGCTCGCGGTCCAGATAGGTAGCAAACACACAATGTGACCCTCAGCCTTAGCCCAGTCCTCAGGTAAGGCCTCTCAGTGGCTGGATGAAGAGACAGCATATTGGGCTTGCCATGCCCTTGGGCCCCAATTTTTAACCATAGTTCGGGTGGTCCCTTCACTCTTCACCAGGGCTCTGCTTAGGAATTCCTCTTTTGGTGGGACACCTGATGTAATAACCCTGATAGGAGTCCTACATCCAACAGATTGACGAAAAACAATTGGGATCGGGCCAAATCCACAGAGAGCAAGATTCTTCCATGGCCCATGAGGCCTCCTCGACATTCCATGGCCATCACTGATACAAAATCCAGAGACAAAAGCCTAAGGAAGCGCCTCAGACTCGCACTATCTTCATATCCTGAAGATGTCTTCTCATGGTTTGTAGATCGGGCCTGCCATACCTACGTCCCCAAACATAAGCTGAGTTTGTGTTTTCAGACTTCTGTCCTCAAAGTCCTGGGCCACACACCATCCAGGCTGCGGACCCTGGAGCCACAGATTAGGACTGTGCCTACCCAATCCATGGGAATTCTGCCCATTCCATTGTCCAAAATAGTACAAATTAGGAGAACCCTCCAAAGTCCCTGAGGCAATCCCAATAGTATAGTGTCGCCCGGGACAAAAAAGGTCAGTCTGACACCAGCTGAGCATCTAACTCCACTCATACCCTAGAAGGTTGTCCCCAGAGAAGAAGATTGAACCAGACAGGACCCTAGGCCAAAATCGGATCCAATACTTTGGTTTACAGGCATGTCTCCTCAAAACAGTGGATTCCAATACCAGCATTGGGGTTTTCCTGAGGCACCCATCAGGACAAAGCTCACTCCACAAAGAAACTTGTGCATGGGAGCTATGTCAAAAGCTGAGGAGAATACTTCAGGGTCCCGGGGCCACCGCCCCATTCCAAGGCCCTCATGGACACAAACACACATTAGACACATCCTCAGGAAAGTCCATTTCAACTCAGCCACACCGGTTGCTCCCGCAGAGCCATCAGATCTAAACTGTCTTGTCGCGAGGAGACAATTGGAATGCGAGGCGGGCTTCCCAGGCATCCATCCTCGAACGATGGTCTGGACTCATCCATATGGGATGTCCTGGAGCTGTCCAACAGGTCTCAATTGTCCCGCAGAAGGAATCCTTGGAAGGGGCATCCCACCACTCCAAAAGTGGGAAAACCTCCACGGCCTCGAGATTCGGCTCCCTTCATGAAGGTGCCGTCAGGAACACAAAATCGAAGCTGAGCCAAAGTCTGATCCTCGCTTTGACTTCAGATGCATGAGATATTGCTTCAGATCTTCAGGAGGTACATGCCGTGCCCTCGCCCTGAATCCCAAGTCTAGCTTGTGTTCTCAGACTTCCGTCCTCACACTCCTGGCCCCGAAGCTCACAAGTTTGGCAATTCCGGACCATCATTGCAGCACTCTGCCTGCCCTCTAGAAACAATTTATTGCCCAATGAGCTGCCCAGGCACATTAAATGAGAATAAACGTACACGGCACTCAAATGTACCCAAAATATATTCTAACCTGGGCAGTAATGCACTGTCTGACACACCCTGAGCCGGGACCTCCTGAGCAACACGTAGACAGCTGACCGCACCCTGAGCCCATAAGACCCCCCGTGGCCTTAGGTCATCAAATCTTCCCTACCTCAGTTTCAGGCTTCATAACCTAGACCTTATCTCCAATCACTGCCCAGGGGTGAGTGTGATGCAGAAATCAGAACTCTTCCTTACCCATGGCAAGAAACCTTATGGTTGGCATGTTGTCCAACGTTCAGTGTAGGGGAAACCAGCATTCACCCTGAGGCCCCGCGAATTTTGAGTGCGACAAGGGCATAAACACGCATTGTGACCCTCAGCCTGAATCCTGTCCTCTAGTACGTCCTCTCAGTGGCTAGACCATTAGATGCCATAATGGCTTGACCTGTCCCTAGGCCCAAAATTTAAACCAGATTTCTGGTTGTCCAATCGCCACTCCCCAGGGCTCTACTCTGGAATCCCTCATTTGGTGGGGTTGGAAAAACAAAACAAAACAAAACAAATCAACAACAACAGAACTTCGGACTTCTTCCATCCCACAGAATGACCCCAAACTCTTTGGACGGGGCCAAACCCCCAGAGAGTAAGACTCGTCCATTTCCCATGAAGTCACCCGGAAATTTCACAACAATGAGTGACACGATATCCAGAGACAAAAACTTGAGCAAGAGCCTCACACTCGCCCTTTTTTTATATCCCGAAGAGTTCTCCTCATGGTGTGTAGTTCAGTCCTGCCATACCCATGACCCGAAACATAAGCCGAGTTTATGTTTTCAGACAACTGTCCAAACAGCCCAGGCCTACAGGTCTCAATTGTCCCGCAGAAGGAATCTTTGGAGGGGGCATCCCACACTCCCAACGTGGGAAAACCTCCACGGCCTCGAGATTCGGCTCCCTTTATGAAGGGGCCGTCATGAACAGAATATCCAAGCTGAGCCAACGTCTGATCCTTGCTCTGACATCAGATGCATGAGTTATTGCTTTAGATCTTCAGGGGTTACATGCCATGCCCTCGCCCTGAAACCCAAGTCTAGCTGTCCCTAGGACCCAATTTTAACCATATTTCTGGTTGTCCCATCGCCCCTCTCCAGGGACCTACTCTGGAATCCCTCATTTGGTGGGACACCTGAGGTTGAAAAACAAAACAAAACAAATCAACAACAACAACAGAACGGACTGCATCCATCCCACAGAATGACCCCAAACTCTTTGGACGGGGACAAACCCCCAGAGAGTAAGACTCGTCCAATTCCCATGAAGTCACCCGGAAATTTCACGACCATGAGTGACACGATATCCAGAGACAAAAACTTGAGCAAGAGCCTCACACTTGCCCTTTTTTCATATCCCGATGAGTTCTCCTCATGGTCTGTAGATCGGTACTGCCATACCTATGACCCGAAACATAAGCCGATTTTGTGTTTTCAGACAAATGTCCAAACAACCCTGGCCTACACACCCTACACGCTCAGGTCCCTGGAGCCAAACCTGACGACTGTGCTTGGCCTCTTCAAGGGAATTGTATGTGCCCATTCCAATGACCACAACCCTACTAATAGGAGAAACCTCCAAAGTCCATGAGGCCATCCCAATATTTGTGGCTTCCCAGGACAAACACGGGCAATCTGGGCACATCTGAGCACCTACCTGCACTCAGACCCGTAGACTGATGACCCAAGTGGTAAAAAGGAACGAACAGGCCCCTAGGCAACTATCAGATCCATTGCTTTGGTTTCCAGGCATCTCTCCTCAGAGGCCTGGATTTCAATAATGGCATATGACTGTTTCTTGACTCACCCATCAGGACTAATCACATCTACACATGGGAAACTTGCACGATGGAGCTGTGAGAAAGCCTCTCATTACGAGGACCCTTCAGGGCCCCAGTGCCACTGCTTCATTACAAAGTCTCCATAGTCAAAAAATCATACTTGGACACATCCACGGGAGAGTCCATTTAAACTCAGCCTCCTCGGTTGCTCCCCCTGATCCAGCAGATCTAACATGTCTTGTTGCTTGGAGACAATTGGAATGCGAGGTGGGCTACCCAGCAATCCATCCTTAGAACCCCGCTCGAAATCATTGTCCTGGATCCAACCAATAAGTCTCAATTGTCCTGCAGAAGAATCTTTGCAGTTTGGAGCTTCTCACATCTCCCATTATGGGAAAACCCCCATGGCCTCGTGATCCATCCCCTCTTCAAGAAGGGGCTATCAGGGAAAGAATGTCCAAACTGAGCAATGGTCTGATCCTCTCCCTGACTTCAGATGCACAAGATCTCGATTCAGGTCTGTAGATAGTGCCTGCCATATCCTCACCCAGCAACCTAGGCCTACCTTGGGTTCTCAGACTTCCGTTGTCAGACTACTGGCACACAAACCTTCCAGTTTGGCAATCCAGAACTACCATGCAGCACTCTGCCTGCCCTCCAGAAGAAAAACATTGCCCTCTGGGGCTACCCAGAAACCAAAAATGAGGATCAACCTGCACGCCATTCGTTGTACCCCAAATATATATGCTGACCTGGGTACTAATGCCCTTTCTGACACAGCCTTAGCCTCGAACTCCTGGCCCCACCCAGATAGCTGGCCGCACACTGATCACATCGGACCCGCCATGGCCTTAGGTCGTCATCTCTTCTCAACCTCGGTTTTCAGGCTTCAGAACCTAGACCTTATCTCCAATCACAGCTCGGGGTTGAAAATGATGCAGAAATAGGAAGTCTTTCCCTTGGCAAGGAACCTTGTATGGGGTTGGCATGTTGTCCAAGGTTCAGTGTAGTTGAAACCAGTGTGGCCCATGAGACCCAGCCCATGCTTGTGGGCCACATTGGTCACAAACTCACATTGTGACCCTCAGCCTGAGGCCAGTCCTAGGAAATGCCTCTCAGTGGCTGGATGGAGAGACAGCATATTGGGCTTGCCATGCCTTTCGGGATGACCCTTCACTCTCCCCAGGGCTCGATTTGAAATTCCTCTTTTGGTGGGACACCTGAGGTAACAAATATGAAAAGTGTCCTCCCATCCCACAGATTGACGAAAAACAATTGGGATCGGGCCAAATCCACAGAGAGCAAGATTCGTCCATGGCCCATGAGGCTCCCCAACATTCCACGGCCATCACTGATACAAAATCCAGAGACAAAAGCCTGAGCACGTGTCTCAGACTCGCCTATTCTTCATATCGTGAAGAATTCTTCAGATAAGAACCTACACGGCACTCGAAGGCACCCAAAATATATAGTCTAACCTGGGCACTAATGCACTGTCTGACAACCTGAGCCCGAACCTCGTGACCAACACCCAGACAGCTGACCGCACACTGAGCACATCAGACCCGCCATGGCCTTAGGTCATCATCTCTTCCCTACCTCTGTTTTCAGGCTTCTGAACCTAGACCTTATCTCCAATCACGGCCCAGGGGTGACTGTGATGCAGAAATCAGAACTCTTCCTTACCCATGGCAAGAAAACCTTGTGGTTGGCATGTTGTCCAACGTTCAGTGTAGGAGAAACCAGCATTCACCCTGTGGCCTCGCCCATTCTTGAGTGCGACGAGGGCATAAACACGCATTGTGACCCGCAGCGTGAGTCCTGTCATCTAGTACGTCCTCTCAGTGGCTGGACCATTAGATGTCATAATGGGCTTGACATGTCCCAAGGCCCCAATTTTAACCAGTTTTCTGGTTGTCCAGTCGCCCCTCCCCAGGGCTCTACTCTGGAATCCCTCATTTGGTGGGACACCTGAGGTTGAAAAACAAAACAAAACAAATCAACAACAACAGTACAACGGACTTCTTCCATCCCACAGAATGACCCCAAACTCTTTGGACGGGGCCAAACCCCCAGAGAGTAAGACTCGTCCATTTCCCATGAAGTCACCCGGAAATTTCACGACCATGAGTGACACGATATCCAGAGACAAAAACTTGAGCAAGAGCCTCACACTCGCCCTTCTTTCATATCCCGAAGAGTTCTCCTCATGGTCTGTAGATCAGTCCTGCCAACCTATGACCCGAAACATAAGCCGAGTTTTTGTTTTCAGACAACTGTCCAAACAGCCCTGGCCTACACACCCTACTGGCTCAGGCCCCTGGAGCCAAACCTGACGACTGTGCTTGCCCTCTCCAAGGGAATTGTGTGTGCCCATTCCAATGGCCACAACCCTACTAATAGGATAAACCTCCAAATTCCCTGAGGCCATCCCAATATTTGTGACTTCCCAGGACAAACACGGGCAATCTGGACCCATCTGAGCGCCTACCGGCACTCAGAACCGTAGTCTGATGTCCCCAGAGGTAAAAAGGAACGAACAGGCCCCTAGGCACCTATCGGATCCATTTCTTTGGTTTCCAGGCATCTCTCCCAGAGGCCTGGGTTTCAATAACAGCATATGTCTGTTTCTTGACTCACCCATCAGAAAAAATCTCATCTACACATGGGAAACTTACACGATGGAGCTGTGTGAAAGCCTCTCTTTAGGAGTACCCTTCAGGGCCACAGTGCCACCGCTTCATTCCAAGGTCTCCATAGACACAAAATCATATTAGGACACATCCACGGGAGAGTCCATTTCAACTCAGCCTCCTCGGTTGCTGCCCCAGATCCAGCAGATCTAACCTGTCTTGTTGCTTGGAGACAATTGGAATGCGAGGTCGGCTACCAAGCCATCCATCCTTAGAACCCTGCTCGGAATCGTTGTCCCGGAGCCAACCAACAGGTCTCAATTGTCCTGCAGAAGAATCTTTGCAGTTGGGAGCTTCTCAAAGCTCCCATCGTGGGAAAACCCCAATGGCCTCGTGATCCACCCCCCATTCAAGAAGGGGCCATCAGGGACAGAATGTCCAAACTGAGCGATCGTCTGATCCTCGACCTGACTTCAGATGCACGAGATCTCGATACAGGTCTCACCCAGAAACGTAGGCCTAGCTTGGGTACTCAGACTTCCGTCCTCAGACTACTGGCCCACAAGCCCTCCAGTTTGGCAATCCAGAACTACAATGCAGCACTCTGCCTGCCCTCCAGAAGAAAAACATTGCCCTGTGGGGCACCCAGAAACCCCAAATGATTATCAAGGTGCACGCCATTAGGCTGTACCCCAAATATATAGGATGACCTGGGCACTAATGCCCTTTCTGACACAGCCTGAGCCTGGTCCTCCGAGCCCCACCCAGACAGCTGGCCCCACACTGAGCACATCGGACGCGCCATGGCCTTAGGTCGTCATCTCTTCTCAACCTCGGTTTTCAGGCTTCAGAACCTAGACCTTATGTCCAGTCACGGCCCGGGTTTGAAAATGATGCAGAAATCAGAACTGTTTCACCATAGCAAGAAACCTTGTGGTTGGCATGTTGACCAAGGTTCAGTGTAGTTGAAACCAGTGTGGCCCTTGAGTCCCAGCCCATGCTTGTGGGCCACATTGGTCACAAACACACATTGTTACCCTCAGCCTGAGCCCAGTTATCAGGTAAGGCCTCTCAGTGGCTGGATGGAGAGACAGCATATTGAGCTTGCCATGCCCCTAGGCCCCAATTTTTAACCATAGTTCGGGATGTCCCTTCACTCTTCCCCAGGGCTGTGCTTTGGAATTCCTCTTTTGGTGGGACACCTGAGGTAACAAACCTGAAAGGAGTCCTCCCATCCCACAGATTGATGAAAAACAATTGGGATCGGGCCAAAGACACAGAGATCAAGATTCATCCATGGCCCATGAGGCCTCCCCAACATTCCACGCCCATCGCTGATACAAAATCGAGTCAAAAGCCTGAGCACGCGCCTCAGACCCGCTCATTCTTCATATCCTGAAGAGGTCTTCAGATAAGAACCTACACGACACTCGAATGCACCCAAAATATATAGTCTAACCTGGGCCCTAATGCACTGTCTGACAACCTGAGCCCGGACCTCGTGACCAACACCCAGACAGCTGACCGCACACTGAGCACATCAGACGCGCCATGGCCTTAGGTCATCAACTCTTCCCTACCTCCGTTTTCAGGCTTCTGAACCTAGACCTTATCTCCAATCACTGCCCAGGGGTGACTGTGATGCAGAAATCAGAACTCTTCCTTACCCATGGCAGAAACCTTGTGGTTGGCATGTTGTCCAACGTTCAGTGTAGGAGAAACCAGCATTCGGCCTGAGGCCCCGCCCATTCTTGAGTGCGACGAGGGCATAAACACGCATTGTGACCCGCAGCGTGAGTCCTGTCATCTAGTACGTCCTCTCAGTGGCTGGACCATTAGATGTCATAATGGGCTTGACATGTCCCTAGGCCCCAATATTTAATCAGATTTCTGGTTGTCCAGTCTCCCCTCCCCAGGGCTCTACTCTGGAATCCCTCATTTGGTGGGACACCTGAGGTTGAAAAACAAAACAAAAAAACCAACAACAACAGAACAACGGACTTCTTCCATCCCACAGAATGACCCCAAACTCTTTGGACGGGGCCAAACCCCCAGAGAGTAAGACTCGTCAATTTCCCATGAAGTCACCCGGAAATTTCACGACCATGAGTGACACGATATCCAGAGACTAAAACTTGAGCAAGAGCCTCCCATCGCCCTTTTTTCATATCCCGCAGAGATCTCCTCATGGTCTGTAGATCACTCCTGCCATACCTATGACCCGAAACATAAGCCGAGTTTGTGTTTTCAGACAACTATCCAAACAGCCCTGACCTACACACCCTACAGGCTCAGTCCCCTGGAGCCAAACTTGACGACT
This sequence comes from Mustela putorius furo, assembly GCF_011764305.1. Classification (NCBI taxonomy): domain Eukaryota; kingdom Metazoa; phylum Chordata; class Mammalia; order Carnivora; family Mustelidae; genus Mustela; species Mustela putorius. The sequence continues at coordinate 193,521 of NW_025421549.1, read as the reverse complement.
GTGCTTGCCCTTTCCAAGGGAATTGTGTGTGCCCATTCCAATGGCCACCACCCTACTAATAGGATAAACCTCCAAAGTCCCTGAGGCCATCCCAATATTTGTGGCTTCCCAGGACAAACAGGGGCAATCTGGACCCATCTGAGCACCTACCGGCACTCAGACCCGTAGAATGATGTCCCCAGAGGTAAAAAGGTACGAACAGGCCCCTAGGCACCTATCGGATCCATTGCTTTGGTATCCAGGCATCTCTCCTCAGAGGTCTGAATTTCAATAACAGCATATGGCTGTTTCTTGACTCACCCATCAGAACAAATCTCATCTACACATGGGAAACTTGCACGATTAAGCTGTGTGAAAGCCTCTCCTTAGGAGAACTCTTCAGGGCCCCAGTTACACCGCTTCATTCCAAGGTCTCCATAGACACAAAATCATATAAGGACACATCCACGGGAGAGTCCATTTCAACTCAGCCTCCTCGGTTGCTCCCCCAGATCCAGTAGATCTAACCTGTCTTGTTGCTTGGAGACAATTGGAATGTGAGGTGGGCTACCCAGCCATCCATCCTTAGAACCCTGCTCGGTATCGTTGTCCTGGAGACAACCAACAGGTCTCAATTGTCCTGCAGAAGAATCTTTGCAGTTGGGAGCTTCTCACAACTACCATCATGGGAAAACCCCCATGGCCTCGTGATCCACCCCCCCTTCAAGAAAGCGATCGTCTGATCCTCGCCCTGACTTCAGATGCACGAGATCTCGATTCAGGTCTGTAGATTGTGCCTGCCATATCCTCACCCAGAAACCTAGTCCTAGCTTGGGTTCTCAGACTTCCGTTCTCAGACTACTGGCCCACAAGCCCTCCAGTTTGGCAATCCCGAACTACAATGCAGCATTCTCCCTGCCCTCCAGAAGAAAAACATTGCCCTCCGGTGCTACCCAGAAACCCCAAATGATTATCAACCTGCACGCCATTCGGCTGTACCCCAAATATATAGGCTGACCTGGGCACTAATGCCCTTTCTGACACAGCCTGAGCCTGGACCTCCGGGCCCCACCCAGACAGCTGGCCGCACACTGAGCCCATAGGACCCGCCATGGCCTTAGGTCGTCATCTCTTCTCAACCTCGGTTTTCAGGCTCCATAACCTAGACCTTATGTCCAATCACGTCCCGGGTTTGAAATTGATGCAGAAATCAGAACTGTTTCACCATAGCAAGAAACCTTGTGGTTGGCATGTTGTCGAAGGTTCAGTGTAGTTGAAACCAATGTGGCCCATGAGTCCCCGCCCATGCTTGCGGGCCACATTGGTCACAAACACACATTGTTACCCTCAGCCTGAGCCCAGTCCTCAGGTAAGGCCTCTCAGTGGCTGGATGGAGAGACAGCATATTGAGCTTGCCATGCCCCTAGGCCCCAATTTTTAACCATAGTTCGGGTTGTCCCTTCACTCTTCCCCAGGTCTGTGCTTTGGAATCCTCTTTTGGTGGGACACCTGATGTAACAAACCTGAAAGGAGTCCTCCCATCCCACAGATTGATGAAAAACAATTGGGATCGGGCCAAATCCACAGAGAGCAAGATTCGTCCATGGCCCATGAGGCCTCCCCAACATTCCACGGCCATCGCTGATACAAAATCGAGACAAAAGCCTGAGCACGCGCCTCAGACTCGCTCATTCTTCATATCCTGAAGAGTTCTTCAGATAAGAACCTACACGGCACTCGAAGGCACGCAAAATATATAGTCTAACCTGGGCACTAATGCACTGTCTGACAACCTGAGCCCGAACCTCGTGACCACACACAGACAGCTGACCGCACACTGAGCACATCAGACCCGCCATGGCCTTAGGTCATCATCTCTTCCCTACCTCTGTTTTCAGGCTTCAGAACCTAGACTTATCTCCAATCACTGCCCAGGGGTGACTGTTATGCAGAAATCAGAACTCTTCCTTACCCATGGCAAGAAAACCTTGTAGTTGGCATGTTGTCCAACGTTAAATGTAGGAGAAACCAGAATTCACCCTGAGGCCCCGCCCATTCTTGAGTGCGACGAGGCCAAAAACACGCATTGTGACCCGAAGCGTGAGTCCTGTCCTCCAGTACGTCCTCTCAGTGGCTGGACCATTAGATGTCTTAATGGGCTTCACATGTCCCTAGGCCCCAATTTTTAAACAGATTTCTGGTTGTCCAGTCGCCCCTCCCCAGGGCTCTACTCTTGAATCCCTCATTTGGTGGTACACCAGAGGTGGAAAACAAAACAAAACAAATCAACAACAACAGAACAACGGACTTCTTCCATCCCACAGAATGACCCCAAACTCTTTGGACGGGGCCAAACTCCCAGAGAGTAAGACTCGTCCATTTCCCAGGAAGTCACCCGGAAATTTCACGACCATGAGTGACACGATATCCAGAGACAAAAACTTGAGCAAGAGCCTCACACTTGCCCTTTTTTCATATCCCGAAGAGTTCTCCTCATGGTCTGTAGATCAGTCCTGCCATACCTATGACATGAAACATAGGCCGAGTCTGTGTTTTCAGACAACTGTCCAAACAGCCCTGACCTACACACCCTACAGGCTCAGGCCCCTGGAGTCAAACCTGAAAACTGTGCTTGCCCTTTCCAAGGGAATTGTATTGCCCAGTCCGATGGCCACAACCCTACTAATAGGTAAACCTCCAAAGTCCCTGAGGCCATCCCAATATTGTGGCTTCCCAGGACAAACAGGGGCAATCTGGGCACATCTGAGCACCTACCGGCACTTAGACCCATAGACTTATGTCCCCAGAGGTAAAAAGGTACGAACAGGCCCCTAGGCACCTATCGGGTCAATTTCATTGGTTTCCAGGCATCTCTACTCAGAGGACTGGGTTTCAATAACAGCATATGTCTGTTTCCTGACTCACCCATAAGAACAAATCTCATCCACACATGGGAAACTTGCACGATGGCGCCGTGTGAAACCTCTCTTTAGGAGAACCCTTCAGGGCCCCAGTTCCACCTCTTCATTTCAAGGTCTCCATAGACACCAAATCATATTAGGACACATCCACGGGAGAGTCCATTTCAACTCAGCCTCCTCGGTTGCCCCCCAGATCCAGCAGATCTAAACTGTCTTGTTGCTTGGAGACAATTGGAATGCGAGGTGGGCTACCCAGCCATCTATCCTTAGAACCATGCTCGGTATCGTTGTCCTGGAGACAACCAACAGGTCTCAATTGTCCTGCAGAAGAATCTTTGCAGTTGGGAGCTTCTCACAACTAACATCGTGGGAAAACCCCCATGGCCTCGTGATCCACCCACCACTTCAAGAAGGCGATCGTCTTTTCTTCGCCCTGACTTCAGATGCACGAGATCTCGATTCAGGTCTGTAGATTGTGCCTGCCATATCCTCACCCAGAAACCTAGGCCTAGCTTGGGTTCTCAGACTTCCATTCTCAGACTACTGGCCCACAAGCCCTCCAGTTTGGCAATCCAGAACTACAATGCAGCACTCTCCGTGCCCTCCAGAAGAAAAACATTGCCCTCTGGGGCTACCCAGAAACCACATATGAGGATCAACCTGCACGCCATTCGTCTGTACCCCAAATATATAGGCTGACCTGGGTACTAATGCCCTTTCTGACACAGCGTGAGCCTCGAACTCCTGGCCCCACCCAGACAGCAGGCCGCACACTGATCACATCGGACCCGCCATGGCCTTAGGTCGTCATCTCTTCTCAACCTCGGTTTTCAGGCTTCAGACCTAGACCTTATCTCCAATCACGGCTCGGGTTTGAAAATGATGCAGAAATAGGAAGTCTTTCGCCATGGCAAGGAGCCTTGTGGTTGGCATGTTGTCCAAGGTTCATTGTAGTTGAAACCAGTGTGGCCCATGAGTCCCAGCCCATGCTTGCGGCCCACATTGGTCACAAACTCACATTGTGACCCTCAGCCTGAGCCCAGTCCTAGGAAATGCCTCTCAGTGGCTGGATGGAGAGACAGCATATTGGGCTTGCCATGCCCCTAGGCCCCAATTTTTAACCATAGTTCGGGATGTCCCTTCACTCCCCCCAGGGCTCGATTTGAAATTCCTCTTTTGGTGGGACACCTGAGGTAACAAACCTGAAAGTAGTCCTCCGATCCCAAAGAATGACGAAAAACAATTGGGATCGGGCCGAATCCACAGAGAGCAAGATTCGTCCATGGCCCATGAGGCTCCACAACATTCCACGGCCATCACTGATACAAAATCCAGAGACAAAAGCCTGAGCACGTGCCTCAGACTCGCTCTTTCTTCATATCGTGAAGAGTTCTTCACATAAGAACCTACACGGCACTCGGAGGCACCCATAATATATAGTCTAACCTGGGCACTAATGCTCTGTCTGACAACCTGAGCCCGAACCTCGTGACCAACACCCAGAAAGCTGACCGCACACTGAGCACATCAGACCCGCCATGGCCTTAGGTCATCATCTCTTCCCTACCTCAATTTTCATGCTTCAGAACCTAGACCTTATCTCCATTCACTGCCCAGGGGTGACTGTGATGTAGAAATTAGAACTTTTCCTTACCAATGGCAAGAAACCTTGTGGTTGGCATGTTGTCCAACGTTCAGTGTAGGAGAAACCAGCATTCACCCTGAGGCCCCGCTAATTCTTGGGTGCGACTAGGTCATAAACACGCATTGTGACCTTCAGCGTGAGTCCTGTCCTCTAGTTCGTCCTCTCAGTGGCTGGACCATTAGATGTCATAATGGGCTTGACATGTCCCTAGGCCCCAATTTTTAACCAGAATTCTGGTTGTCCAGTCGCACCTCCCCAGGGCTCTACTCTGGAATCCCTCATTTGTTGGGACACCTGAGGTTGAAAAACAACACAAAACAAATCAACAACAACATAACAACGGACTTCTTCCATCCCACAGAATGACCCCAAACTCTTTGGACAGGGCCAAACCCCCTGAGAGTAGACTCGTCCATTTCCCACGAAGTCACCCGGAAATTTCACAACCATGAGTGACACATATCCAGATACAAAAACTTTAGCAAGAGCCTCACACTCGCCCTTCTTTCATATCCCGAGAGTTCTCCTCATGGTCTGTAGATCAGTCCTGCCATACCTATGACCCGAAACATAAGCCGAGTTTGTGTTTTCAGACAACTGTCCAAACAGCCTTGGCCTACACACCCTACAGGCTCAGGTCCCTGGAGCCAACCTGACGACTGTGCTTGCCCTCTCCAAGGGAATTGTATGTGCCCACTCCAATGCGTACAACGCTACTAATAGGATAAACCTCCAAAGTCCATGAGGCCAACCCAATATTTGTGGCTTCCCAGGACAAACAGGGGCCATCTGTGCCCATCTGAGCACCTGCCAGCACTCAGACCCGTAGACTGATTTGCCCAGAGGTAAAAAGGAACGAACAGGCCCCTAGGCACCTATCGGATCCATTGCTTTGGTTTCCAGGCATCTCTCCTCAGAGGCCTGGATTTCAATAACAGCATATGTCTGTTTCTTGACTCACCCATCAGAACAAATCTCATCTACACATGGGAAACTTGCATGATGGAGCTGTGTGAAAGCCTCTCTTTGGGAGAACCCTTCAGGTCCCCAGTGCCACCTCTTCATTCCAAGGTCTCCATTGACACAAAATCATATTAGGACACATCCACGGGAGAGTACATTTCAAATGAGCCTCCTCGGTTGCTCCCCCAGATCCAGCAGATCTAACCTGTCTTGTTGCTTGGAGACAATTGGAATGCGAGGTGGAATACCCAGCCATCCATCCTTAGAACCCTGCTCGGAATCGTTGTCCTGGAGCCTACCAACAGGTCTCAATTGACCTGCGGAAGAATCTTTGCAGTTGGGAGCTTCTCACAACTCCCATCGTGGGAAAACCCCCATGGCCTCGTGATCCACCCCCCCTTCAAGAAGAGGCCATCTGGGACAGACTGTCCAACCTGAACGATCGTCTGACCCTCGCCCTGACTTCAGATGCACGAGATCTCGATTCAGGTCTGTAGATTGTGCCTGCCATATCCTCACCCAGAAACCGAGGCTTGGCTTGGGTTCTCAGACATCCGTCCTCCGACTACTGGCCCACAAGCCCTCCAGTTTGGCAATCCAGAACTTCAATGCAGCACTCTGCCTGCCCTCCAGAAGAAAATCATTGCCTACTGCGGCTACCCAGTAACCTCAAATGAGGATCAACGGGGCACGCCATTCGGCTGTACCCCAAATATATAGGCTGACCTGGGCACTAATGCCCTTTCTGACACAGCCTGAGCCTGGACCTCCTGGCCACACCCAGACAGCAGGCCGCACACTGAGCACATCGGACCCGCCATGGCCTTAGGTCGTCATCTCTTCTCAACCTCGATTTTCAGGCTTCAGAACCTAAACCTTATCTCCAATCACGCCCCGGGTTTGAAAATGATGCAGAAATCAGAACTCTTTCCCCATGGCAAGAAACCTTGTGGTTGGCATGTTTTCCAACGTTCATTGTAGGTGAAACCAGCATTCACCCTGAGGCCCCGCCCATTATTGAGTGCGTCGAGGGCATAAACACGCATTGTGACCCTCAGCATGAGTCCTGTCCTCTAGTACGTCCTCTCAGTGGTTGGACCATTAGATGTCATAATGGGCTTGACATGTCCCTAGGCCCCAATTTTTAACCAGATTTCTGGTTGTCCAGTCGCCCCTTCCTAGGGCTCTACTCTGGAATCCCTCATTTGGTGGGACACCTGAGTTTGAAAAACCAAACAAAACAAATCAACAACAACAGAACAAAGGACTTCTTCCATCCCACAGAATGACCCCAAACTCTAAGGAAGGGGCCAACCCCCCAGAGAGTAACACTCGTCCATTTCCCTGAAGTCAACCGGAAATTTCATGACCATGAGTGACACGATATCTAGAGAAAAAACTAGAGCAAGAGCCTCACACTAGCCCTTTTTTCATTACCCGAAGAGTTCTCCTCATGGTCTGTAGATCAGTCCTGCCATACGTATTACCCGGACATAAGCCGAGCTTGTGTTTTCAGACAACTGTCCAAACAGCCCTGGCCTACACACCCTACAGGCTCAGGCCCCTGGAGCCAAACCTGACGACTCTGCTTGCCCTCTCCAAGGGAATTGTATGTGCCCATTCCAATGGCCACAACCCTACTAATAGGATAAACCTCCAAAGTCCCTGAGGCCATCCCAATATTTGGGGCTTCCCAGGACAAACGGGGAATCGGGGCACATCTGAACACCTACCTGCACTCAGACCCGTAGACTGATGTCCCCAGAAGTAAAAAGGAACGAAGAGGCCTCTAGGCTCCTATCGTATCCATTGCTTTGGATTCCAGGCATCTCTCCTCTGGGGCCTGGATTTCAATAACAGCATATGGCTGTTCTTGACTCACCATCAGATCAAATAACATCTACACATGGGAAACTTGCACGATGGAGCTGTGTGAAAGCCTCTCTTTAGGAGAACCCTTCAGGGCCCCAGTGCCACCGCTTCATTACAAGGTCTCCATAGACACAAAATCATATTAGGACAGATCCAAAAGAGAGTCCATTTCAACTCAGCCTCCTCGGTTGCTCCCCCAGATCCAGCAGATATAACCTGTCTTGTTGCGTGGAGACAATTGGAATGCGAGGTGGGCTACCCAGGCATCCATCCTTCGAACCCTGCTCGGAATGGTTGTCCTGGAACCAACCAACAGGTCTCATTGTCCTGCAGAAGAATCTTTGCAGTTGGGAGCTTCTCACAACTCCCATCTTGGGATAACCCCCATGGCCTCGTGATCCACCCCCCTTCAAGAATGGGCCATCAGGGACAGAATGTCCAACCTGAGCGATCGTCTGATCCTCGCCCTGACTTCAGATACACGAGATCTCGATTCAAGTCTGTAGAATGTGCCTGCCGTATCCTCACCCAGAAACCTAGGCCTAGCTTGGGTTCTCAGACTTCCGTCCTCAGACTACTGGCCCACAAACCCTCCAGTTTGGCAATCCAGAACTACAATGCAGCACTCTGCCTGCCCTCCAGAATAAAATCATTGCCCTCTGGGGCTACACAGAAACCCCAAATGATGATCAACGGGGAACGCCATTCGGCTGTACCGTAAATATATCGGCTGACCTGGGCACTAATGCCCTTTCTGACACAGCCTGATCTTGTACCTCCTGGCCCCTTCCAGACAGCAGGCCGCACACTGAGCACATCGGACCCGCGATGGCCTTAGTTTGTGATCTATTCTCAACCTCGGATTTCAGGCTTCAGAACCTACACCTTATCTCCAATCACGGCCTGGGTTTGAAAATGATGCAGAAATCAGAACTCTTTCCCCATGGCAAGAAACCTTGTGGTTGGCATGTGCTCCAAGGTTCAGTGTACTTGAAACCAGTGTTGCCCATGAGGCCCCGCCCATGCTTGCGGGCCACATTGGTCACAGACACACATTGTGACCCTCAGCATGAGCCCAGTCCTCAGGTAAGGCCTCTCAATGGCTGGATGGAGATGCAGCATATTGGGCTTGCCATGCCCCTAGGCCCCAATTTTTAACCATAGTTCGGGTTGTCCCTTCACTCTTCCCCTGGGCTCTGCTTTGGAATTTCTCTTTTGGTGGGACACCTGAGGTAAAAAAACTGAAAGGAGTCCTCCCATCCCACAGATTGACGAAAAACAATTGGGATCGGGCCAAATCCACAGAGATCAAGATTCGTCCATGGCCCACGAGGCCCCCCAACATTCCACGGCCATCGCTGATACAAAATCCAGAGACAAAAGCCTGAGCACGCGTTTCATACTCTCTCATTCTTCATATCCTGAAGAGTTCTTCAGATAAGAGCTTACGCGGCACTCGAATGACCCAAAATATATAGTCTAACCTGGGCACTAATGCACTGTCTGACAACCTGAACCCGGACCTCGTGACCAACACCCAGACAAATGAGCGCACACTGAGCACATCAGACCTGCCATGGCCTTAGTTCATCTTCTCTTCCCTACCTCAATTTTCAGGCTTCTGAACCTAGACCTTATCTCCAATCACTGCCCAGGGGTGACTGTGATGCAGAAATCAGAACTCTTCCTTACCCATGGAAAGAAACCTTGTGGTTGGCATGTTGTCCAACGTTCAGTGTAGGAGAAACCAGCATTCACCCTGAGTCCCCGCCCATTCTTGAGTGCGACGAGGGCAAAAACACGCATTGTGACCCTCAGCGTGAGTCCTGTCCTCTAGTACGTCCTCTCAGTGGCTGGACCATTAGATGTCTTAATGGGCTTGACATGTCCCTAGGCCCCAATTTTTAACCAGATTTCTGGTTGTCCAGTCGCCCCTCCCCAGGGCTCTACTCTGGAATCCCTCATATGGTGGGGCAACTGAGGTTTAAAAACAAAACAAAACAAATCAACCACAATAGAACAACGGACTTCTTCCATCCCACAGAATGACCCCAAACTCTTTGGACGTGGCCAAACCCCCAGAGAGTAAGACTCTTCCATTTCCCATGAAGTCACCCGGAAATTTCACGACCATGAGTGACACGATATCCAGAGACAAAAACTTGAGTAAGAGCCTCACACGCTCTTTTTTCATATCCCGAAGAGTTCTCCTCATGGTCTGTAGATCACTCCTGCCATACCTATGACCCAAAACATAAGCCGAGTTTTTGTTTTCAGACAACTGTCCAATCAGCCCTGGCCTACACTCCCTACAGGCTCAGGCCCCTGGAGCCAAACCTGACGACTGTGCTTGCCCTCTCCAAGGGAATTGTGTGTGCCCATTCCAATGGCCACAAGCCTACTAATAGGATAAACCTCCAAAGTCCCTGAGGCCATCCCAATATTTGTGGCTTCCCAGGACAAACAGGGGCAATCTGGGCCCATCTGAGCGCCTACCGGCACTCAGACCCGTAGACTGATGTCCTCAGACGTAAAAAGTCACGAACATGCCCCTAGACACCTATCGGATCCATTGCTTTGGTTTCCAGGCATCTCTCCTCAGAGGAATGGATTTCAATAACAGCATATGGCTGTTTCTTGACTCACCCATCAGAACAAATCTCATCTAAACATGGGAAAATTCCACGATGGAGCTGTGTGAAAGCCTCTCTTTAGGAGAACCCTTCAGGGCCCCAGTGCCACCGCTTTATTCCAAGGTCTCCATAGACACAAAGTCATATTAGGACACATCCACGGGAGAGTCCATTTCAACTCAGCCACTTCGGTTGCTCCCCCAGATCCAGCAGATCTAACCAGTTTTGTTGCTTGGAGACAATTGAATGCGAGGTGGGCTATCCAGCCATCCATCCTTAGAACCCTGGTCAGAATCGTTGTCCTGGATCCAACCAACAGGTCTCAATTGTCCTGCAGAAGAATCTTTGCAGTTGGGAGCTTCTCACAACTCCCATCGTGGGACAACCCCCATGGCCTCGTGATCCACCCCCCCTTCAAGAAGGGGCCATCAGGGACTGAATGTCCAAATTGAGCGATCGTCTGATCATCACCCTGACTTCAGATGCATGAGATCTCGATTCAGGTCTGTAGTTTGTGCCTGCCATATCCTCACCCAGAAACCTAGGCCTAGCTTGGGTTCTCAGACTTCTGTTCAAAGACTACTGGCCCACAAACCCTCCAGTTTGGCAATCCAGAACTACAATGCAGCACTCTGCCTGCCCTCCAGAAGAAAATCATTGCCCTCTGGGGCTACCCAGAAACCCTAAATGAGGAAAAACGCCTCACGCCATTCAGCTGTACCCCAAATATATAGGCTGACCTGGGCACTAATGCCCTTTCTTACACAGCCTCAGCCTGGACCTCCTGGCCCCACCTAGACAGCTGGCCGCACACTGAGCACATCAGACCCGCCATGGCCTTAGGTCATCATCTCTTCTCATCCCCGGTTTACAGGGTTCAGAACCTAGACCTTATCTCCAATCACGTCCCGGGTTTGAAAATGATGTAGAAATCAGAATTCTTTCCCCATGGCAAGAAACCATGTGGTTGGCATGTTGTCCAAGGTTCAGTGTCTTTGAATCCAGTGTGGCCCATGAGGCTCCGCCCATGCTTGCGGGCCCCATTGGTCAGAAACACATATTGTGACCCTCAGCCAGGGCCCAGTCCTCAGGTAAGGCCTCTCAGTGGCTGGATGGAGAGACAGCATATTGGGCTTGCCATGCCCCTAGGCCCCAAATTTTAACCATAGTTCCAGTTGTCCCTTCACTCTTCCCAAGGGCTCTGCTTTGGAATTGCTCTTTTGGTGGGACACCTGAGGTAACAAACCTGAACGGAGTCCTCCCATCCAACAGATTGACGGGAAACAATTGGGATCTGGCCAAGTCCACAGAGAGCAAGATTCGTCCATGGCCCATGAGGCCTCCCCAACATTCCACGGCCATCGCTGATACAAAATCCAGAGTCAAAAGCCTGAGCACGCACCTCAGACTCGCTCATTCTTCATATCCTGAAGAGTTCTTCAGATAAGACGCTACACGGCACTCGAATGCACCCAAAATATGTAGTCTAACCTGGGCACTAATGCACTGTCTGACAACCTGAGCCCGGACCTCTTGACCAACACGCAGACAGCTCACCGCACACTGAGCACGTCAGACCCGCCATGGCCTTAGGTCATCATCTCTTCCCTACCTCAGTTTTCAGGCTTCAGAACCTAGACCTTATCTCCAATCACTGACAAGGGGTGACTGTGATGCAGAAATCAGAACTCTTCCTTACCCATGGCAAGAAACCTTGTGGTTGTCATGTTGTCCAACGTTCAGTGTAGTAGAAACCAGCATTCACCCTGAGGCCCCGCCCATTCATGGGTGCCACGAGGGCATAAACACGCATTGTGACCCTCAGCGTGAGTCCTGTCCTCTAGTACGTCCTCTCAGTGGCTGGACCCTTAGATGTCATCATGAGCTTGACATGTCCCTAGACCCCAATTTTTGACCAGATTTCTGGTCGTCCAGTCGCCCCTCCCCAGGGCTCTACTCAGGAATCCCTCATTTGGTGGGCCACCTGAGGTTGAAAAACAAAATAAAACAAATCAACAACAACAACAAAACGGACCTCTTCCATCCCACACAATGACCCAAAACTCTTTGACGGGGCCAAACCCCCAGAGAGTAAGACTCGTCCATTTCCAATGAAGTCACCCGGAAATTTCACGGCCATGTGTGACACGAGATCCAAAGACAAAAACTTGAGGAAGAGCCTCACACTCGCCCTTTTTTCATATCCCAAGGAGTTCTCCTCATTTTCTGTAGATCAGTCCTGCCATACCTATGACCCGAAACATAAGCCGAGTTTGTGTTTTCAGAAAACTGTCCAAACAGCTCTGGCCTACACACCCTACAGGCTCTGGCTCATGGGGCCAAACTTGAGGACTGTGCTTGCCCTCTCCCAGGGAATTGTATGTGCCCATTCCAATGGCCACAATCCCTACTAATAGGATAAACCTCCAAATTCCCTGAGGCCATCACAATATTTGTGGCTTCCCAGGATAAACAGGGGCAATCTGAGCCCATCTGAGCACCTACCTGCACTCAGACCCGTAGACTGATGTCCCCAGAAGTAAAAAGGAATGAACAGGCCCCTATGCACTAATCAGATCCATTGCTTTGGTTTCCAGGCATTTCTCCTCAGAGGCCTGGATTTCAATAACAGCATATGGCTGTTTCTTGACTCACCCATCAGAACAAATCTCATCTTCACATGGGAAACTTGCACGTTGGAGCTGTGTCAAAGCCTCTGTTTAGGAGAACCCTTCAGGGCCCCAGAGCCACCGCTTCTTTCCAAGGTCTACATAGACACAAAGACATATTAGGACACATCCATGGGAGAGTCCATTTCAACTCAGCCTCCTCGGTTGCTCCTCCAGATCCAGCAGATCTAACTTGTCTTGTTGCTTGGAGACAATTGGAATGCGAGGTGGGCTACCCAGCCATTCATCCTTAGAACCCTGCTCGGAATCATTGGCCTGGAGCCAACCAACAGGTCTCAATTGTCCTGCAGAAGAATCTTTGTAGTTGGGAGCTTCTCACAACTCCCATCGTGGGAAAACCCCCATGACATCGTGATCCACCCCCCCTCAAGACGGGGCCATCAGGGTCAGAATGTCCAACCTGAGCGATCGTCTGATCCTCGCCCTGACTTCAGATGCATGAGATCTCGATTCAGGTCTGTAGATGTGCCTGCCATATCGTCACCCAAAAACCTAGGCCTAGCTTGGGTTCTCAGACTTCCATCCTCAGAATACTGGCCCACAAGCCCTCCAGTTTGGCAATCCAGAACTACAATGCAGCTCTCTGCCAGCCCTCCAGACGAAAAACATTGCCCTCGGGGGCTACACAGCAACCCCAAATGAGGATCAACCTGCACGCCATTCGGCTGTACCCCAAATATATAGGCTGACCTGGGCACTAATGCCCTTTCTGACACAGCCTGAGCCTGGACCTAATGGCCCCCCCAGACTGCTGGCCGTACACTGAGCACATCGGACACGCCATGGCCTTAGGTCGTCATCTCTTCTCAACCTCGGTTTACAGGCTTCAGAACCTAGACTTTAGCTCCAATCACTGCCTGGGTAAGAAAATGATGCAGTAATCAGAACTCTTTCCCCATGGCAAGAAACCTTGTGGTTGGCATGTTGTCCAAGGTTCAGTGTAGTTGAAACCATGCTTGCGGGCCACATTGGTCACAAACACACATTGTGACCCTCAGCCTGAGCCCAGGCCTCAGGTAAGGCCTCCCAGTGGCTAGATGGAGAGACAGCATATTGGGCTTGCCATGCCCCTAGGCCCCAATTTTTAACCATAGTTCGGGTTGTCCCTTCACTCTTCCCCAGGGCACTGCTTTGGAATTCCTCTTTTGGTGGGACACCTGAGGTAACAAACCTGAAAGGAGTCCTCCCATCCCACAGATTGACGGGAAACAATTGGGATCGGGCAAAGTCCACAGAGAGCAAGATTCGTCCATGGCCCACGAGGCCTCCCCAACATTCCACGGCCATCGCATATACAAAATCCAGAGACAAAAGCTTGAGCACGCGCCTCATACTCGCTCATTCTTTATATCCTGAAGAGTTCTTCAAATAACAACTTACACGGGACTCGAATGCACGCAAAATATATAGTCTAACCTGGGCACTAATGCACTGTCTGACAACCTGAGCCCGGACCTCGTGACCAACACCCGGACAGCTCACCGCACACTGAGCACATCAGACCCGCCATGGCCTTAGGTCATCATCTCTTCCCTACCTCAGTTTTCAGGCTTCGGAACCTAGACCTTATCTCTAATCACTGCCCAGAGGTGACTGTGATGCAGAAATCGGAACTCTTCCTTACCCATGGCAAGAAACCTTGTGGTTGGCGTGTTGTCCAACGTTCAGTGTAGGAGAAACCAGCATTCACCCTGAGGCCCCGCCCATTCTTGAGTGTGACGAGGGCATAACACGCATTGTTACCCTCAGTGTGAGTCCTCTCCTCTAGTACGTCCTCTCAGTGGCTGGACCATTAGATGTCATAATGGGCTTGACATGTCCCTAGGCCCTAATTTTTAACCAGATTTCTGGTTGTCCAGTCGCCCCTCCCCAGGGTTCTACTCTGGAATCCCTCATTCGGTGGGACACCTGAGGATGAAAAACAAAATAAAACAAATCAACAACAGAACAACGGACTTCTTTCATCCCCAGGAATGACCCCAAACTCTTTGGAGGGGGCCAAACCCCCAGAGAGTAAGACTCGTCCATTTCCCATGAAGTCACCCGGAAATTTCACGACAATGAGTGACACGATATCCGGGGACAAAAACTTGAGCAAGAAACTCACACTCGCCCTTTTTCCACGGCCATCGCTGGTACAAAATCCAGAGACAAAAGCCTGAGCACCTGCCTCAGATTCGCTCATTCTTCATATCCTGAAGAGTTCTTCAGATAAGAACCTACAGGGCACTAGCAGCCACCCAAAATATATAGTCTAACCTGGGCACTAATTCATTGTCTGACAACCTGAGCCCGGACCTCGTGACCAACACCCAGACAGCTGACGGCACACTGAACACATCAGACCCGCCATGGCCTTAGGTCATCATCTCTTCCCTACCTCAATTTTCAGGCTTCAGAACCTAGACCTTACCCTAAGTTTTCAGGCTTCAGAACCATGAACCTAACCCTAACCCTGACCCCTACCCTAAGCCTTACGCTAACCCTGACCTCAATGATGTCTAACCCTAAGCCTGACCCTAAGTCTTTCTTAACTCTAACCCTAACACTAACCTTGTCTAAAGCCAGCTCTGTTCCCTCCAGTAGGGACATCCCCTGCACCCAGGCCTCCCACGTGCTAGGAAGAGGCTATATGGGGGTCACTGGATGGGCACTGCATTGAGTGGAGTGTGATCCTTGAGCAGCATGGGGATCGGCAGCTCAGGGAGCTCTGGTGCAGCAGGAAGTTCGGTAAGGAGACCCCAAGCAGTCGTGACCTCACTTCCCTGAAGACAGAGCCCAAAGGAATTGGAACCCACGTATCCAGGCACCCCATTACAGAGAAAGCCCCCTGCCCAGCTCATTTCTAGGCACATCCTAAAGGGAGCGACATGTTCTTCTGCTGTACTGAAGCCGAGAGGATTCAGGGAGAAGAGAGCTCGCCGGCCAGACAAGTCACCTCGCTGGCAGGTCATATCAGGTTTCCCCAACGCCTCAGGCATTTGGCTAATAAAATCAAAAGGAGACATGAGGGGGCTCAGAGTCAGAGAGTCCCACACGTTCTATTCGACCGGTGTAGACCTAGGTCTCCTCCCCGTCTCTGTGTGTTTGTGTGTGTGTGTGTGTGTGTGTGTGTGTGTGTGCCACTGGGTTTATGTGTCTGTGTGTAAAGAGGACCTGGCCATGCCATCGTGGATGGAGATGCCCCAAGCAGGATGAGGCTGATATGGGGTTAGATGTCTGGTGGGTAAGTCATGTTCACACCCCAGTTTAAGGCTGCTTAAGTGGGATCAGTTTTAGGGTCTACACCCTTCTGCCCAGGGTTTATCCTGAGACCCTGAATGGATGGGTCCATGACTCAGGAGCAGGGCTAACCCTAACAGTATCCACTAACCCTGACCCAGACACTGACTGTGAGCCTGCCCCAAACCCTAACCCAAGCCCTGACCCTGACTCTGACCCTGTCCCTGACTGTGATCCTTACCTGAACGCAAAACAAAACCTAAGCCTGGCAAGGACCCTGATGTGGACCCTGAACCTAAACCTAACTCTGACATTACCGTAAATATGACTAATACCTAACCATGACCCAGACCCTGACCCTAATCCTAACCCTGATGCTGATCTAAACCTGACCCTAACACTAACCCTGACACTGAATGTGAGCATGAACCTAACTCTAACCCCTAACCTAACCCTGACCCTGACACTAACACGGGCCCTGACCCGAAACCTAACGCTGAGCCTAACCCTAAAACTAACCCCTAACATTATCCCTGACACTGACCCTAACCCGGTCTAACCCTAACCATCAAACTACCTCTAATCCTAACTCTAACCCCACTTTAACAATAATCCTGAACCTCTCCCTGACCCTGATCATAACCCTAACTCTGAACTTTGCCTATGTCAGACCTTAACCTTAAACCTGACCCTGGCCTTGACCTTAACACTGACCCTAACCCTGACTGTAAACCTAACTCTGACCCAATCCGTGATCCTGAACAGAATCGTAACCCTAAAGCTAACACTGATCCTGAACGTACTCATAAAACAGAACCTAAACATAAAGCTGACCTTACCATAACCGTAAACCTAATCCTGACCCTGACCCTAACCCTGACACTAAACGTGTCCCAAACCTAACCCTGACCCTGACATGAACCTTGCCCCCACACCAAAACTTGAACCTGACCCTAAATCTGACCATGACCCTGAACCTGACCCTAAACCTAACCTTCATCCTAACACTGATCCTGTCCCTGACTGTGACCGTAACACTAACCGTGACCCTACTGTGAGCCTGACTCTAAACCTAACCATGAACCTAACCCTAACCCTGACCTCTACCCTAAGCATTACGCTAACCCTGACCTCAACGATGTCTAACCCTAACCCTGACCCTAAGTCTTTCTTAACCCTAACCCTAACACTAACCTAGTCTAAGCCCAGCCTTGCTCCCTCCAGCGGGGACAACAGCTGCACCCAGGCTTCCCAGGGGCTAGGGGGAGGCTGTATGGGGGTCACTGGATGGGCACTGCGTTGAGTGGAGTGTGAGCCTTGAGCAGCTTGGGGACCGGTAGCACAGGGAGCTCTGGTCGAGCAGGAAGTTCGGCACGGGGCCCCCAGGCAGTGGTGACCTCACTTCCCTGACGACAGAGCCCAACAGAATTGGAACCCACGTATCCAGGCACCCCATTACAGAGAAAACACCCCTGCCCAGCTCATTTCTAGGCACATCCTAAAGGAAGCGACACGTTCTTCTTCTGTACTGAAGCTGAGAGGATGCAGGGAGAAGAGAGCTCGCCCACCAGACACATCCCCTCCCTGTCAGGTCATATCAGGTTTCCCCAACGCCTCAGGCCCTTTGGCTAATAAAATCAAAACGTGACACCAGGGGGCTCAGAGTCAGAGAGTCCCACACCTTCTATTCGACTGATGTAGCCCTAGGTCTCCTCCCTGTCTCTCTCTCTGTGTGCGTGTGTGAGTGTTTTGCCACTGGGTTTCTGTGTCTGTATGTAAAGAGGACCTGGCCATGCCATCGTGGATGGAGATGCCACAAGCAGGATCAGGCTGATGATGGGTTAGATGCCTGGTGGGCAAGTCATGAGTCCATGACCCAGGAACGGGGCAAACCCTAACAGTAACCACTAACCGTGACCCTGACACTGACTCTGAGCCTGCCCCAAACCCTAACCCGAACCCTGACCCTGACCCTGACACTAAAACTGACCGTGATCCCGACCTGAACCCTTAATCTGAACCTGAGCCTGACACTGACCTTGTCCGGATCCTGGACCTAAAACTAACTCTGGAATAACCTAGCTATGACTCATCCCTAACCGTGACCCTGACCCTGACCCTAACCTAATACTGACCTTGAACTAACCCTGACCCTAACTGAACCCTGTCCGTGACTGTGTGCCTGAACCTAAAACTAACCCTAAGGTAACCCTAACCCTGACCCATATACGAACCCTGAACCTAAACCCAACACTGACCCTGACCCTAACACTAACCCCTACCATAAACCAAACCCTCACCCTGACCTTACGCAGTCTAACCCTAACCCTCACGTTAACACTACTTCTAACTCTAACACTAACCCCATCCCAAAATTTCCCATTAACCTAACTGTGAACCTGAACCGAACATAAAGCAAAGCCTGAACCTAAATCTGACCCTGGCCCTGACCTTCACCTGACCCTGACCCTGATCCTAATCCTAACCGTGACCTTAACACTGACCACTACATAACCCTGTCCCTGACCGGAATGTGGACTTTAACCAATACCTGATCCTGACGCTAAACCTGACACTGGCCGAAACTTCACCCTGACCCTGACCCAGGCCATGACCATCAACCTAACCCTGACCCTAACAGTGACCCTGATCCAAACCTAACACTAATCCTGAGACTGAATGTGAGCCTGATCCTAACTCTACCCCTAAAAGTAACCCTAACCCTGACAGTACCACGGGTCCTCCGGCGATCCTATCGCTGAACCTAACCCTAACACTATACTCTAACCCTACCGTGGATCCTGTCCCTAACCAATCTAACCCTAACCCTCAACCTAACTCTAACCCTAACACTAAACGTAAACTTTAACAATAACCCTTACCTTATACCTGACTATGATCATAACCCTAACACTGAACTTTGCCTCTACCATACCTGACCCTAAAACTAACCCTGGCCCTGACCCTAAACCTAACCATGACACTAACACTGACCACTACATAACCTTGTCCCTAATCCAAATGTGGACTTTGAACCAATACCTGATCCTGACCCTAAACCTGACACTGGCTCTAAACTTCACCCTGACCCTGACCCAGGCCATGATCATAAACCTAACCCTGAGCCTAATAGTGATCCCGACCCTGACCTGAACACTAAACCTGAGCCTGGCTGTTAGCCTACCCTACTCTAACCCTAAATGTAACCCTGACCCTGACACTAACGCGGGCCCTACCCCGAATCCTATTGCTGAAACTAACCCTAACACTAACCCCTAACCTACCACGGACCCTGACCCTAACAAGTTCAAACCCTAACCATCAACCTAACGCTAACCCTAACACTAACGCTGAACTTTAACAATAACCCTGACCCTAGCTGACTATGATCATAACCCGAACCCTGAACTTTGCCTATACCAGACACTGACCCTAAACCTAACCCTGAACTTTGCTATTAGAGACCCTGATCCTAATCCTGACCCTGGCCCTGACCCTAAACCTAACCATGACCCTAACAATGACCACTACATAACCCTGTCCCTGACCCGAATGTGGACTTTAAACCAATACCTGATCCTGACCGTAAACCTGACACTGGCCCTAGACTTCACGCTGACCCTGAGAAAGGCAAACCATAAACCTAACCCTGATGATAACAGTGACCCTGACCCTGACCCTAACAATCATGACCCTGAATGTGAGCCTGAACCTAACTCTAACCCTTAACATAACCCTGAATCTGACACTAACACGGGCCCTGACCTGAAACCTAACACTGAACTTAACCCTAAAACTAACCCCTAAGATTATCCCTGACTCTGACCCTAACCCGGTCTAACCCTAACCCTCAAACTACCTCTAAGCCTTTCTATAACCCCACTTTAACAATAATCCTGACCCTCTCCCTGACCCTGATCATAACCCTAACTCTGAACTTTGCCTATGTCAGACCTTAAACTTAAACCTGACCCTGGCCTTGACCTTAATACTGACCCTAACCCTGACTGTAAACCTAACTCTGACCCAATCCGTGAGCCTGAACAGATTAGTTACCCTAAAGCTAACCCTGATCCTGAACCTACTCATAAAACAGAACCTAAACATAAAGCTGAGCTTACCATAACCATAAACCTAATCCTGACCCTGACCCTAACCCTGACACTAAACTAGTCCCAAACCTAACCCTGACCCTGACATGAACCTTGCCCCCAAAACAAAACTTGAACCTGACCCTAAATCTGACCATGACCCTGAACCTGACCCTTAACCTAACCGTCACCCTAACACTGACCCTGACCCTGACTCTGACAGTAATGGTAACCCTGACCCTATTGTGAGCCTGACCCTAAACCTAACCATGAACCTAACCCTAACCCTGACCCCTACCCTAACCCTAACACTAACCCTGACCCCAACGATGTCTCACCCTAAACCTAACCCTAAGTCTCTCGCTAACACTAACCCTAACCCTAACCCTAACCCTAACCTTAACTTACTCGGTCTGAACCCATCTCTGTTCCCAGAAGCGGGGACAATAGTTGCATCCAGGACTCCCAGGGGCTGGGATTGGCTGTGTGGGGGTCACTGGATGAACAGGGCATGGAGTGGTGGGTGAGCCTTGAGCAGCTAGGGGAAGGGCACACTCAGGGTGCTCTGGTGGGAGCAGAAAGTTTGGTAAGGAGCCCCCATTCAATGGTGACCTCACTTCCCTGACGACAGAGCCCAACGGAATTAGAATCCACGTATCCAGGCACCCCATTACAGAGAAAACCCCCCTGCCCAGCTCATTTCTAGGCACATCCTAAAGGAAGCGACATGTTCTTCTGCTGTACTGAAGCCCTGAGGATGCAGGGAGAAGAGAGCTCACCCACCATACACGTCCCCTCACTGGCAGGTCATATCAGGCTTCCCCAACGCCTCAGGCCCTTTGGCAAATAAAATCAAAAGGTGACACCAGGGGGCTCAGAGTCAGAGAGTCCCACACCTTTTAATTGAGCGGTATAGATCTAAGTCTCCTCCCCATGTGTGTGTGTGTGTGTGTGTGTGTGTGTGTGTGTGCCTCTGGTGTCTGTGGCTCTGTGTGTAAAGAGGACCTGGCCATGCCATCGTGGGTGAAGATGTCCCGGCAGGAGCAGGCTGATGAGGGGTTAGATGCCTGGTTGGCAGGTCATGTTTACATCCCAGTGAAATGCTGGCTAAGTGGGATCGGGTGTGGGGTCTACAGCCTTCTGTCCAGGGTTTTTCCTGAGAAACTAAAGGGAGGGGACAATGAACCAGGAGCGGGGAGAACCCTAACAGTAACCACTGACCCTGACCCTGAACTGTGAGCCTGCCCCAAACCCTAACCCGAGCCCTGACCCTGACCCTGACCCTAACCCTGACCGTGATCCTGACCTGAAACCTAAACCTAAACCTAAGACTGATGCTGACCCTGATCCGGACCCTGAACCTAAACCTAAGTCTGAGATAACCTAACTATGACTAATCCCTAAACAGGACCCTGACCTGACCCTAATCCTAATCCTGACACTGACCTAACCCTGACCCTAACCCTAACCCTGACCCTGACTGTGTGCCTGACCCTAAACCTAAACCTAAACCTAAAGGTAACCCTAACACTGACCCTAATATGGACCCTGAACCCAAACCGAACAC
This sequence comes from Mustela putorius furo, assembly GCF_011764305.1. Classification (NCBI taxonomy): domain Eukaryota; kingdom Metazoa; phylum Chordata; class Mammalia; order Carnivora; family Mustelidae; genus Mustela; species Mustela putorius. The sequence goes on along the minus strand of NW_025421549.1, from coordinate 171,938 downwards.
TGACCCTGACCCTAACACTAAACCCTACCCTAAACCAAACCCTCAACCTGACCTTACCCTGTCTAACCCTAACCCTCACGATAACACTACTTCTAACTCTAACCCCAACCCCATCCCAAACTTTTCCCCTAAACCTAACTGTGAACCTGAACCGAACATAAAGCAAAGGCTGAACCTAAACCTGAGCATGGCCCTGACCTTCACCTGACCCTGACCCTGACCCTAATCCTAACCATGACCTTAACACTGACCACTACATAACCCTGTCCCTGACCCGAATGTGGACTTTAACCAATACCTGATCCTGACGCTAAACCTGACACTGGCCCAACTTCACCCTGACCCTGACCCAGGCCATGACCATCAACCTAACCCTGACCCTAACAGTGACCCTGACCCAAACATAACACTAACCCTGAGACTAAATGTGAGCCTGACCCTAACTCTACCTGTAACGTAACCTTAACCCTGACACTACCACGGGTCCTCCGCTGATCCTATCGCTGAACCTAACCCTAACACTATACTCTAACCCTTCCTCGAACCCTGACCCTAAACATGTCTAACCCAAACCCTCAACCTAACTCTAACCCTAACACTAATCCTAAAATTTAACAATAACCCTTACCTTATACCTGACTATGATCATAACTCTAACCCTGAACTTTGCCTCTACCAGACCCTGACCCTAAACCTGACCCTGGCCCTGACCCTAAACCTAACCATGACACTAACACTGACCACTACATAACCTTGTCCCTAACCCAAATGTGGTCTTTGAACCAATACCTGATCCTGACCCTAAACCTGACACTGGCTCTAAACTTCACCCTGACCCTGACCCAGGCCATGATCATAAACCTAACCCTGAGCCTAATAGTGATCCCGACCCTGACCTGAACACTAAACCTGAGCCTGGCTGTTAGCCTACCCTACTCTAACCCTAAATGTAACCCTGACCCTGACACTAACGCGGGCCCTACCCCGAATCCTATTGCTGAAACTAACCCTAACACTAACCCCTAACCTACCACGGACCCTGACCCTAACAAGTTCTAACCCTAACCATCAACCTAACGCTAACCCTAACACTAACGCTGAACTTTAACAATAACCCTGACCCTATAGCTGACTATGATCATAACCCTAACCCTGAACTTTGCCTATACCAGACACTGACCCTAAACCTAACCCTGAAAATTGCTTTTAGGGACCCTGATCCTAAACCTGACCATGGCCCTGACCCTAAACCTAACCATGACAGTAACACTGACTACTGCATAACCTTGTCCCAACCCAAATGTGGACTTAGAACCAATACCTGATCCTGACCCTAAACCTGACACTGCCCTAAACTATACCCTGACCCTGACGCAGGCCATGACCATAAACCTAACCCTGACCCTAACACTGACCCTAACCCTGACCCTAACACTAACCCTGACACTGAATGTGAGCCTGACACTATCTCTACCACTAAACGTAACCCTGACCCTGACACTAACACGTGCCCTCCGCGAATCCTATCGCTGAAACTAACCCTAACACTAAACCCTAACCCTACCACGGACCCTGACCCTAACGAGGGCTAACCCTAACTCTCAACCTAACTCTAACCCTAAACCTAACCCTAAACATAAACAATAACCCGGACCCTATGCCTGATTATGATCATTACCCTTACCCGGAACTTTGCATATAGCAGACCCTGACCCTAAATCTGACCCTGGCCCAGACTCTAAACAGAACCATGACCCTAACAATGACCACTAAATAATCATGTCCCTGACCCGAATGTGGACTTTAAACCAATACCTGAACCTGACCGTAAACCTGACACTGGCCCTAGACTTCACCATGACCCTGACCCAGGCAAAGACTATAAACCTAACCCTGACTCTAACAGTGATGCTGACACTGACCCTAACACTAACCCTGACATTGAATGGGAGCCTGACCCTAACTCTAACCCTAAACGTAACCCGCACCCTGACACTAACACGGGCCCTGACCCGAAAACCCTAACGCTGAACCTAACCCTAAAACTAACCCCTAACATTATCCCTGACACTGAACCAAAAACAGGTCTAACCCTAACCCTCAACCTAGCTCTAACCCTAACCCTAAACCCACTTTAACAATTATCCTAACCCTCTCCCTGAACCTGATCATAACCCTAACTCTAAACATTGCCTATGTCAGAACTTAACCTTAAAAAACTGACCCTGGCCTTGACCTTAACTCTGACCCTAACCCTGACTGTAAACCTAACTCTGACCCAATCCGTGAGCCTGAACAGAATCGTCACCCTAAATCTCACCCTGATCCTGAACCTACTCATAAAACACAGAACCTAAACATAAAGGTGGCCTTACCATAACCATGAACCTAACACTGACCCTGACCCTAACCCTGACAATAAACCTGTCCCAAATCTAAACCTGACCCTGACATGAACCTTGCCCCCACACCAAAACTTGAACCTGACTCTAAATCTGACCATGACACTGAACCTGACCCTAAAAACTAACCGTCATCCTAACACTGACCCTGTCCCTGACTGTGACCGTAACGCTAACCGTGACCCTACTGACCCTAAACCTAACCATGAACCTAACCTTAACCCTGACCCCTACCCTAAGCTTTACGGTAAGCCTGACCTCAACGACGTCTAACCCTAACCCTGACCCTAAGTCTTTCTTAACCCTAACCCTAACACTAACCTAGTCTAAACCCAGCTCTGTTCCTTCCAGCAGGGACAACAGCTGCAACTAGTCCTCCCAGGGGGTGGGAGGAGGCTGTAAGGGGTTCACTGCATGGGCACTGCGTTGAATGGAGTGTGAGCCTTGAGCAGCTTGGGGACCAGGGGCTCAGGGAGCTCTGGTGGAGCAGGAAGTTCGGTAAGGAGCCCCCAGGCAGTGGTGACCTCACTTCCCTGACGACAGAGCCCAAGGGAATTGAAACCCACGTATCCAGGCACCCCATTACAGAGAAACCCCCAATGCCCAGCTCATATCTAGGCACATCCTAAAGGAAGCGACATGTTCTTCTGCTGTACTGAAGCTGAGAGGATGCAGGGAGAAGACAGCTCGCCCGCCAGACAAGTGGCCTACCTGGCAGGTCATATCAGGTTTCCCCAACGCTTCAGGCCCTTTGGCTAATAAACTCAAAAGGGGACACCAGGGGGCTCAGATCAGAGAGTCCCACACCTTCTGATCCACTCGTATAGACTTAGGTCTCCTCCCCGCTATGTGTGGGTGTGTGTGTGTGGGGGGTGCCTCTGTGTGTCTGTGTGTCTGTGTGTCAAGAGGTCCTGACTATGCCATCGAGGGTGGAGATGCCCCAAGCAGGATCAGGCTGATGAGGGCTTAGATATCTGGTGGGCAAGGCATGTTCACACCCCAGTTTAAGGCTGGTTAAGAGGGATCGGGTGTAGGGTCTACACCCTTCTGCCCAGGGTTTATCCTAAGACCCTGAACGGATGGGTCCATGACCCAGGATCAGGGCTAACCCTAACAGTAACCACTAACCCTGACCCTGACCCTGAATGACTGTGAGACTGCCCCAAACCCTAACCCAAGCCCTGACCCTGACCCTGACCCTCACTGTGATCCTGACCTGAACCCTAAACCTAAACCTAAGCCTGACACTGACCCTGATGTGGACCCTGAACCCAAAGCTAACTCTGACATTACCGTAAACATGACTGAAACCTAACTAGGACCCTTACCCTGACCCTAATCCTAATCCTGACGCTGACCTAACCCGGACGCTAACCCTGAGACTGAACGTGACTGTGAGCCTGACGCTATCCCTAAAACTAAAGGTAACTCTAATCATGAACCTCTACGGACCCTGAACCTAAACCTAACGCTGAACCTGACCCTAACACTAACCCCTACCCTAAACCAAACCCTAACCCTGACCTTATGCTGTCTAACCCACCCTAACCATAACCCTACTTATAAATCTAACCCAAACCCCATCCCAAACCCTACCGCCAAAACCTAAGTGTGACACTGAACCGAATATTGACCCTATATACCCAAAGCCTGACCCTCAACCTGACCCTGGCCCTGAACTTCATCTGACCGTGACCCTGACCCTAATGCAAACCATGACACTACACTAACCACTACATAAACCTGTCCCTGACCCGAATGTGGATTTTAAACCAACCTGAACCTGACCCTCAACCTGACACTGGTGCTAAACTTCACCCTGAGCGTGACCCAGACCATGACCATAAACCTAACCTTGACCCTAACATTGACCCCGACCCTGACCTGAAAACTAAACCTGACCCTGACTGTGAGCCTGACCTTAACTCGAACCATAAATGTAACTCTGACCCTGACGCTGACACTGGCCCTCCTCGAATCCTATCGCTGATCCTAACCCTAACACTAACCCCTAAACCTACCACGGACACTGACCCTAACAAATTCTTACCCTAACAGTCAACCTAACGCTAACCCTAACACTAACCCTAAACTTAAACAATAACCATGACCTTATACCTGATAATGATCATAACCCTAACCCGGAACATTGCCTATACCAGACCCTGATCCTAAATCACCCTCACCCTGACCCTAAACCTCACCATGACCCTCACAATGACCACAATATAACCCTGTCCCTGACCCGAAAGTGGACTTTAAACCAATACCTGATCCTACCATAAACTTGACACTGGTCCTAGACTTCACCCTGTCCCCGACCCAGGCAAAGACCGGAAACCTAAGACTGACCCTAACAGTGACCCTGAACATCACCCTAACACTAAACCTGACACTGAATGTGAGACTGAACTTATCTCTAACCTTAAACGTAACCGTGACCCTGACACTAACACGGGCCCTGATCCGAAACCTAACGCTGAACCTAACCCTAAAAAAACCCCTAACATTATCCCTGACACTGATCCTAACCCAGTCTAACCTAACTCTCAACCTACCCGTAAGCCTTACTCTAACCCCACTTTAATAATTATCCTGACCCTCTCCCTGAACCTGATCATAACCCTAACTCTGAACATTGCCTATGTCAGAACTTAACCTTAAAACTGACCCTGGCCTTGACCTTAACACTGACCCTAACCCTGACTGTAAACCTAACTCTGACCCAATCCGTGAGCCTGAACAGATTAGTAACCCTAAAGCAAAACCTGATCCTGAATCTACTCATAAAACAGAACCTAAACATAAAGCTGACCTTACCATAACCATGAACCTAACCCTGACCCTGACACTAACCCTGACACTAAACCTGTCCCAAACCTAACCCTGACCTGACATGACCTTGCCCCCAAAGCAAAACTTGAACCTGACCCGAAAACTGACCATGACCCTGAATCTTACCCTAAACGTAACCGTGAGCCTAACACTGACCCTGAGCCTGACTCTGACCGTAACGCTAATCCTGAACCTACTGTGAGCCAGACCCTAAACCTAAACATGAACCTAACCCTAACCCTGACCCCTACCCTAAGCCTTATGCTAACCCTGACCCCAAAGACGTCTAACCCTAACCCTGACCCTAAGTCTTTCTTAACCCTAACCCTAACACTAACCTGGTCTAAACCCAGCTCTGTTCCCTCCAGCGGGGAAAACAGCTACACACAGGCCTCCCAGGGGCTGTGGGGAGGCTGTATGGGGGTCACAGGATGGGCACTGCATTGAGTGGAGTGTGAGCCTTGAGCAGCGTGGGGACCGGCGGCTCAGGGAGCTCTGGTGGAGCAGGAAGTTCGGTAAGGAACCCCCAGGCAGTGGTGACCTCACTTCCTTGACGAAGGGCCCAACGGAATTGGAACCCACGTATCCAGGCATCCATTACAGAGAAACGCCCTCCCCAGCTCTATCTAGGCACATCCTAAAGGAAGCGACATGTTCTTCTGCTGTACTGAAGCCGAGAGAATGCAGGGAGAAGAGACCTGGCCCGTCTGACAAGTCCCCTCCCTGGCAGGTCATATCAGGTTTCCCCAATGCCTCAGGCCCTTTGGCTCAAAAATCAAAAGGTGACACCAGGGGGCTCAGATCAGAGAGTCCCACACCTTCTGATCCACTCGTATAGGCTTAGGTCTCCTCCCCGCTGTGTGTGGTGTGTGTGTGTGTGGGGGGTGCCTCTGTGTGTCTGTGTGTCTGTGTGTAAAGAGGTCCTGGCTATGCCATCGAGGGTGGAGATGCCCCAAGCAGGATCAGGCTGATGAGGGCTTAGATATCTGGTGGTCAAGTCATGTTCACACCCCAGTTTAAGGCTGGTTAAGAGGGATCGGGTGTAGGGTCTACACCCTTCTGCCCAGGGTTTATCCTGAGACCCTGAACGGATGGGTCCATGACCCAGGATCAGGGATAACCCTAACAGTAACCACTAACCCTGATCTGACCCTGACTGACTGTGAGACTGCCCCAAACCCTAACCCAAGCCCTGACCCTGACCCTCACCCTGACCCTGACTGTGATCCTGACCTGAACCCTATACATAAACCTAAGCCTGACACTGACCCCTATGTGGACCCTGAACCTTAGCCTAACTCTGACATTACCGTGACCATGACTCAAACCTAACCAGGACCCTGACCCTGACTCTAATCCTATCCCTGACGCTGACCTAACCCGGACCCTAAACCTAATCCTGACCGTGACTTGTGCTTGACCTTAACCCTAAACCTAATGATAACTCTAACCATGACCCTAACAAGGACCCTGAACCTACACATCATGCTGACCCTGACCTTAACACTAACCCCTAACCTAAACAAAATCCTAACCCTGACCTTACGATATCTATCCCTAATCCTAAACATAACCCTACTTCTAACTGTAACCCTAACCCCAATCCCAAACCCTACCACCAAAACCTAACTGTGACAGTGAACCGAACATTGACCCTATACGAAAGCCTGACCCTCAACCTGACCCTGGCCCTGACATTTACCGGACCCTGATTTTGACCCTAATCCTAACCTTGACACTAACTCTGACAACTACATAAACCTGTCCCAGACCCGAATGTGGACTTTAAACCAATACCTGAACCTGACCCTAAACAGGACACTGGTGCTAATCTTCACCCTGACCCTGACCCAGACCATGACGATAACCTAACCCTGACCCTTACAGTGACCGCGAAATCAACTGAACACTAAACCTCACCCTGACTGTGAGACTGAAACTAACTCACTGACCCTAAATGTAACCCTGACCCTGACACTAACATGGGCCCTCCCCCGAAACGTATCTCTGAAACTAACCCTAACACAAACTCCTAACCCTACCACGGACCCTGACCCCAACAAAGTTCTAACCCTAACCGTCAACCTAACGCTAAATGTAGAACTATCCCTAAACATTAACAATAACCCTGACCCTATACCTGACTCTGATCATAACCCTAACCCTGAAATTTGCCTATACCAGACCCTGACCCTAAACCGGACACTGGACCTGACCCTTATCCTAACCATGAACCTAACAATGACCACTACATAACCCTGTCCCTGACACGAATGTGGTCTTTAAACTAATACCTGATCCTGACCGTCAACCTGACACTGGCCCTAGACTTCACCCTGACCCCGACCCAGGCAAAGACCAGAAACCTAAGCCTGACCCTAACAGTGACCCTGACCCTCACCCTAACAATAAACCTGACACTGAACGTAAGCCTGAACCTATCTAACCCTAAACGAAACCCTGACCCTGACACTAACACGGACCCTGACCCGAAACCTAACGCTGAACCTAACCCTAAACCTAAACCCTAACATTATTCCTAACACTGACCCTAACCCGGTCTAACCCTAACACGCAAACTACCTCTAACCCTAAACCTAACCACACTTTAACAATAATCCTGATCCTCTCCCTGACCCTGATCATAACCCTAACTCTGTACTTTGCCTATGTCAGAACTTAACCTTAAAACTGACCCTGGCCTTGACCTTAACACTGACCCTAACCCTGACTGTAAACCTAACTCTGACCCAATCCGTGAGCCTGAACAGATTAGTAACCCTAAAGCAAAACCTGATCCTGAATCTACTCATAAAACAGAACCTAAACATAAAGCTGACCTTACCATAACCATGAACCTAACCCTGACCCTGACACTAACCCTGACACTAAACCTGTCCCAAACCTAACCCTGACCTGACATGACCTTGCCCCCAAAGCAAAACTTGAACCTGACCCGAAAACTGACCATGACCCTGAATCTTACCCTAAACGTAACCGTGAGCCTAACACTGACCCTGAGCCTGACTCTGACCGTAACGCTAATCCTGAACCTACTGTGAGCCAGACCCTAAACCTAAACATGAACCTAACCCTAACCCTGACCCCTACCCTAAGCCTTATGCTAACCCTGACCCCAAAGACGTCTAACCCTAACCCTGACCCTAAGTCTTTCTTAACCCCTAACCCTAACACTAACCTGGTCTAAACCCAGCTCTGTTCCCTCCAGCGGGGGAAAACAGCTACACACAGGCCTCCCAGGGGCTGTGGGGAGGCTGTATGGGGGGGTCACAGGATGGGCACTGCATTGAGTGGAGTGTGAGCCTTGAGCAGCGTGGGGACCGGCGGCTCAGGGAGCTCTGGTGGAGCAGGAAGTTCGGTAAGGAACCCCCAGGCAGTGGTGACCTCACTTCCTTGACGAAGGGCCCAACGGAATTGGAACCCACGTATCCAGGCATCCATTACAGAGAAACGCCCTCCCCAGCTCTATCTAGGCACATCCTAAAGGAAGCGACATGTTCTTCTGCTGTACTGAAGCCGAGAGAATGCAGGGAGAAGAGACCTGGCCCGTCTGACAAGTCCCCCTCCTGGGCAGGTCATATCAGGTTTCCCCAATGCCTCAGGCCCTTTGGCTCAAAAATCAAAAGGTGACACCAGGGGGGCTCAGATCAGAGAGTCCCACACCTTCTGATCCACTCGTATAGGCTTAGGTCTCCTCCCCGCTGTGTGTGGTGTGTGTGTGTGTGGGGGGGTGCCTCTGTGTGTCTGTGTGTCTGTGTGTAAAGAGGTCCTGGCTATGCCATCGAGGGTGGAGATGCCCCAAGCAGGATCAGGCTGATGAGGGCTTAGATATCTGGTGGTCAAGTCATGTTCACACCCCCAGTTTAAGGCTGGTTAAGAGGGATCGGGTGTAGGGTCTACACCCTTCTGCCCAGGGTTTATCCTGAGACCCTGAACGGATGGGTCCATGACCCAGGATCAGGGATAACCCTAACAGTAACCACTAACCCTGATCTGACCCTGACTGACTGTGAGACTGCCCCAAACCCTAACCCAAGCCCCCTGACCCTGACCCTGACCCTGACCCTGACTGTGATCCTGACCTGAACCCTATACATAAACCTAAGCCTGACACTGACCCCTATGTGGACCCTGAACCTTAGCCTAACTCTGACATTACCGTGACCATGACTCAAACCTAACCAGGACCCTGACCCTGACTCTAATCCTATCCCTGACGCTGACCTAACCCGGACCCTAAACCTAATCCTGACCGTGACTTGTGCTTGACCTTAACCCTAAACCTAATGATAACTCTAACCATGACCCTAACAAGGACCCTGAACCTACACATCATGCTGACCCTGACCTTAACACTAAACCCTAACCTAAACAAAATCCTAACCCTGACCTTACGATATCTATCCCTAATCCTAAACATAACCCTACTTCTAACTCTAACCCTAACCCCAATCCCAAACCCTACCACCAAAACCTAACTGTGACAGTGAACCGAACATTGACCCTATACGAAAGCCTGACCCTCAACCTGACCCTGGCCCTGACATTTACCGGACCCTGATTTTGACCCTAATCCTAACCTTGACACTAACTCTGACAACTACATAAACCTGTCCCAGACCCGAATGTGGACTTTAAACCAATACCTGAACCTGACCCTAAACAGGACACTGGTGCTAATCTTCACCCTGACCCTGACCCAGACCATGACGATAACCTAACCCTGACCCTTACAGTGACCGCGAAATCAACTGAACACTAAACCTCACCCTGACTGTGAGACTGAAACTAACTCTGACCCTAAATGTAACCCTGACCCTGACACTAACATGGGCCCTCCCCCGAAACGTATCTCTGAAACTAACCCTAACACAAACTCCTAACCCTACCACGGACCCTGACCCCAACAAGTTCTAACCCTAACCGTCAACCTAACGCTAAATGTAGAACTATCCCTAAACATTAACAATAACCCTGACCCTATACCTGACTCTGATCATAACCCTAACCCTGAAATTTGCCTATACCAGACCCTGACCCTAAACCGGACACTGGACCTGACCCTTATCCTAACCATGAACCTAACAATGACCACTACATAACCCTGTCCCTGACACGAATGTGGTCTTTAAACTAATACCTGATCCTGACCGTAAACCTGACACTGGCCCTAGACTTCACCCTGACCCCGACCCAGGCAAAGACCAGAAACCTAAGCCTGACCCTAACAGTGACCCTGACCCTCACCCTAACAATAAACCTGACACTGAACGTAAGCCTGAACCTATCTAACCCTAAACGAAACCCTGACCCTGACACTAACACGGACCCTGACCCGAAACCTAACGCTGAACCTAACCCTAAACCTAAACCCTAACATTATTCCTAACACTGACCCTAACCCGGTCTAACCCTAACACGCAAACTACCTCTAACCCTAAACCTAACCACACTTTAACAATAATCCTGATCCTCTCCCTGACCCTGATCATAACCCTAACTCTGTACTTTGCCTATTTTCAGACCTTAACCTTAAAACAGACCCTGGCCTTGACCTTAATACTGACCCTAAACCTGACTGTTAACCTAACTCTGACTCAATCCGTGAGCCTGAACAGATTAGTAACCCTAAAGCTAACCCTGATCCTGAACCTACTCATGAAACAGAACCTAAAAATAAAGCTGACCTTACCATAACCATGAACCTAAACCTGACCCTGACCCTAATCCTGACACTAAACCTGTCCAAAACCTAACCCTGACCTGACATGACCTTGCCCCCAAACCAAAACTTGGACCGGACCGTAAATCAAATCATGACCCTGCCTGGACATAAACCTAACTGTCAGCCTAACACTGACCCTGACCCTGACTCTGACCGTAAGGCTAACCCTGAAACTACTGTGATCATGACACTAAACTTAACCATGAACCTAACCCTAACCCTGACCCCTACCCTAAGCCTTACGCTAACCCTGACTCCAAAGACGTCTAACCCTAACTCTGACCCAACGTCATCTCTTCCCAATTTGGTTTTCATGCTTCAGAACCTAGACGTTTTCTCCAATTACTGCCCAGGGTTGAACATGAGGCAGAAATCTGAAATCCTTCCCCATGGCAAGAAATCTTGTAGTTGGCGTGTTGCCCAACGTTCAGTGTAGTTGATAGCAGTGTGGCCCTTTGACCCAGCGATGCTTGAGGGCCGCGTTGGTCACAAATACGCATTGTGACCCTCAGCGTGAGCCCAGTCTCCAAGTAAGGTCTCTCAGTGCCTGGACCAAGAGACAGCATATTGGGCTTGCCATGCCCCTAGGCCCCAATTTTTAACCATAGTTCGTGTTGTCCATTCGCCCCTCCCCAGTGCTCTGCTTTAGAATGAGGTAACCAAACTGAAAGGACTCCTCCCATCCCACAGATTGACCCCAAATGGGGATCGGGTCAAATCCACAGAGAGGAAGACTCATCCATGGCCCATGAGGCCTCCCCGACATTCCACGCCCATCGTTGACACAAAATCCAGAGACAAAAGCCTGAATAAGCGCCTCACACTCGCTCTTTCTTCCTATCCCAAAGAGTTCCCCTCACGGTCTGTAGATCGGAACTGCCATACCTACGTCCCCAAAACAAGCCGAGTGTGTGTTTTCAGACTTCTATCCCCACATTCCTGGCTTCCACACCCTCCAGCCTGGGGACCCTGGAGCCACACATCAGGTCTGTGCCTCTCAGCTCTCCACAGGAATTCTTCCCCTTCCATTGACCACAATGATACAAACTCGGAGAAACCTCCAAAGTCCCCAAGGCCATCCCCATAGTATAGAACGCCCAGGACAAACAAGGGCTGCCTGGAACCAGCTGAGCATCCATCTCCACTCATACTGTAGACGGATGTCCACAGAGAAGGAGATTGAACGGGACAGGGCCCTAGGCCCTAATGGGGTCCCATTGTTTTGGTTTCCTGCTATCACTCATCAGAGGCCTGGTTTCCAATATCAGCATGTGGGGCTTTCCTGAGGCACCAATCAGATCAAATCTAGTCTCCACATGGGAAACTTGTCTTTTGGAGATGATGACGCAAAACCTCTGCTTAGGAGAAGCATTCAGGGTCCGTGTGTCACCGCCCCGTGCCAAGATCTCCATGCACACAAACCCACAATAGGACCCATCCGCAGGAGAGTCCATTTCAAATCAGCCCCTTCCGTTGCTCCCCTAGAGCTAGCATATCAAAACTGTCTGTTAACTAGGAGACAGTTAGAATCGAGGCAGTCTGCCCAGGGTTTCATCCTTCGATCCCTGCTTTGCTGTCGTTCCGTATGAAACATCCTGGAGCGATCCAAAAGATCTCAATTGTTGATCAGAAAAAATCCTTGTGGCTTGGAGCATATCCCAACTCCCCTCCTGGGTAAACCTCCATGGCCTCGAGATGCTGCCCCCTTCAAGAAAGGACCATAATGGACAGAAACTCCAACCTGAGCCTAGGTCTGAACCCTCCCTGACTTCAGATGCACGAAGTCCCGATTCAGATGTGCAGATAGTGCCTGTCGTGCCCTCGCCCCGAAACCTACGCCTAACTTGCATTCTTATTCTTCCGTCCTCACACTCCTTGCCCAAAGGGCATCCAGTTTGGGAATTCTGGAGCCTCAAAGCAGCACTCTGCCTGCCCTCCAGAAGAAAAACGTTGCCCTTGGGGCTACCCAGAAACGCTAAATGAGGATCAAGCTGCACGGCACTCGACTCTCCCTGAATTATACAATATACGCTGAAAACTAATGCCTGGTCTGACGCAGCCTAGGCCTGAACCTCCCGACCAACACTCAGTGACCTGGCTCCACACTGAGCACGTCGGACCTGTCATGGACTTAAGTCGTCATCTCTTCCCAAGCTCGGTTTTCAGACTACACAACCTAGACCTTAACTCCAATCACGGCCCAGCGGTGAAAGAGATTAAAAAAAATCAGAACTACTACTTCCCCATGGCAAGAATACATGTGGTTGGCATGGAGCCCAACGTTCAGTGTAGGAACAACAGTGTGGACCATGATTCCCACCCATGCTTGAGCGCCTAGAAAGCATAAACACACATTGTGACCCTCAGCGTGAGTTCTGTCCTCAAGGAAGGCCTCTCAGTGGCTGGAACTAACCATAGTTCGGTTTGTCCATTCGCCCCTCCCCAGGGCTCTGCTTTGAAATCCCTCTTTTGATGGGACACCTGAGGTAACCAAACTGAAAGGACTCCTACCATCCCCAAGATGGACCCAAAACAATTGGGTTCGTGCTAAATCCACAGAGAGGAAGACTTGTCCATGGCCCATGAGGCCTCCTAGACATTCCTCGGCCATTGTTGACACAAAATCCAGAGACAAAAGCCTGAATAAATGCCTCACACCCACTCTTTCTTCATATCCCGAAGAGTTCTCCTCACGGTCTGTAGATCGGTCCTACCATACTTATGTCCCCAAACGTAAGCCGCGTTAGTGTTTTCAGACTTCTATCCCCACGCTCCTGGCCCACACACCCCCTCCAGGCTGGGGCCCCCTGGAGCCACACATCAGGTCTGTGCCTGCCCACTCCACTGGAATTCTGCCCATTCACTTGACCACATGCCTCCAAATTAGGAGAAACCTCCACAGTCCCTGAAGCCATCCCAATTGTGTAGGCCGCCCGGGACAAACAAGGGCGTCTGACAACAGCTGAGCATCTACCTCCACTCATACCGTAGTTGGATGTCACCAGGTAGTAGTAGATTGAACCTCACAGGTCCCTAGGCCGTAATCGGATCCATTGCTTTGTTTACCAGGCATCTCTCCTCAGAGGCATGTTTTCAAATACCAGCATGCGGGGGTTTCCGGAGGCAAATCTTGTCTCGACATGGGAAAATAGCAGGCTGGAACTGTGTCAAAACTTCCGGTTAGGAGAATCCTTCAGGGCCCGGTGCCACCACCCCTTTCCAAGGTCTCCATGGACACAAACCCACATTAGGATCCATCCGCAGGAGACTCCATTTCAACTCTGGCTTCTTGGTTGCTCCGCCAGAGCCAGCAGATAGAACCTGTCTTGTCGCTAGGAGACGATTGAGATGCGAGGCGGCTTGCCCAGGGCTCCGCCCTTAGAACCCTGCTCTGGCGTCGTTCCATATGGAACGTCCTGGACCCATCCAAAAGGTCTCAAATGTCCTGCAGAAGGAATCCTTGCGTTTTGGAGCATCTCACAACTCCCAACGTGGGAAAACCGTGATGGCTTTCTGAAGCCCCCACCCCCTTTCTGAAGGGGAAATCATGGACAGGAACTCCAACCTGAGCCAACGTCTGATCCTCGCCCTGAATTCAGATGCACGACATCTCGATGCAGCTCTGCAGAGTGTGCCGGCCTTGCCCTCGCCCTTAAACCTATGTGAAACTTCTGTTCTCCAATGTCCGTCCTCACACTCCTGGCCCCCAAGACCTCACGTTTGGCAATTCTGGACCCACCAGGCAGCACTCTGCCTGCCCTCCAGATAAAAAGCAAAATGTTGCCCTATGGAGCTTCCCAGACACCCGAAATGAGGATAGACCTACACACGGCACCCTTCTGTACACAAATTATATCGACAAATCTGGGCACTAATACACTGTCTGACACAGCCTGAGCCCGGAATTCCTGACCAACATCCAGACAGCTGACCGCACACTGAGCACAACAGACCCGCCATGGCCTTAGCTCGTCATCTCTTCCCAACCTAGCTTCTCAGGCTTCAGGACATAGACCTTAACTCCACACCCCGCCAAGGGGTGAATGTGATGCAGAAATCAGAACTCCTCCTTCCCTATGGCAAGAAACCTTGTGGTTGGCATGTTGTCCCACGTTCAGTGTAGGAGAAACCAGCGTTCACCATGAGGCCCGGCCCATGCTTGAGTACGAAGAGGGCACAAACACGCATTGTGACCCTCAGCGTGAGTCCTGTCCTCTAGTAAGTCCTCTCAGTGGCTGGACCATTAGATGTCATAATGGGCTTGCCATGCCCCTAGGCCCCAAGTTTTAACCAGCTTTCTGGTTTTCCAGTCGCCCCTCCCCAGGGCTCTGCCCTGGAAACGCTCTTTTGGTGGGACAACTGAGGTAAAAACAAAACAAAACGGACTCCTCCCATCTCAAAGAATAACCCCAAACTCTTGGGATCGGGCCAAATGCCCAGAGAGGAAGACTCGTCCATGGCCCATGAGGCCACCCGGACATTCCACGGCCATCAGTGACACAATATCCAGAGACAAAATCTTGAGCAAGTGTCTCACACTCGCTCCCTTGTTCATGTCCTGAAGAGTTCTCCTCACGGTCTCTAGATCAGTCCTGCAATACCTACGACCCGAAACCTAAGCCGGGTTTGTGTTTTCAGACAACTGTCCCCACAGCCCTGGCCCACAAAACCTACAGGCACAGGTTCTTGGAGCCAAACCTGAGGACTGTACCTGGGATTTCTGCCCATTCCATTGGCCACAAACCTTGAAATAGGATGATAAACCTCCAAAGTGCCCGGGGCCATCCCAATAGTGTGGACTGCCCAGGAAAAACAAGGGCGGTCTGACACCAGCTGAGCATCTACCTGCACTTAGACCCGTGGACAGATGTCCCCAGAGGTAAATTGGAATGAGCAGGTCCCTAGATTCTATTCGGATCCATTGCTTTGTTGTCTAGGCATCTCTCCCCAGAGGCCTGGATTCCAATAGCAGCATATGGCTGTTTCTTGAGGCAGCCATCAGAACAAATCTCGTTTCCACGTGGGAATCATGCTCGTTGGAGCTGTGTCAAAGCCTCTGGTTAGGAGAACCCTTCAGGGACCCTGTGCCTCATTCCAAGTTCTCCATGGACACAAACCCACATTAGGACCCATCCACAGAGAGTCCATTTCAACTCAACCCTCTCAGTTTCTTCCCCAGATCCAGCAGATCTAACCTGTCTTGCCACTAGGACACAAGAGGAATGAGAGTCGGGCTTCCCAGCCATCCATCCTTAGAACCCTACTCGGAATCGATCCGTATGGGAAGTCCTGGAGCCAACCAACAGGTCTCAATCACCCTGCAGAAGAATCTTTACGGTTTGGGGAGCATCTCACAACTCCCATCGTGGGAAAAATTCCATGGCCTCATGATCCACCACCTCTTCATGAAGAGGGCCATAAGGGACAGAAACTCCATCCTGAGCATTCGTCAGATCCTCACCTGATTTCAGATGCAAGAGATCTCGTTTCAGCTCTGCAGAGTGTACCTGCCATGCCCTCGCCCAGAAACCTAAGGTTGCTTGTGTTCTCAGACTTCTGTCCTCAACTCCTGGCCTACAAGCCCTCCACTTTGGCAATTCCAGAACTACAATGCATCCCTCTGCCTGCCGTCCAGAATAAAAAAACATTGCCCTCTGGGGCTAACCAGAATCCCCTGAAATATATGGGGAAAAAAATCCCTAGAAATACAGCAATAATCACTGGCTGCTCTTTATTGATCCAGATCCTGCAGTAGGCAAAGAAGATCTGGTTTTAGCCAGAGGAAGATCTCCGTTTGTCTTCATGATCTGGCATTTCCTGCAAGCCAGGAATGGGGTTCTGCACTAGAGCTGCAAATGCTGGGTGGCCCTCACTGTCCCTTTTCTCTTCTCAGGGAGACAACGGGCATGTCCATGGTGCAGTGTGACAGGCTTTACCACAGGGAGATAAAAGACTGCCAAGGGTAGGTTGGAGCTGGGAAAAGCCACTTAGGAAAAGATTTTCAGGGGAGGTGATAGACAAGGGCAAAGCGAAGAATGAGGATGAGTGTGTCAAGTTTCAAAGTGCCAGGAGGCAGCACAGTGCATTCGGAAAACTACAGCAAGTTCATGACAACCGACAGCTGATCTGGCAGCATCACCTGGGGATGGAGGCTGAGTCCCGGGGTTAACACTGGGGGTGAGATGGTTTGTATACTATGCCGAGGAGGTGAGGTTGTACACTGTGGGGGCACAGGGAGCTACCGGAGGATTTCAAATATCAGAATCGTAACCATAATAGAGTATTTAATTGCATCCTAGCTTTCATCAAGGGTAAGATGCACTATAGTTTATGTTCGAACTAAGAAAGAGAAATGCTGACAGTTAAACTAGGATATGTCATCAAGTGCAAGGTGAGTGCCACCTTAAGAGATATTAAAATGGGGGGGGGGGGAAAATCTTAGAACTATAAATTGTGGTACTAGAATAATTAAGAAAAATAATACAAGAACACTTGGATCAACAAAAAAATTGATTATTGCTTACCATGTGCCCCAAACTATATTAAGTCTCCAAACGTTTTATATCATTTGCAAGGTCAGATATATATAAAATTACATTTAAAGTTTTTAAAATATCAGCAAATATTTTCATTTAAATGCAAATTTCAAAGAAAATCTACTTTTCCAATCATGACATTTTATCCTACTGTTTTTTAATTTTGTCAACAACTGATAAAATGTTTAGTGAGACTATAAATGTTTGATCGAAAAAAATGATTAATAGATGTAGGTTCAAATTATTATGCTCCAGTAAAAATGATTTAGTCTTTGATGAACATCTGTTTGGTAAAATGTTGTATCCAGATATAGTAAATTAATGAAATATATAAAATTATAGAGAAATGACACCTTCCGTTCCATTATGAGTAGAGCTTTTAAAATGCTATTTGTCACAACCTGTCATCTTGACATTATGTAGCATTATGTAACATTTAAAAAATGTATACTCTTCACTTTGAAGATTTAGAAATCTAAAATATGACTTTCTATCGTTTGTGTTTCCATATTCCTTTAATGCCAGTTTGAACAAATCCACATGCTTTGATTCGAAGGTAATAAATTCCTCTTATTTGGAAAAATGATGTTTATTTTTGTTCTCACACCCTTAGCAAGTGGATTCATTTTAGCACACTTCAGAGTTATAATTTCAGGCTTATTAAAACATTTTTATGATCTACATAGATGAATGAAACTTTTATTTTATTAAATTATTCGCCAAAAAATCTGTTATTTTTAAAAATGTATTTCCTTTAAGGGTTATTTTAGAGCATTCAGAGAGGATCTAGGAGTGTGGTATTATGCAATTTTTAAGTAGGTATGAAATGGTTATTTATATGATAGTTGCCCTGGGGAAGAATGAAAGGACAACCCGATCTATGGTTAAAAATTGGGGCCTGGGGGCATGGCAAGCCCAATATGCTGTCTCTCCATCCAGCCACTGAGAGCCCTTACCTGAGGACTGGCCTCAGGCTGAGGGTCACAATGTGTGTTTGTGACCAATATGGCCCGCAAGCATGGGCGGGGCCTCATGGGCCACACTGGTTTCAACGACACTGAACCTTGGACAACATGCCAACCACAAGGTTTCTTGCCATGGGGAAAGAGTTCTGATTCCTACATCATTTTCAAACCCGGTCGGTGATTGGAGATAAGGTCTAGGTTCTGAAGCCTGAAACCGAGGTTGAGAAGAAATGACGAACTAAGGCCATGACGGGTCCGGTGTGCTCAGTGTGGGGCCAGCTGTCTGGATGGGGACAGGAGGTCCAGGCTCAGGTTGTGTCAGAAAGGGCATTAGTGCCCAGGTCAGCCTATATATTTGGGGTACAGCCGAATGGCGTGCCACGTTTTTCCTCATTTGGGGATTCTGGGTAGCCGCAGAGGGCAATATTTTTCTTCTGGAGGGCAGGCAGAGTGCTGCATTGTAGTTCTGGATTGCCAAACAGGAGGGCTTGTGGGCCAGTAGTCTGAGGACGGAAGTCTGAGAACCGAAGCTAGGCCTAGGTTTCTAGGTGAGGATATGGCAGGCACAATCTACAGACCTGAATCGAGATCTCGTGCATCTGAAGTCAGGGCAAGGATCAGACGATTGCTCAGGTTAGACATTCTGTCCCCTGATGGCCCCTTCTTGAAGGGGGGGTGGATCACGAGGCCATGGGGGTTTTCCCACGATGGGAGTTGTGAGAATCTCCCAACAGCAAAGAATCTTCTGCAGGACAATTGAGACCTGTTGGTTGGCTCCTGGACAACGATTCCGAGCAGGGTTCTAAGGATGGATGGCTGGGTAGCCCACCTCGCATTCCAATTGTCTCCAAGCAACAAGACAGGTTAGATCTGCTGGTTCTGGTGGAGCAACGGAGGAGGCTGAGTTGAAATGGACTCTCCCGTGGATGTTTCCTAATATAATTTTTTGTCTATGGAGACCTTGGAATGAAGCAGTGTCACTGGGGCCCTGAAGGTTTCTCCTAAAGAAAGGCTTTCACACAGCTCCATCGTGCAAGTTTCCCATGTGTAGATGAGATTTGTTCTGATGGGTGAGTCAAGAAACAGCCATATGCTGTTATTGAAATCCAAGCCTCTGAGGAGAGATGCCTGGAAACCAAAGCAATGGATCCGATAGGTGCCTAGGGTCCTGTTCGTTCCTTTTTACCTCTGGGGACATCAGTCTACGGGTCTGAGTGCTGGTAGGTGCTCAGATGGGACAGATTGCCCCTGTTTCTCCTGGGAAGCCACAAATATTGGGATGGCCTCAGGGACTTTTGGAGGTTTATCCTCTTAGTAGGGTTGTGGCCATTGGAATGGGCACATACAATTCCCTTGGAGAGGGCAAGCACAGTCGTCAGGTTTAGATCCAGGGGCCTGAGCCTGTAGGGTGTGTAGCCCAGGGCTGTTTGGACAGTTGTCTGAAAACACAAACTCGGATTATGTTTCGGGTCATAGGTATGGCAGGACTGATCTACAGACCATGAGGAGAACTCTTCGGGATATGAAAAAAGGGCGAGTATGAGGCTTTGCTCAAGTTTTTGTCTCTGGATACCGTGTCACTCATGGTTGTGATATTTCCGGGTGAATTCATGAGAAATGGACGAGTATTACTCTCTGGGGGTTTGGCCCTGTCCAAAGAGTTTGGGGTCATTCTGTGGGATGGAAGAAGTCCGTTGTTCTGTTGATGTTGATTTGTATTGTTTTGTTTTTCAACCTCAGGTGTCACACCAAATGAGGGATTCCAGAGTAGAGCCATGGGGAGGGGTGACTGTCAGCCAGAAATCTGGTTAAAAATTGGGGCCTAGGGATATGTCAAGCCCATTATGACATCTAATGGTCCAGCCACTGAGAGGACGTACTAGAGCACAGGACTCACGCTGAGGGTCACAATGTGTGTTTATGCCCTCGTCGCACTCAAGAATGGGCGGGGCCTCAGGGTGAGTGCTGGTCTCTCCTACACTGAACATTGGACAACATGCCAACCACAAGGTTTCTTGCCATGGGTAAGGAAAAGTTCTGATTTCGGCATCACAGTCACCCCTGGGCAGTGATTAGAGGTAAGGTCTAGGATCTGAAGTCTGAAAACTGAGGTAGGGAAGTGATGATGACCTAAGGCCATGGCGGGTCTGACGTGCTCAGTGTGCGGTCAGCTGTCTGGGTGTTGGTCACGAGGTCCGGGCTCAGGTTGTCAGAAAGTGCATTAGTGCCCAGTTTAGACTATATATTTTGGGTGCATTCGAATGCCGTGTAGGTTCTTATCTGAAGAACTGTTCAGGATATGAGGAATGAGCGAGACCGAGGCGCGTGCTCAGGCTTTTGTCTCTGGATTTTGTATCAGCGATGGCCGTGGAATGTTGGGGAGGCCTCATGGGCCATGGACGAATCTTGCTCTCTGTGGACTTGGCCCGATCCCAATTGTTTTCCGTCAATCTGTTGGAATGGAGGACTCGTTTCAGGTTTGTTACCTCAGGTCTCCCACCAAAAGAGGAATTCCAAAGCAGAGCCCAGGAGAAGAGGGAAGGGACAACCCGAACTACGGTTAAAAATTGGGGCCTAGGGCCATGGCAAGCCCAATATGCTGTCTCTCCATCCAGCCACTGAGAGGCCTTACCTGAGGACTGGCCTCAGGCTGAGGGTCACAATGTGTGTTTGTGACCTATGTGGCCCTCAAGCTTGCATGGGGCCTCAGGGGCCACACTGGTTTCAACCACACTGAACCTTGGACAACATGCCAACCACAAGTTTTCTTGCCATGGGGAAAGAGTTCTTATTTCGGCATCAATTTCAAACCCGGGACGTGATGGGAGATAAGGTCTAGGTTCTGAAGCCGGAAAACCGAGGTTGAGAAGAGATGACAACCTAAGGCCATGGCGGGTCCGATGTGCTCAGTGTGCGGCCAGCTGTCTGGGTGGGGCCAGGAGGTCCAGGCTCAGGCTGTGTCAGAAAGTGCATTAGTTCCCATGTCAGCCTATATATTTGGGGTACAGCCGAATGGCGTGCTGGTTGATCCTCATTTGGGGTTTCTGGGTAGCCCCAGAGGGCAATGTTTTTCTTCTGGAGGGCAGGCAGAGTGCTGCATTGTAGTTCTGGATTGCAAAACTGGAGGGCTGGTGGGGCAGTAGTCTGAGGACGGAAGTCTGAGAACCCAATCTAGGCCTAGGTTTCTGGGTGAGGATCTGGCAAGCACAATCTACAGACCTGAATCGAGATCTCGTGCATCTGAAGTCAGGGCGAGGATCAGAAGATCGTTCAGGTTGGACATTGTGTCCCTGATGGCCCCTTATTGAAGGGGGGGTGGATCACGAGGCCATGGGGGTTTTCCCACGATGGGATTTCTGAGAAGCTCCCAAGTACAAAGATTCTTCTGCATGACAATTGAGACCTGTTGGTTGGCTCCAGGCCAACGATTCCGAGCAGGGTTCTAAGGATTCATGGCTGGGTAGCCAACATCGCATTCCAATTGTCTCAAAGCAACAAGACAGGTTAGATCTGCTGGATCTGGGGGAGCAACCGAGGAGGCTGAGTTGAAATGGACTCTCCCGTGGATGTGTCCTAACATGATTTTGTGTCGATGGAGACCTTGGAATGAAGCGGTGGCACTGGGGCCCTGAAGGGTTCTCCTAAAGAGAGGCTTTCACACAGCTCCATCGTGCAAGTTTCCCATGTGTAGATGAGAATTGTTCTGATGGGTGAGTCAAGAAACAGCCATATGCTGTTATTGAAATCCAGGCCTCTGAGGAGAGATGCTTGGAAACCAAAGCAATGGATCCGATAGGTGCCTAGGGGCCTGTTCGTTCCTTTTTACCTCTGGGGACATCGTCTACGGGTCTGAGTGCAGGTAGGTGCTAGATGGGTCCAATTGCCCCTGTTTGTCCTGGGAAGCCACAAATATTGGGTTGGCCTCAGAGAATTTGGAGGTTTATCCTGTTAGTAGGGTTATGGCCATTGGAATGGGTACATACAATTCCCTTGGAGAGGGGAAGCACAGTCGTCAGGTTTGGCTCTAGGGGCCTGAGCCTGTAGGGTGTGTAGGCCAGGGCTGTTTGGACAGTTGTCTGAAAACACAAACTCGGCTTATGTTTCGGGTCATAGGTATGGCAGGACTCTTCTACAGAACATGAGGAGAACGCTTCGGGATATGAAAAAAGGGCGAGTGTGAGGCTCTTGCTCAAGTTTTTGTCTCTGGATATCTTGTCACTCATGGTCGTGAAATTTCCGGGTGACTTCATGGGAAATGGACGAGTCTTACTCTCTGGGAGCTTGGCCCCGACCAAAGAGTTTGGGGTCATTCTGTGGGATTGAAGTAGTCCATTGTTCTGTTGTTGTTGATTTGTTTTGTTTATCAACCTCAGGTGTCCCACCAAATGAGGGATTCCAGAGTAGAGCCCTGGGGAGGGGCGACTGGACAACCAGAAATCTGGTTAAAAATTGGGGCCTAGGAACATGTCAAGCCCATTATGACATCTAATGGTCCAGCCACTGAGAGGACTTACTAGAGAACAGGACTCACGCTGAGGGTTACAATGCGTGTTTATGCCCTCGTCGCACTCAAGAATGGGCGGGGCCTCAGGATGAATGCTGGTTTCTCCTACACTGAACATTGGACAACATGCCAACCACAAGGTTTCTTGCCATGGGGAAAGAGTTCTGACTTCTGCTTCATTTTTAAACCCGGGCAGTGATTGGAGATAAGGTCTAGGTTCTGAAGCCTGAAAACCGAGTTTGAGAAGAGATGACGATCTAAGGCCAAGGGGGGGCCAATGTTCAGTGTGCGGCCAGCTATTGGGTGTGGCCAGGAAGTCCAGTCTCAGGCTGTGTCGAAAGGGCATTAGTGCCCAGGTCAGCCTATATATTTGGGGTACAGCCGAATGGCGTGCAGGTTGATCCTCATTGTGTGTTTCAGGGTGGCCCCAGAGGGCAATGTTTTTCTTCTGGAAGGCAGGCAGAGTGCTGCATTGTAGTTCTGGATTGCCAACCGGGAGGGATTGT
The DNA here is from genome assembly GCF_011764305.1 of Mustela putorius furo. Classification (NCBI taxonomy): domain Eukaryota; kingdom Metazoa; phylum Chordata; class Mammalia; order Carnivora; family Mustelidae; genus Mustela; species Mustela putorius. The sequence goes on along the minus strand of NW_025421549.1, from coordinate 148,444 downwards.
GGGCCAATAATCTGAGGACGGAAGCCTGAGAAACCAACATAGGCCTAGGTTTCTGGGTGAGGATATGGCAGGCACAATCTACAGTCCTGAATCGAGATGTCGTAATGGGCTTGACATGTCCCTAGGCCCCCATTTTTAACCAGATTTCTGGTTGTCAGTCGCCCCTACCCAGGGCTCTACTCTGGAATCCCTCATTTGGTGGGACAACTGAGGTTGAAAAACAAAACAAAACAAATCAACTACAACAAAAAAAACGGACTTCTTACATCCCACTGAGTGACCCCAAACTCCTTGGACGTGGAAAACCCCCAGAGAGTAAGACTCGTCCATTTCGCATGAAGTCACCCGGAAATTTCCCGACAATGAGTGACACAATATCTAGAGACAAAAACGTGAGCAAGAGCCTCAAACTCGCCCATTTTTCATATCCCAAAGTGTTCTCCTCATGGTCTGTAGATCAATCCTGCCATACCTATGACCTGCTACATAAGCCGAGTTTGTGTTTTCAGACTACTGTCCCAACAGATCTGGCCTACACACCATACAAGCTCAGGCCTCTGAGGCCAAACCTGAAGACTGTGCTTGCCCTCTCCACGGGAATTGTATGTGCCCATTCCAATGGCGACAACCCTACTAAGAGGATAAACCTCCAATATTCCTGAGGTCATCCCAATATTTTTGGCTTCCCAGGACAAACAGGGGCAAACGGAGCCCAGAAACATAGGCCTAGATTGGGTTCTCAGACTTCCGTTCTCAGACTACTGGCCCACAAGCCCTCCAATTTGGCAATTCAGAACTACAATGCAGGCCCCAATTTTTAACCATAGTTCGGGTTGTCCCTTCATTCTTCCCCAGGGATCTGCTTTGGAATTCCTAATTTGGTGGACACCTGAGGTAACAAAACTGAAAGGAGTCCTCCCACCCCACAGATTGACGAAAAACAATTGGGATCGGGCCAAATCCACAGAGAGCAAGATTCGTCCATGGCCTATGAGGCCTCCCCAACATTCCACGGCCATCGCTGATATAAAATCCAGAGACAAAAGACTGAGCACGCACCTCAGACTCGATCATTCTTCATATTCTGAAGAGTTCTTCAGATATGAACCTACACGACACTCAATGCACCCAAAATAAATAGTCTAACCTGGGCACTAATGCACTGTCTGACAACCTGAGCCTGGACCTCGTGACCAACACCCAGACAGCTGACCGCACACTGAGCACGTCAGACCCGCCATGACCTTAGGTCATCATCTCTTCCCTACCTCAGTTTTCAGGCTTCAGAACCTAGACCTTATCTCCAATCACTGCCCAGGGGTGACTGTGACGCAGAACTCAGAACTCTTCCTTACCCATGGCAAGAAACCTTGTGGTTGGCATGTTGTCCAAAGTTAAGTGTAGGAGAAACCAGATTTCACCCTGAGGCCCCGCCCATTCTTGAGTGCGACGAGGGCATAAACACGCACTGTGACCCTCAGCATGAGTCCTGTCCTCTAGTACGTCCTCTCAGTGGCTGGACCATTAGATGTCCTAATGGGCTTGACATGTCCCTAGGCCCCATATTTAACCAGATTTCTGGTTGTCCAGTCGCCCCTCCCCAGGGCTCTACTCTGGAATCCCTCATTTCGTGGGACACCTGAGGTTGAAAAACAAAACAAAACAAATCAACAACAAAGGAAAAAGGGACTTCTTCCATCCCACAGAATGACACCAAACTCTTTGGTCGGGGCCAAGCCCCCAGAGAGTAAGACTTCATTTCCCATGAAGTCACCCGGAAATTTCACGACCATGAGTGACACGATATCCAGAGACAAAAACTTGAGCAAGAGCCTCACACTCGCCCTTTTTTCATATCCCGAAGAGTTCTCCTCATGGTCTGTAGATCAGTCCTGCCATACCAATGACCCGAAACATAAGCCGAGTTTGTGTTTTCAGACAATGGTCTAAACAGCCCTGGCCTACACCCCCTAAAGGCTAAGGTCCCTGGAGGCAAACCTGACGACTGTGCTTCCCCTCTCCAAGGGAATTGTATGTGCCCATTTCAATGGCCACAACCCTACTAAGAGAATAAACCTCCAAAGTCCCTGAGGCCATCCCAGTATTTGTGGCTTCCAAGGACAAACAGGGGCAATCTGGGCCCATCTGAGCACCTACCGGCACTTAGACCCGTATACTGATGTCCCAAGAGGTAAAAAGGAATGAACAGGCCCCTAGGCACCTATCGGATCCATTGCTTTGATTTCCAGGCATCTCTCCTCAGAGGCCTGGAATTCAATAACAGCATATGGCTGTTTCTTGACTCACCCATCAGAACAAATCTCATCTACACATGGGAAACTTGCACGATGGAGCTGTGTGATAACCTCTCTTTAGGAGAACGCTTCAGGGCCCCAGTGCCACCGCTTCATTCTAAGGTCTCCATACACACAAAATCATATTAGGACACATCCACGGGAGAGTCCATTTCAACTCTGAGTCCTCGGTTGCACCCCTGATACAGCAGATATAACCTGTCTTGTGGCGTGGAGACAAATGGACTGTGAGGTGGCCTACACAGCCATCCATTCTTAGAACACTGCTCGGAATCGTTGTCCTGGATCCAACCAACAGGTCTCAATTGTCCTGCAGAAGAATCTTTGCAGTTGGGAGATTCTCACAACTCCCATCGTGGGAAAACCGCCATGGCCTCGTGATCCACCCCCCCTTCAGAAAGGGGCCATCAGGGACAGAATGTCCAACCTGAGCGATCGTCTGATTCTCGCCCTGACTTCAGATGCACGAGATCTCGATTCAGGTCTGTAGATTGTGCCTGCCATATCCTCACCCAGAAACGTAGGCCTAGCTTGGTTTCTCAGACTTCTGTCCTCAGACTACTGGCTATATTGCCCTCCAGTTTGGCAATCCAGAACTACAAAGCAGCACTCTGCCTGCCCTCCAGAAGAAAAACATTGCACTCCGGGGCTACCCGGAAACCCCAAATTAGGATCACCCTGCACACCACTCGGCTGTACCCCAAATATATAGTCTGACCTGGGCACTAATGCCGTTTCTGACACAGCCTGATCCTGGACCTCCTGGCCCCACCCAGACAGCTGGCCGAACACAGAGCACATCGGACCCGCCATGGCCTTAGGTCGTCATCTCTTCTCAACCTCGGTTTTCAGGCTTCAGAACCTAGACCTTATCTCCAATCACGGCCCGGTTTTGAAAATGATGCAGAAATCAGAACTCTTTCCCAATGGCAACACACCTTGTTGTTGGCATGTTGTCCAAGGTTCATTGTAGTTGAAACCAGTGTGGCACACGAGGCCCCGCCCATGCTTGCGGGCCACATTGGTCACAAACACACATTGTGACCCTCAGCCTGAGCCCAGTCCTCAGGTAAGGCCTCTCAGTGGCTGGATGGAGAGAGAGAATATTGGGCTTGCCATGCCCCTAGGCCCCAATTTTTAACCATTGTTCGGGTTGTCCTTTCACTCTTTTCCAGGGCTCAGCTTTGGAATTCCTCTTTTGGTGGGACACCTGAGGTAACAAACCTGAAAGGAGTCCTCACATCCCACAGATTGACGAAAAACAATTGGGATCGGCCCATGTCCACAGAGAGCAAGATTCGTCCATGGCCCATGAGGCCTCCCCAACATTCCACGGCCATCGCTGATACAAAATACAGAGACAAAAGCCTGAGCACGAACCTCAGACTCGCTCATTCTCCATATCCTGAAGAGTTCTTCAGATAAGAACCTACACGGCACTCGAATGCACCCATAATATATTGTCTGACCTGGACACTAGTGCACTGTCTGACAACCTGAGCCCGGACCTCGTGACCAACACCCAGACAGCTGACCGCACACTGAGCACGTCAGACCCGCCATGGCCTTAGGTCATCATCACTTCCCTACCTCAGTTTTCAGGCTTCACATCCTAGACCTTATCTCCAATCACGGCCCAGCGGTGACTGTGATGCATAAATCCGAACTCTTCCTTACCCATGGCAAGAAACCTTGTGGTTGGCATGTTGTCAAACGTTCAGTGTAGGAGAAACCAGCATTCACCCTGAGGCCCCGCCCATTCTTGAGTGCGACGAGGGCATAAACACGCATTGTGACCCTCAGCGTGAGTCCTGTCCTCTAGTACGTCCTCTCAGTGGCTGGACCATTAGATGTCATAATGGGCTTGACATGTCCCTAGGCCCCAATTTTTAACCAGATTTCTGGTTGTCTAGTCGCCCCTCTCCAGGGCTCTACTCTGGAATCCCTCATTTGTTGGGACACCTGAGGTTGAAAAACAAAACAAAAGAAATCAACAACAACAGAACAACGGACTTCTTCCACCCCACAGAATGACCCCAAACTCTTTGGACGGGGCCAAACCCCCAGAGAGTAAGACTCGTCCATTTCCCATGAAGTCACCCGGAAATTTCACGACCATGATTGACACGATATCCAGAGACAAAAACATGAGCAGAGCCTCACACTCGCCCTTTTTTCATATCCCGAAGAGTTCTCCTCATGGTCTGTAGATCAGTCCTGCCATACCTATGATCCGAAACATAAGCCGAGTTTGTGTTTTCAGACAACTGTCCAAACAGCCCTGGCCTACACACCCTACAGGCTCCGCCCCCTGGAGCCAAACCTGAAGACTGTGATTGCCCTATTCAAGGGAATTGTATCTGCCCATTCCAGTGGCCACAACCCTCCTAAGAGTATAAACCTCCAAAGTCCCTGAGGCCATCCCAATATTTGTGGCTTCCCAGGACAAATGGGGAAATCTGGGCCCATCTGAGCACCTACCGGCACTCAGACCCGTAGACTGATGTCCCCAGAGGTAAAGAGGAACGAACAGGCCCCTTGGCACCTATCGGATCCATAGCTTTGTTTTACAGGCATCTCTCCACAGAGGCCTGGATTTCAATAACAGCATAAGGCTGTTTCTTGACTCACCCATCAGAACAAATCTCATCTACACATGGGAAACTTGCACGATGGAGCTGTGTGAAAGCCTCTCTTTAGGAGAACCCTTCAGGGCCCCAGTGCCACCGCTTCATTCCAAGGTCTCCATAGACACAAAATCATATTAGGACACATCCACGGGAGAGTCCATTTCAAATCAGCCTCCTCGGTTGCTCACCCAGATCCAGCAGATCTAACCTGTCTTGTTGCTTGGAGACAATTGGAATGAGATGTGGGCTACCCAGCCATCCATCCTTAGAACCCTGCTCGGAATCTTTGTCCTGGAGTCAACCAACAGGTCTCAATGTCCTGCAGAAGAACCTTTGCATTTAGGAGCTTCTCACAACTCTCATCGTGGGAAAACCGCCACGGTCTCGTGATCCACCCCCCTTTCAAGAAGGGGACATCAGGGACAGAATGTCCAACCTGAGCGATCGTCTGAACCTCGTCCTGAATTCAGATGCACGAGATCTCGATTCAGGTCTGTAGATTGTGCCTGCCATATCCTCACCCAAAAACCGAGGCCTAGTTTGGGTTCTCAGACCTCCGTCCTCAGACTACTGGCCCAGAAGCCCTCCAGTTTGGCAATCCAGAACTACAATGCAGCACTCTGCCTGCCCTCCAGAAGAAAAACATTGCCCTCTGGGGCTACCTAGAAACCCCAATGAGGATCAACCTGCACGCCATTCGGCTTACCCCAAATATATAGGCTGACCTGGGCACTAAAGCCCTTTTTGGAACACCCTGAGCCTGGCCCTCATGCCCCAACCAGACAGCTGGCCGCACACTGAGCACATCGGACCCGAAAAGGCCTTAGGTCGTCATCTCTTCTCAACCTCGGTTTTCAGGCTTCAGAACCTAAACCTTATCTCCAATCACGGCACGGGTTTGAAAATGATGCCGAAATCAGAACTCTTTCACCATGGCAAAAACATTGTGGTTGGCATGTTGTCCAAGTTTCAGTGTCGTTGCAACCAGTGTGGCCCATGTGGCCCCGCCCATGCTTGCGGGCCACATTGGTCACAAACACACATTGTGACCCTCAGCCTGAGCCCAGTCCTCAGAAAAGGCCTCTCAGTGGCTGGATGGAGAGACAGCATATTGGGCTTGCCATGCCGCTAGGCCCCAATTTTTAACCATAGTTCGGGTTATCCCTTCACTCTTCCCCAGGGCTCTGCTTTGGAATTCCTCTTTTGGTGGGACACCTGAGGTAACAAACCTGAAAGTAGTCCTCCCATCCCACAGATTGACGAAAAACAATTGGGATCGGGCCAAATTCACAGAGAGCCAGATTCTTCCATGGCCCATGAGGCCTCCCAAACATTCCACGGCCATCGCTGATACAAAATCCAGAGACAAAAGCCTGAGCACGTGCCTCAGACTCGCTCATTCTACATATCCTGAAGAGTTCTTCAGATATGAACCTACACGGCACTCGAATGCAACCAAAATATGTAGTCTAACCTGGCACTAATGCACAGTCTGAAAACCTGAGCCCGGACCTCTTGACCAACACCCAGACAGCTGATGGCACACTGAGCACATCAGACCCGCCATGGCCTTAGGGCATCATCTCTTCCCTACCTCAGATTTCAGGCTTCAGAACCTAGACCTTATCTCCATTCAGTGCCCAGGGGTGACTGTGATGCAGAAATAAGAACCTTCCTTACCCATGGCAAGAAACCTTGTGGTTGGCATGTTGTCCATCGTTCAGTGTAGGAGAAACCAGCATTCACCCTGAGGCCCCGCCCATTCTTGAGGGCGACGAGGGCATAAACACGCATTGTGACCCTCAGCGTGAGTCTTGTCCTCTAGTACGTCCTCTCCGTGGCTGGACCATTAGATGTCATAATGGGCTTGACATGTCCTAGGCTCCAATTTTTAACCAGATTTCTGGTTGTCCAGTCGCCCCTCCCCAGGGCTCTACTCTGGAATCCCTCATTTGGTGGGACACCTGTGGTTGAAAAACAAAACAAAACAAATCAACAACAACAGAACAACAGACTTCTTCCTTCCCACAGAATGACCCCAAAGTCTTTGGACGGGGCCAAACCCCCAGAGAGTTAAACTCGTATATTTCTCATGAAGTCACCCGGAAATTTCACGACCATGAGTGACACGATATCCAGAGAGAAAAACTTGAGCAAGAGCCTCACACTCGCCCTTTTTTCATATCCCGAAGAGTTCTCCTCATGGTCTGTAGATCAGTCCTGCCATACCTATGACCCGAAACACAAGCCGAGTTTATGTTTTCAGACAACTGTCCAAACAGCCCTGACCTACACACCCGACAGGCTCAGGCCCCTGGAGCCAAACCTGATGACTGTGCTTGCCCTCTCCAAGGGAATTTTATGTGCCCATTCCAATGACCACAACCCTACTTATAGTATAAACCTCCAAAGTCCCTGAGGCCATCCCAATATTTGTGGCTTCCCAGGACAAACAGGGGCAATCTGGGACCTTCTGAGCGCCTACCGGCACTCAGACCCGTAGACTGATGTCCTCAGATGTAAAAAGGAACGAACAGGCCCATTGGCACATATCGGATCTATAGCTTTGGTTTCCAGGCATCTCTCCTTAGAGATCCTTAGAACTCTTAGAACCCTGCTCTTGCATCGTTCCTTATGGGACATCCTTGAGCCATCCAGCAGGCCTCGACTGTCCCACAGGAGTCCTTGTGCATGGACCACCTCAGAACTCATTTCATGGAAAGCTTCCAGGGCACATGATGCCCCCAATCTTCATGAAGGCCGATCATGGAAAGAAACTCCAACCTGAGCCAACAGCTGATCTTCGCCTTGACATCAGATGCACGAGATCTTGATTAAGCTCTTCAGCGTGTACTTGCTGTGCCCTCACCCCAAAACCTAAGCATAGTTAGTGTTCTCAGACTTCTGTCCTCACTCTCCTGGACCACATGCCCTCCATTTTGGGATCTCCGATGACACAGTGCTGCACTCTGCCTGCCCTCTAGAAGAAAAACGTTGCCCTATGGGTCTACCCAGAAACCTCAAATGAGGATAAACCTGCATGCCACTCAACTGTACACCAATTATATAGTCTAGCCTGTGCACTAATGCCCTGTCTGACACAACGTGAGGCCTGAATTCCCAACCGACACCTAGACAGCTTGCCGTACACTGAGAACATCTGAACTGCCATGGCCTTAGGTTGCCATCTCTTTCCAACCTTGTTTTCAGGCTACAGAAACCTAGACCTTATCGCTAGTCATTTCCCATGGGTGAACGTGATGCAGAAATCATAACTCCTCCTTCCCTCTCGCCAGAATCTTGTGGTTGGCATCTTATTTAAAGTTCAGTGTAGGACCCCTGTAGGGCCTACAGGAGTAGTAGTAGGGCCACTGAGGGTAGTGTAGGGTCCCTGAGGCCCTGCCCATGCTCAAGAGCTGCGGTGGGCACAAACACACATTGGGACCCTCAGTTTGAGCCCTGTCCTCAAGTAAAGCCTCTCAGTGGCTGGACCATGAGCCCACAATGGGGCCTGCCATGCCTCAAGTCACCCAATCTTACCAGAGGTAGAGACATCTAGTCACCCCTACTCAGGGCTCTGCTCTGGAATCCCTCTTTGGTGGGACATTTGAGGTAAGTAAACACAGAAAAGATTCCTCCCACCCACAGAATGACCCCAATCACTTGGGATCAGGCCATCCACAGAGAGAAAGACTTTTCCATGGCCCATGAGGCCAGCCTGACATTCCACGGCCACTATTGACACAAAATCCAGAGACATAAGTCTCACCCTTAGGTCATAGCCCAAAAAATTCTCCTCATAGTCTGTAGATCGGGCCTGCCATTCCTACGTCCCCAAACCTAAGCCGAGTTTGTGTTTTCAGACTTCTATCCTGACATCCCTGTCCCACACACCCTCCATGCTGAGGCCCCTAGAGCCACACCTCAAGACTGTGCCTGCCCTCTTGAAGGAAATTCCTCACATTCCATTGGCCACAACCCTACAGATTAGGAGAAACATCCAAAGTCCCAGAGGCCATTCCAATAGTGTAGGCCGCCCAGTACAAAGAGGGGTGATCTGTCACAAGCTGAGCAACGACCTCAAATCACCCGTAGAAAGATATCCCAAGAGAAAGGTATTAAACTGGACAGGCCCCTAGAACGTAATTGGTTCCATTGCTTTTGTTTCTAAGCATCTCTCCTCAGAGGCCTGTTTTCCAATACCAGCATATGGGGGATTCCAGAGATACCAATCAGAACAAATCTTGTCTCCACATGGGAAACTTATCCTTTGGAGCTCTGTAAAAACCTCCAGTTAGGAGAAAGCTTCAGGTAACCGGAGCCACCGCCCTATTCCAAGGTCTCCATGGACACAAACCCGCATTATGACCATTCGGCAGGAGAGTACATTTCAACTCAGCCCCGTTGATTACTCCCCCAGAGCCAGAATATCAAACCTGCCTTGTCGCTAGGAGACAACTGGAATGCAATGCAGACTCTCTAGGCATCCATCGTTGGAATCCTGCTCTGGCGCCGTTCCATATGGGATGTCCTGGGAGCCTTGCAACAGGTCTTGACTGTCCCGCAGAAGGAATCCTTGCAGATTGGAGCATCTCATAACTCCTATCGTGGGAAAACCTACATGGCCTCATGAGATGCTCCCCTTTATAAAGGGGCCATCATGGACAGAAACTCCAACCTGAGCCAACTTCTGATCCATTGCTTTGGTTTCTATGTATCTCTCCTCAGAGGCCTGGTTTCCAGTATCAGAATATGGGGGTTTCCTAAGGAAACAATCAGAACAGATCTCATCTCCACATGAGAAACTTGCTCTTTGGAGCTGTGTCAATACCTCAGGTTAGGAGGATCCTTCAGGGCGCTGGCACCATGGCCCAATTCCAAGGTCTCCAAGGACACAAACTTACATTATGATCCATCCTCACGAGAGTCCATTTCAAATCAGCCCCCTCGGCTGCTCACCCAGAGCCAGCAGATCAAACTTGCCTTGTCACTAGGAGACAGTTGGAATGCGAGGTGGGCTGCCCAGGCATCCATCCTTAGAACCCTGCTCTGGAGAATTTCTTTATGGGACGTCTTGAATCCAACCAACCTGTCTTGACTGTCTCACAGAATGAATCCTTGTGGTTTGAAGCATCACACAATCCCACTGTGAGAAAACCTCCATTTCCTCACGATGCCCCACACCTTCATAAATGGGCCATCATGGACAGAAACTCCATCCTAAGCCAAAGTCTGATCTGCGCCCTGAATTCAGAAGCACGAGATCTCGATTCAGCACGTGAGAGTGTGCCTGATGTGCCCTTGCCCCGAAACCTAAGCCCAAATTGTGTTCTCAGACTTCCGTCTTCCCAATCCTGGCCACACCCCTCCAGTTTGGCAATTCTGGAGACACAATGCAGCACTCTGCCTGCCCTCCAGAAGAAAAATGTTGCCCTATAGGGCTAACCAGAAACGCCAAATGAGTAACGACCTGCATGCCACTCGACCATACCCCAATTATACAATCTAGCCTGTGCACAAAAGCCCTGTCTGACACAGCCTGAGGGCAGACCTCCAGTCCAACACCCAGACAGCTGGCCGTACACTGAGCATATCAAACCCACAATGGCTTTCGGCCATCATCTCTACCCAACCTCAGTTTTCACCTTCAGAACCTAGACCTTATCTCCACTCACTGCTCAGGAGTGAACGTGATACAAGAATCAGAACTTCTCCTTCGCCATGGCAAGAAACCTTGTGGTTGGCATGTTGTCCAACGTTCATTGTAGGAGAAAGCAGCATGGACTATGAGGCCCCACCTATCCCTGAGGGCTACAATTTGCACAAACACACATTGTGACCCTCAGCGTGAGCCCTATCCTCATGTAAAGCCTCTTAGTGACTGGAACAACAGCCCACATATGGGGCTTGCCAAGCCCCAAGTCCCCCAATCTCAACCAGAGTTAGAGATGTCTAGTCACCCCTACTCAGGGCACTGCTCTGGAATCCCTCTTTGGTGGGACACCTGAGGTAAAAAAAAAAAAAATACAGAAAGGACTCTTCCGATCCACAGAATGATCCCAACCACTTGGGATCAGGCCAAATCACCAGAGAAAGACTTGTCCATGGCCCTTGAGGACACCCCGACATTCCACGGCCACCGTAGGCACAAAATTCAGAGACAAGAGCCTGAGCAAACGCCACATACTCGCCCTTTGTTCATAGCCCAGAAAATTCTCATGGTCTGTAGATCGAGCCTTCATACATACATCCCCAAACCTAAGCTGAGTTTGTGTTTTCAGACTTCTGTCCCCACAGTCCTGGCCCACACACCATCCTAGCTGGGGCCCCCTGGAGCCACACTGAGGACTGTGGCTTCCCTCTCCAGGGGAATTCTGCCATTTCCATTGGCCACAACCCCTATAGATTAGGAGAAACCTCCAAACTCCCCGAGGCCATCCCAATAGAGTTGGCTGCCCAGGACAAAAAGGGATGATCTTTCACAAGTTAGGAAACTACCTCCACTCAGACCCAGAGACAGATATCCCCATAGAATAAGATTGAACTGGACAGGCACTTAGGCCCTAATCAGATCCATTGCTTTTGTTTCCAGGCATCTCTCCTCAGAGGCCTGTTTACCCATACCAGCATATGGGGGATTACTGAGGCACTCATAGAAAAATCTCGTCTCCACATAGGAAATGTACTCTTTGGAGCTCTATAAAAACCTCTGTTTAGGAGAATCTTTCAGGGCCCCGGATCAAGCGCCCCATTCCAAGGTCTCCATGGACTTAAACCCACATTATGATCTATCCTCGGTAGAGTCCATGTCAACTCAACCCCCTTGGTTTCTCCCCCAGGGCCTGCAGATCAAACCTGCCTTGTTGCTAGGAGACAACTAGAATGGGAGGCGGGCTGCCCAGGCATCCATCCTTAGAACCCTACTCTGGAGTCGTTCCATATGGGACACCCTAGAGCCATCCAACAGGTCTCAAGTGTCCCACAGAAGGAATCTTTGCAGTCTGGTGCATCTCACAACTCCCATTGTGGGAAAATCTTCATGGCCTCTTGAGACGCTCCACTTTATAAAGGGGCCATCATGGACAGAAACTCCAACCTGAGCAAACGTCTGATATTCGCCCTGGCTTCAGGTGCATGAGATCTGATTCAGCCCTGCAGAGTGTGCCTTCTGTGCCCTCACCACAAAAACTAAGCCTAGCTTGTGTTCTCAGACTACCGTCCTCACACCCCTGGCCCAAAAGCCCTACAATTTGGCAATACTGGGGCCACAATGCAGCACTCTGCCTGCCCTCCAGAAGAAAAACGTTGCCTTATGGAGCTACCTAGAAACCCGAGTGAGGATCAACTGAACGCCACTCGACTGCACCCCAAATATACAGTCTACACTGTCTAATGCCCTGTCTGACACAGCATGAGCCCACACCTCCAGACCTACGCTCAACAGCTAGCCACACACTGAGCTCATTGTACCCATCAGGTCCTTAGGTCTTCATCTCTTCCCAACCTCGGTTTTCGGGTTTCAGAACCTAGACCTAAACTCCAATCACTGTCCATTGGTGAACGTGATGCAGAAATCACAACTCTTCCTTCGCCATGGCCGGAAACCTTGTGGTTGGCATATTCTCCAACGTTCCGTGTAGGAGAATCCAGCGTGGCCCATGAGGCCCTTCCCATGCTTGAGGGCCTTGTTGGGCACAAATAGGCATTGTGACCCTCAGCATGAGCCCTGTCCTCAAGGAAGACCTCTCAGTGTCTGAATCAAGAGCCCACATATTGGACTTGCCATGCCCCTAGGCCCCCAAACTTATACAGAGTTGGGGTTATCCAGTTGACCCTCCCAAGGACTCTGCTCTGGAATCCATCTTTTATTGGCACACATGAGGTACATAAAATAAAATAAAAAACAGAAAGGACTCCTCCCATCCCACAGAATGTACCCAAACTCTTGGGATTGGGTGAAATCCTCAGAGAAGGAATGCCGTCCACAACCCATGAGGCCACGCCAGCATTCGACCCACATTGTTGACACAAATCCAGAGACAAAACCTGAGCAAGCACCTCAAACTAACCCTTTTTCATATCCCGAAGTGTTATCACGGTCTGTAGATTGGGCGTGCCATACCTATGTCCCCAATCCTAAGCGGAGTTTGTGTTTTCAGACTACTGTCCCCACAGGCCTGGCCCACAAACCCTCAAGGCTGGGCCCCTAGAGCCAAACTCAGAACTGTGCCTGCCCTCTCCAGGGGATTTCTGCCCATTCCATTGGCCACAATCCTATAGATTAGGAGAAACTCCAAAGTCCCGAGGCCATTCCCAATATTATAGGCTGCCCAGGACAAACAGGGGCGATCTGACACAAGCCGAGCAACTACCTCCCCTCAGATCCATAGACACGTATCCCCAGGAAAGAGATTGAACCGGACAGGCACCTAGGCCCTAATCATATCCATTGCCTTTGTTTCCAGGCATCTCTCCTCAGAGGCCTGGTTTCCAATAACAGCATATGGGAGATTCCTTAGGCACTCATCAAAACAATTCTCTTCTCTACATAGGAAACGTACTCTTTAGAGCTTCATCAAAACCTCCGGTTATGAACATCCCTCAAGGCCCCGGATCAAGCACCCGATTCCAAGGTCTCCATGGACACAAATGCACATGATGACCCATCCTCAAATCACCCATTTCAACACATCCGCCTCGGTTACTCCCCTAGATCCAGCAGATCGAACTTGCCTTGGTGATATGAGACACCTGGAATGGGAGGCAGGCTGCCCAGGCATCCATCCTTAGAACCCTGCTCTGGATAACTTCCTTATGGGATGTCCTGGAGCCATCCAGCAGGTCTCGACTGTCCCACGGAAGGAATCATTGCGGTTTGGAGCATCTCACAATTCCCATCGTGGGAAAACCTCCATGGCCTCGTGACACCCTCCCCTTCATGAAGGGGCCGTCATGGACAGAAACTCCACCTGAGCCAACGTCTGATCCTAGCTCTGTCTTCAGGTACACGGGATCTCAAATCATCTCTGCATAGGGTTCCTGCCGTCCCCTCACCCCGAAATCTAAGTCTGGCTTGTGTTCTCAGAATTTTTTCCTCACACTGCTGGCCCACAAGCCTTCCAGTTTGGGAATTCTGGAGCCACTATGTGGCACTGTGTATTCCTTCCAGAAGAAAAACGTTGCCCTCTGGGGCTACCCAGTAACCACAAATGAGTACCAACCTGCACGAAACTCGACTGCACCCCAATGATACAGTCTAGCCTGGGCACTAATTCCCTGTCTGCCACAGCCTGAGCCTGCACCTCCCAACCCACACTCAACAGCTGGCCGAACACTGAGCACATCAGACACACCATGGCCTTAGGTCTTCATCTCTTCCCAACCTCAGTTTTCAGGCTTCAGAACCTAGACCTTAAATCCAATCACAGTCCAGGAGTGAAAGTGTTGCAGAAATTAGAACTCCTTCTTCCCCTTGGCCAGAAAACTTGTGGTTGCCATATTGTGCAACGTTCAGTGTAGGAGAAACCAGCATGGTACATTAGGCCACGCCCTGACTTGAGGGGCTCCTTGGGCACAAAAACACATTGTGAAACTCAATGTGAGCCCTATGCTCAAGGAAGGCCTCTCAGTGTCTGGACCAAGAGCCCACATATGGGGCTTGCCATGTTGTTAGGACCCAATGTTAACCAGAGTTCTGGTTGTCCAGTCGCCCCTCCCCAGGACTCTGCTGTGGAATCCCTCTTTTGGTGGTCCACCTGAGGTAAAAAAAAAAAAAAAAAAAAAAAAAAAAAAAAAAAACAAAAGAAAGGCCTCCTCCCTTCCCACAGAATGACCCCAAACTCTTGGGATTGGGTCAAATCCCCAGAAAGGGAGCCTCATCGATGGCCCATGAGGACACCCGGACATTCCATGGCAATCGGTGACACATATCCAGAAAAAAATAAGCATGAGCAAGCACCTCACTTTCGCCCTTTGTTCATAACCCGAAGAGTTCTCCTCACGGTCTATATATCGGGCCGGCCATACCTACAGACCCAAACCTAAGTGGAGTTTGTGTTTTCAGACTTTTGTCCAAATAGCCCTGGACCACACACGCTCCACACTTGGGTCCCTGGAGCCACACCTCAGGACTGTGCTTCCCTTTCAAGTGAATTCTTCCCATTCCATTGGCCACAACCTTGCAAATTAGGAAAAACCTCCAAAGTTACCGAGGCCATCCCAATAGTGTAGGCCGCCCAGGACAAACAGGTGTGCTCTCAAACCAGCTGAGCAACTACCTCCACTCAGACAAAAGATGTCCCCAGAGAAGAATCTTGAACCGGACAGGCCCCTAGGCCCTAATCAGATCCATTGCTTTGGTTTCCAGGCATCTCTCATCAGAATCCTCATTTCCAATACCAGCAAATGGTGGTTTCCTGAGGCACCAATAAGAAAAAATCTCGTCTCCCCATGGAAAACTTGCTCATTGGATCTTTGTTATAACCTCTGGTTAGGAGAATCCTTCAGGGCCCTGGTGCCACTGCCCCATACCAAGGTCTCAATGGACTCAAACCAACATTAAGACCATCCTCAGGAAAGTCCATTTCAACTCATTTAAGACCATCCTCAGGAAAGTCCATTTCAACTCAGCCCCCTCTGATGCTACCCCAAGCCAGCAGATCAAATGTTTCTTGTTGCTAGGAGACAATTTGAATTGAGGCTGTCTGCCCAGGCATCCATACTTAGAACCCTGTTCTGGAAAAATACCTTATGAGATTTCCTGGAGCCATCCAACAAATCTTAATTGTCCCACAGAAGGAATCCTTGTGGTTTAGAGCGTCTCACAACTCTAATAGTGGGAAAACCCCCATGGCCTCATAATGCCCCCCCCTTCATGGAGGGGCCAACATGGACAGAAACTCCAACCTGAGACAAAGTCTGATCCTCGACCTGACTTCAGACTCATGAGATCTCAATTTAGCTCTGCAGAGTGTGCCTGCCATGTCCATTCCCCGAAACCTAAGCCTAGCTTGTGTTCTCAGACTTCCGTCCTCACTCTCCTGGCCCGCAAGCCCTCCAGTTTGGGAATTCCGAAGCCACAATGCAGCACTCTGCCTGTCCTCCAGAAGAAAAACTTTGCCCTATGCTGCTAATAAGAAACCCCAAATGATTATCGAATGCATGCCACTCGACTGTAAAGCAATTATACAGCCTACCCTGAATACTAATGCCCTGTCTGGCACAGCCTGAGACAAGACATCCCAAACGACACCTAGACAGCTGGCTCCAACCTGGACACAAGGGACCCGCTATGGCTGTAGTTCGTCATCTCTTCCCAACCTCGGTTTTCAGGCTTCAGAACCTAGACCTTATCTCCAATCACTGCCCAGGGGTGAACGTGATGCAGAAATTAGAATTCCTCCTTCCCCATGGCCAGAAACCTTGTGGTTGGCATGTTGTCCAACGTTCAATGTGGGAAAACCTGCATTGTCGGAAAGGCCACGCCAGTGCCTGAGGGCCGCCTAGGGCACAGACATGCATTGTGACCTGTAGCGTGAGTCCCGTATTAAAGTAACGCCTCTCAGTGGCTGGACCAAGATCCTGCATATGGGGATTGTCATATCCATAGGCCCCCAGGCTTAACCAGAAATCGAGTATTCCAGTTGTCAGTACCCACTGTTATGCTCCAGAATCCCTCTACTGGGGGGACACATGAAGCAGAAAACAGGACTCTTCCCTTCCCACAGAATGACCCAAACTCTTGGGGGCTGGACAACCTACCAGAGAGGGAGACTTCTACGACCCATGAGGCAACTCCTACATTAAACGGCCATTGTGGACAAAATATCCAGAGACAAAAGACTGAGCGACTGCCTCCCTCTCACCCTTCTTTCATATCCAGAGGAGCTCCCCTCACGGACTGTAGATCAGGCCTGCCATAACCTCGGCCCCAAACCTGAGCTGAGTTTGGGTTTTTGGATGTCTGTCTGCACAGCCGTGGACCACACCGCCTCCAGGCTGGGGTCTCTGGAGCCACACCACAGAACTTTGCCTGCTCTCTCCTAAGAAACTGCCCGTTCCATTGGCCACAACTCTACAAAATAGTAGAAACCTCAAGGTCCCCAAGGACATCCCACTACCGCAAGCCGCACTGGACAAACAGGGGCATTATGACACCAGCTGAGCAACTACTACCTCCATGCAGACACACAGACTGATATCCGCAGAGACAGAAGATTGAACCAGGCAGGCCCCTAGGCCCTATTATGAACTCTTGCTTTGGTGTCCAGGTATCACTCCTCAGAGGCCTGGGTTCGAAGACCAGCATATGGGGCTATCCTGAGGCACCAGACAGAACACCTCTCATCTCCGCAGGGAAAGCTTCCTTGTTGGAGTTGTGTCAAACCCTTCTGGTTGGAGAATCCTGCAGAGTCCCTTAGCTACTGCCACATTACAAGGTCTCCATGGCCACCAACCCACATTATGACTCATCCTCCGGAAAGTCCATTTAAACTCAGCCTTCAGGGTAGCTCACCCAAGAGCCCACAGATTGAGCGTGCCTTGTCTCGACCAGGCAATGGGAAGGTGAGTTGGCGTTTCTCGGCATCCATGCTTAGGCCCCTGCTCTCGAGTCTTTCTGTATGGGGCATCCTGGAACCATCCAATAGTACTCGACTGTCCTGAAGAAGGAAACTTGGAAGTTTGGAGCAGCTCACAACTCCCAGCGTAGGGAAACCTCCCTGGCCTCATGACGCCCCCACCCCCTTCAGGAAGGGGCGGTCATGGACACAAACTCCAGCTTGAGGCAACATCTGATACTCGCCCTGACCTCAGATGCAGGAGATCTCGATTCAGCCTCTGCACAGTGGGCACAAACCTCGTGCTACCTTGTGTTTTCAGACTTCCTTCTTCACACTCCTGGCAAACATGTCCTCAAGACTTGGAATTCTGGAACCAAAATGTAGCCCTATGCGGGCCCTCCAGAAGAAAAACGTTGCTCTATGGGGCTCTCCATAAACCCCAAATGAGGATCAACCTGCTCGGTTCTCGACCTCACCCCAATTGGATTGTTCGGGTTGTCCATTCATCCCTCCCCAGAGCTCTGCTTTGGAATCCCTCTTTTGGTGGGACACCTGAGGTAACAAAACTAAAAGGACTCCTCCCATCCTTCAGATTGACCCCAAACAATTGGGATTGGACCAAATTCACAGAGAGGAAGTCTCGTCCATGGCCCATGAGGCCTCCCCGAGATTCCACAGCCATCGTTGACAACAAATCCAGAGACAAAAGTCTGAGCAAGCGCCTCACACTCGCTCTTTTGTCGTATCCCGAAGAGTTCTCCTCACGGTCTGTAGATCGGGCCTGCCATACCTACTTCCCAAACCTAAGCCGAGTTTGTGTTTTCAGACTTCTGTCCCCACATTCCTGGCCCACAGACCCTTCAGGCTGGGGCCCCTGGAGCCACACATCAGGACTGTGCCTGTCCATACCACGGGAATTCTGCCCATTCCATTGTCCACAATCGTACAAATTAGAAAAAAACCCCAGAGTTCCCAAGGACATCCCAATAATGTAGGCCGCCCAGGACAAACAAGGGTCATCTGAAACCAGCTGAGCATCTACCTCTACTCAGCGTAGATGGATGTCCCCAGAGAAGAAGATTGAATCAGACAGGCCCCTAGGCCTGAATCAGATTCATTGCTTTCGGTTACAGGTATCTCCTCAGAGGCCTGGTTTCCAATATTAGCATATGGGGATTTCATGAGGCAGCAATCAGAACAAATCTCTTCTCCACATGGGAAAATTATCCTTTGAAGATGTCTCAAAACCTCCAGTTAGGAGAATCCTCCAGGGCCTGTGTGCCACTGCCCCATTACAAGGTCTCCATGGACAGAAATCCAAATTAGAATCCATCCGCAGGAAATTCGATTTCAACTCTGCTCCCTTGGTTGCTCCCCCAGAGCGAGCAGACTGAACCTGTCTTGACTAGGAGACAATTGGAATGCGAGGCGGGCTGCCCAACCATCCATCCTTAGAGCTCTGCTCTGGCGTCGTTCCTTATGGGATGTCCTGGAGCCATCCAACAGGTCTCAAATGTCCAGCAGAAGGAATCCTTGAGTTTTGGAGCATCTCACAACTCCCAACCTGGGAAAATCTAGATGGCTTTGTGATGCCCCCCCCCATTTATGAAGGGTAAATCATGGACAAGAACTCCAACCTAAGCCAACGTCTTATCTTCACCCTGAATTCAGATGCACGAGATCTCGATGCAGCTCTGCAGAGTGTGCTTTCCTTGACCTCGCCCTGAAACCTATGACTAGCTTGTGTTCTCAGACTTCCGTCCTCACACTCCTGGCCCCCATGCCCTCACATTTGGAAATTCGGGACACAAAATGAAGCATTCTGCCTGCCTTCCAGAAGAAAAATTTTGACCTATGGAGTTTCTCACATAACCCAAATGAGGATAGACATACACAGCACTCAAATGTACCCAAATTAGAGCACTCAAATGTACCCAAATTAGATAGTCTGACCTGGCCACTAATACACTGTCTGATACAGAGTGAGCCCGGACCTCCTGACCAAAACCGAGACAGCTGACCGCACATTGAGAACATCACACCCGCCATGGTCTTAGCTCGTTATCTCTTCCCAACCTAACTTTTCAGGCTTCAGAACTTAGACCTTAACTCCAAGCCCTGACAAGGGTTGAATGTGATGCAGAAATCAGAACTCCTCCTTACCCAAGGCAAGAAGCCTTGTGGTTGGAAAGTTGTCCAACGATCAGTGACGGAGAAACCAGCATTCACCCTGAGGCCCCGCCCATTCTTGAGTGCGACGAGGGCATAAACACGCATTGTGACACTCAGCGTGAGTCCTGTCCTCTATTAAGTCCTCTCAGTCGCTGGAACATTAGATGTCATAATGGGCTTGACATGTCCCTAGGCCCCAATATTTAACCAGATTTCTGGTTGTCCAGTCACCCCTCCCCAGGGCTTTACTCTGGAATCCCTCATTTGGTGGGACACCTGAGGTTAAAAAACAAAACAAAACAAAACTACAACAACAACAAAAAAAACAGACTTCTTCCATCCCACAGAATGACCTCAAACT
Organism: Mustela putorius furo; assembly: GCF_011764305.1. Classification (NCBI taxonomy): domain Eukaryota; kingdom Metazoa; phylum Chordata; class Mammalia; order Carnivora; family Mustelidae; genus Mustela; species Mustela putorius. The sequence continues at coordinate 128,406 of NW_025421549.1, read as the reverse complement.
CTTTGGACAAGGACAAACCTCAGAGAATAAGACTCATCCATTTCCCATGAAGTCACCCGGGAATTTCACGACCATGAGTGACACGATATCCAGAGACAAAAACTTGAGCAAGAGCCTCACACTCGCCCTTTTTTCAGAACCTGAAGAGTTCTCCTCAAGGTCTGTAGATCAGTCCTGCCATACCTATGACCCGAAACATAAGCCGAGTTTGTGTTTTCAGACAACTGTCCAAAGAGCCCTGGCCTACACACCCTACAGGATCAGGCCCCTGGAGCCAACCTAAGGACTGTACTTGCCCTCTCCAAGAGAATTCTTTGTGCCCATTCCAATGACCACAATCCTACTAATAGGATAAACCTCCAAAGTCCCTGAGGCCATCCCAATACTGGTGGCTTCCCAGGATAAACAGGAGTAATCTGAGCCTATCTGAGAACCTACCTGCACTCAGACCCGTAGACTGATGTCCCCAGAGGTAAAAAGAAACAAACAGGCCCCTAGGCACTAATCGGATCCATTGCTTGGTTTACCAGGCATCTCTCCTCAGAGGCCTGGATTTCAATACCAGCATATGGCTGTTTCTTGACTCACACATCAGTACAAATCTCATCTACACATGGGAAACTTGTACGTGGGAGCTGTGTCAAAGCCTCTGTTTAGGAAAACCCTTCAGGGATCCAGTGCCACCGCTTCATTCCAAGGTCTCCATAGACACAAAAACACATTAGGACCCATCCACAGGAGAGTCCATTTCAACTGAGCGTATTCGGTTCCTCCGCGAGATCCAGCAGATGTAACTTGTCTTGTTGCTAGGAGACAATTGGAATGTGAGGTGGCCTACCCCGCCATCCATCCTTAAAACCCTGCTCTCAATCGTTGGCCTGGAGCCAACCAACAGGTCTCAATTGTCCTGCAGAAGAATCTTTGCAGTTGGGAGCTTCTCAGAACTCCCATCGTGAGAGAACCCCCCCATGGCCTCATCATCATCCCCCCCCTTCATAAAGGGGCCATCAGGGACATAAGGTCCAACCTGAGCGATCGTCTGTTCCTCACCCTGACTTCAGATGCATGAGATCTCGGTTCAGGTCTGTAGATTGTGCCTGCCATGTCCTCACCCAGAAACCTAAGCCTAGCTTGTGTCCTCAGACTTCTGTCCACAGACTACTGACTCACAAGCCCTCCGGTTTGGCAATCCAGAACTACCATGCAGCACTCTACCTGCCCTGCAGAAGAAATACATTGCCATCTGGGGCTACCTAGAAACCCCAAATGAAGATCAACCTGCACGACACTTGGCTATACCGAAAATATATAGGATGACCTGGGCAATAATGCCCTTTCTGACACAGCCTGAGCCTGGACATCCTAGTCCCACCCAGACAGCTGGCTACAAACTGAGAACATCACACCCCCCATGGCCTTAGGTCGTTATCCCTTCCCAACCTCAGTTTTCAGGCTTCAGAACCTAGACCTTATCTCCAATCACTGCCCAGGTTTGAAATGATGCAGAAATCAGAACTCCTTCCCAATGGCACGAAAACTTGTGGTTGGCTTGTTGTCCAACGTTCAGTGTAGTGGAAACAAGTGTGTCCCTTGAGGCCCCGCCATTGCTCGTGGGCCAGATAGGTAGCAACACACATTGTGACCCTCAGCCTTAGCCCAGACCACAGGTAAGGCCTCTCAGTGGCTGGATGAAGGGACAGCATATTGGGCTTGCCATGCCCCTAGGCCCCAATATTTAACCATAGTTCGGTTTGTCCCTTCACTCTTCCCCAGGGCTCTGCTTTGGAATTCCTCTTTTGGTGGGACACCTGAGGTAACAAACCTGAAAGGAGTCCTCCATCCAACAGATTGACGGAAAACAATTGGGATCGGGCCAAATCCACAGAGAGGAAGATTCGTCCATGGCCCATGAGGCCTCCTCGACATTCCACGGCAATCGCTGATACAAAATCCAGAGACAAAAGCCTAAGCAAGCGCCTCAGACTTGCACTATCTTCATATCCTGAAGATGTCTTCTCATGGTTTGTATATCGGGCCTGCCATACCTACGTCCCCAAACATAAGCTGAGTTTGTGTTTTCAGACTTCTGTCCTCAAAGTCCTGGGCCACACACCCTCCAGGCTGGGGACCCTGGAGCCACACATTAGGACTGTGCCTACCCAATCCATGGGAATTCTGCCCATTCCATTGTCCAAAATCGTACAAATTAGGAGAACCTTCCAAAGTCCCTGAGGCCATCCCAATAGTATAGGTCGCCCGGGACAAAAAAGGGCAGTCTGACACCAGCTGAGCATCTAACTCCACTCATACCCTAGATGGATGTCGCCAGAGAAGAAGATTGAACCAGACAGGACCCTAGGCCAAAATCGGATCCATTGCTTTGGTTTACAGGCATGTCTCCTCAAAACCCTGCATTCCAATACCATCATTGGGGTTTTCCTGAGGCACCCATCAGAACTAACCTCGTCTCCACAAGGAAACTTGTGCATGGGAGCTATGTCAAAAGCTTCGGAGAATACTTCAGGGTCCCGGTGCCACCGCCCCATTCCAAGGCCCTCATGGACACAAACACACATTAGACCTATCCTCAGGAAAGTCCATTTCAACTCAGCCACCCCGGTTGCTCCTGCAGAGCCATCAGATCTAAACTGTCTTGTCGCTAGGAGACAATTGGAATGAGAGGCGGGCTTCCCAGGCATCCATCCTGGAACGTTGGTCTGGACTCATCCTTATGGGATGTCCTGGAGCTGTCCAACAGGTCTCAATTGTCCCGCAGAAGGAATCCTAGGAGGGGGCATCCCACCACTCCCAACGTGGGAAAACCTCCACGGCCTCGAGATTCGGCTCCCTTTATGAAGGGGCCGTCATGAACAGAAAATCCAAGCTGAGCCAGCATCTGATCCTTGCTCTGACTTCAGATGCATGAGATATTGCTTCAGATCTTCAGGAGGTACATGCCGTGACCTCACCCTGAATCCCAAGTCTAGCTTGTGTTCTCAGACTTCCGTCCTCACACTCCTGGCTCCGAAGCCCACAAGTTTGGCAATTCCGGACCATCATTGCAGCTCTCTGCCTGCCCTCTAGAAAAAAATATTGCCTAATGAGCTGCCCGGGCACATTAAATGAGAATAAACCTACACGGCACTCGAATGTACCCAAATTATATAGTCTAACATGGGCAGTAATGCACTGTCTGACACAACCTGAGCCGGAACATCCTGAACAGCTGACCGCACCCTGAGCCAATAAGACCCGCCGTGGCCTTAGGTCATCATCTCTTCCCTACCTATGTTTTCAGGCTTCAGAACCTAGACGTTATCTCCAATCACTGTCCAGGGGTGAGTGTGATGCAGAAATCAGAACTCCTCTTTATCCACGGAAAGAAAACATGTGGTTGGCATGTTGTCCAACGTTCAGTGTAGGAGAAACCAGCATTCACCCTGAGGTCCCACCCATTGGTGAGTTCGACGAGGACATAAACACGCATTGTGACCCTCAGCATGAGTCCTGTCCTCTAGTAAGTCCTCCCAGTGGCTAGACCATTAGATGCCATAATGGCTTGACATGTCCCTAGGCCCCAAATTTAAACCAGATTTCTGGTTGTCCAATCGCCCCTCCCCAGGGCTCTACTCTAGAATCCCTCATTTGGTGGGACAACTGAGTTTGAAAAACAAAATAAAACAAAGCAACAACAACAAAAAAAAAACGGACTTCTTCCATCCGACAGAATGACCCCAAACTCTTTGGACGGGGCCAAAAACCCAGAGAGTAAGATTCGTCCATTTCCCATGAAGTCACCCGGATATTTCATGACCATTAATGTAACGATATCCAGAGATAAACACTTGAGCAAGAGCCTCACACTCGCCCCTTTTTCATATCCCGAAGAGTTCTCCTCATGGTCTGTAGATCAGTCCTGCCATACCTATGACCCGAAACGTAAGCCGAGTTTGTGTTTTCAGACAACTGTCCAAACAGCCCAGGCCTACACACCCTACAGGCTCAGGCCCCTGGAGCCAACCTGAGGATTGTACTTTCCCTCTCCATGGGAATTCTGTGTGCCCATTCCAATGGCCACAACCCTACTAATAGGATAAACCTCCAAAATCCCTGAGGCCATCCCAATAGTGGTGGCTTCCCAGGACAAACAGGAGGAATCTGAGCCCATCTGAGAACCTACCTGCACTCAGACTCTTAGACTGATATCCCCAGAGGTAAAAAACGATCGAAAAAGGCCCCTAGGCCCTAATCGGATCCATTGCTTTGGTTTCCAGGCATCTTCCTCAGAGCCCTGGATTTCAGTACCAGCATATGGCTGTTTCTTGACTCAACCATCAGAACAAAACTCATCTACACATAGGAAACTTGCACGTGGGGCGGTGTGTCAAAGCCTCTTTTTGGAGAACCCTTCAGGGCCCCAGTGCCACGCTTCATTCCAAGGTCTCCATAGACACAAAATAATATTAGGACACATCCACGGGAGAGTCCATTTCAACTCAGCCTCCTCGGTTGCTCCCCCAGATCCAGCAGATCTAACCTGTCTTGTTGCTTGGAGACAATTGGAATGCGAGGTGGGCTACCCAGCCATCCATCTTTAGAACCCTGCTCGGAATCATTGGCCTGGAGCCAACAAAAACAGGTCTCAATTGTCCTGAAGAAGAACCTTGCAGTTGGGTTCTTATCACAACTCCCATGGTGAGAAACCCCCAAGGCTCGTGATCCCCCCCCTTCATGAAGGGGCCATCAGGGACATAAGGTCCAACCTGAGAAATAGTCTGATCCTCACCCTGTCTTCAGATGCACGAGATCTCGATTCAGGTCTGTGGATTGTGCCTGCCATATCCTCACCCAGAAACATAGGCCTAGCTTGGGTTCTCAGACCTCCTACCTCAGACTACTGGCCCACAAGCACTCCAGTTTGGCAATCCAGCACTACAATGCAGCACTCAGCCTGCCCTCCAGAAGAAAAACGTTGCCCTCTGGGGCTACACAGAAACCCCCAATGAGGATCAACGGGGCACGCCATTCGGCTGTACCCCAAATATACAGGCTGACCTGGGCACTAATGCCCTTTCTGACACAGCCTGAGCCTGAACCTCCTGGCCCCAACCATACAGCTGGCCGCACAGTGAACACATCAGACACGCCATGGCCGTAAGTCGTCATCTCTTCTCAACCTCGGTTTTCAGGCTTCAGAACCTAGACCTTATCTCCAATCACGGCCCGGTTTGAAAATGATGCAGACATCAGAACTCTTTCGCCATGGCAAGAAACTTGTGGTTGGCATGTTGTCCAAGGTTCAGTGTAGTTGAAACCAGTGTGGCCCATGAGGCCCCGCCAATGCTTGCGGGCCACATTGGTCACAACACACATTGTGACCCTCAGCCTGAGCCCAGTCCTCAGGTAAGGCCTCTCAGTGGCTGGATGGAGAGACAGCATATTGGGCTTGCCATGCCCCTAGGCCCCAATTTTTAACCATAGTTCCGGTTGTCCCTTCACTGTTCCCCAGGGCTCTGCTTTGGAATTCCTCTTTTGGTGGGACACCTGAGGTAACAAACCTGAAAGGAGTCCTCCCAACCCACAGATTGACGAAAAACAATTGGGATCGGGCCCAATCCACAGAGAGCAAGATTCGTCCATGGCCCATGAGGCCTCCCGAACATTCCACGGACATCGCTGATACAAAATCCAGAGACAAAAGCTTGTGCACGCGCCTCAGACTCGCTCATTCTTCATATCCTGAAGAGTTCTTCAGATATGAAAGTACACGGCACTCGAATGCACCCAAAATATATAGTCTAACCTGGGCACTAATGCACTGTCTGACAAACTGATCCCGGACCTCGTGACCAACACCCAGACAGCTGACCGCACACTGAGCACATCAGACCCGCCATGGCCTTAGGTCATCATCTCTTCCCTACCTCAGTTTTCAGGCTTCAGAACCTAGACCTTATCTCCAATCACTGCCCAGGGGTGACTGTGATGCAGAAATCCGAACTCTTCCTTACCCATGGCAAGAAACCTTGTGGTTGGCATGTTGTCCAACGATCAGTGTAGGAGAAACCAGCATTCACCCTGCGGCCCCGCCCATTCTTGAGTGCGACGAGGGCATAAACACGCATTGTGACCCTCAGCGTGAGTACTGTCCTCTAGTACGTCCTCTCAGTGGCTGGACCATTAGATGTCATAATGGGCTTGACATGTCCCTAGGCCCCAATTTTTAACCAGATTTCTGATTGTCCAGTCGCACTCCCCAGGGCTCTACTCTGGAATCCCTCATTTGGAGGGACACCTGAGGTTGAAAAACAAAACAAAACAAATCAACAACAACAGGAGCAACGGATTTCTTCCATCCCACAGAAAGACCCCAAACTCATTGGTCGGGGCCAAACCCCAAGAGAGTAAAACTCGTCCATTTCCCATGAAGTCACCCGGAAATTTCACGACCATGAGTGACACGATATCCAGAGACAAAAACTTGAGCAAGAGCCTCACACTCGCCTTTTTTTCATATCCCGAAGAGTTCTCCTCATGGTCTGTAGATCAGTCCTGCCATACCTATGACCCGAAACATAATCCGAGTTTGTGTTTTCAGACAACTGTCTAAACAGCCCTGGCCTACACACCGTACAGGCTCAAGTCCCTGGATCCAAACCAGACGACTGTGATTGCCCTCTCCAAGGGAATTGTATCTGCCCATTCCTATGTACACAACCCACCTAAGAGTGTAAACCTCCAAAGTCCCTGAGGCCATCCCAATATTTCTGGCTTCCCAGGACAAATGGGGCAATCTGGGCCCATCTGACACCTACCGGCACTCAGACCCGTAGTCTGATGTCCCCAGAGGTAAAAGGGAACGAACAGGCCCCTAGGCACATATCGGATCCATTGCTTTAGTTTCCAGGCATCTCTACTCAGAGGCCTGGATTTAAATAACAGCATATGGCTGTTTCTTGTCTCACCCATCAGAACAAATCTCATCTACACGTGGGATACTTGCACGATGGAGCTATGCGAAAGCCTCTCTTTAGGAGAACCCTTCAGGGCCCCAGTGCCACCGCGTCATTCCAAGGTCTCCATAGACAGAAAATCATATTAGGACACATCCACGGAAGAGTCCATTTCAACTGAGCCTCCTCGGTTGCTCCCCCAGATCCAGCAGATCTAACCTGTCTTGTTGCTTGGAGACAATTGGAATGCGGGGTGGGCTACCCAGCCATCTATCCTTAGAACCCTGCTCGGAATCATTGTCCTGGAGCCAACCAACAGGTCTCAATTGTCCTGCAGAAGAATCTTTGCAGTTGGGAGCTTCTCACAACTCCCATCGTGGGAAAACCCCCATGGCCTCGTGATCCACCCCCCTTTCAAGAAGGGGCCATCAGGGACAGACTGTCCAACCTGAGCGATCTTCTGATTCTCGCCCTGACTTCAGATGCACGAGATATCGATTCAGGTCTCACCCAGAAACCTAGGCAAGCTTGGGTTCTCAGACATCCGTCATCAGACTACTGGCCCACAAGACCTCCTGTTTGGCAATCCAGCACTACAATGCAGCACTCTGCTTGCCCTCCAGAAGAAAAATATTGCCCTCTTGGGCTACCCAGAAACCCCCAATGAGGATAAACCTGAACGGCATTTGGCTGTACCCCAAATATAGAATGACCTGGGCACTAATTCCCTTTCTGACACAGTCTGATCCTGGACCTCTGGCCCCACCCAGACAGCTGGCCGCACACTGAGCACATCGCACCCACTATGTGCCTTAGGTCATCATCTCTTCTCAACCTCGGTTTTCAGGCTTCAGAACCTTGACCTTATCTCCAACCACTGCCTGGGTTTGAAAATGATGCAGAAATAAGAACTCTTTCCCCATGGCAAGAAACCTTGTGGTTGGCACATTGTCCAAGTTTCAGTGTAGTTGAAACCAGTGTGGCCCATGAGGCCCCGCCCATGCTTGCGGGCCACATTGGTCACAAACACACATTGTGACCCTCAGCCTGAGCCCAGTCCTCAGGTAAGGCCTCTCAGTGGCTGGATGGAGAGTCAGCATATTGGGCTTGCCATGCCCCTAGGCCCCAATATTTCACCATAGTTCGGGTGGTCCCTTCACTCTTCCACAGGGCTCAGCTTTGGAATTCCTCTTTTGGTGGGACACCTGAGGTAACAAACCTGAAAGGAGTCCTCCCATCCCACAGATTGACGAAAAACAATTGGGATCGTGCCAAATCCCCAGCGAGCAAGATTCATCCATGGCCCATGAGGCCTCCCCAACATTCCATGGACATCGCTGATACAAAATCCAGAGACAAAAGCCTGAGCACGCGCCTCAGACTCGCTCATTCTTCATATCCTGAAGAGTTCTTCAGATAAGAACCTACACGGCACTCGAATGCACCCAAAATATATAGTCTAACCTGGGCACTAATGCACTGTCTGACAACCTGTGCCCGGACCTCGTGACAACACCCAGACAGCTGACCGCACACTGAGCACATCAGACCCGCCATGGCCTTAGGTCATCATCTCTTCCCTACCTCAGTTTTCAGGCTTCAGAACCTAGACCTTATCTCCAATCAGTGCCCAGTGGTGACTGTGATGCAGAAATCAGAACTCTTCCTTACCCATGGCAAGAAACCTTGTGGTTGGCATGTTGTCCAACGTTCAGTGTAGGAGAAACCAGCAATCACACTGAGGCCCCGCCCAACCTTGAGTGCGACGAGGGCATAAACACGCATTGTGACCCTCAGCGTGAGTCCTGTCCTCTAGTACGTCCTCTCAGTGGCTGGAACATTAGATATCATAATGGGCTTGACATGTCCCTAGGCCCCAATTTTTAACCAGATTTCTGGTTGTCCAGTCGCCCCTCCCCAGGGCTCTACTCTGGAATCCCTCAATTGGTGGCACACCTGAGGTTGAAAAACAAAACAAAACAAATCAACAACAGAACAACGGACTTCTTCCATCCCACAGAATGACCCCAAACTCTTTGGACGGGGCCAAATCCCCAGAGAGTAAGACTCGTCCATTTCCCATGAAGTCACCAGCAAATTTCACGACCATGAGTGACATGATATCAGGACACAACAACTTGATCAAGAGCCTCACACTCGCCCATTTTTCATATCCCGAAGAGTTCTCCTCATGGTCTGTAGATCAGTCCTGCCATACCTATGACCCGAAACATAAGCCGAGTTTGTGTTTTCAGACAACTGTCCAAACAGTCCTGGCCTACACACCCTACAGGCTCAGGCCCCTGGAGCCAAACCTGACGATTGTGATTGCCCTCTCTAAAGGAATTGTATGTGCCTATTCCAATGGCCAGAACCCTACTTATAGGATAAACCTGCAAAGTCCCTGAGGCCATCCCAATATTTGTGGCTTCCCAGGACACACAGGTGCAATCTGGGCCCATCTGAGCACCTACCGGCACTCAGACCCGTAGAATGATATCCCCAGAGATAAAAAGGAACGAACAGGCCACTAGGCACCTATCGAATCCATTGCTTTGGTTTCCAGGCATCTCTCCTCAGAGGCCTGGATTTCAATAACAGCATATGGCTGTTTCTTGACTCACCCATCAGAACACATCTCATCTACACTTGGGAATCTTGCACGATGTAGCTGTGTGAAAGCCTCTCTTTATGAGAACCCTTCAGGGCCCCAGTTCCACCGCTTCATTCCAAGGTCTCCATAGACTCAAAATCATATTAGGACACATCCTTGGGATAGTCCATTTCAACTCAGCTTCCTCGGTTGCACCCCCAGATCCAGCAGATCTAACCTGTCTTGTTGCTTGAAGACAATTGGAATGCGAGGTGGGCTACCCAGCCATCCATCCTTAGAACCCTGCTCTGAATCGTTGTCCTGGAGCCAACCAAAAGGTCTCAATTGTCCTGAAGAAGAACCTTGCAGTTGGGTTCTTATCACAACTCCCATCGTGGGAAAACCCCCATGGCCTCGTGATCCACCCACCCTTTAAGAAGGGCCATCAGAGACAGATTGTCCAACCTGAGCGATCGTCTGATCCTCGCCCTGACTTCAGATGCACGAGATATCAATTCAGGTCTGTAGATTGTGCCTCCCATGTCCTCATCCAGAACCTAGGACTAGCTTGGGTTCTCAGAATTCCGTCCTCAGACTACTGGCCAACAAGCCCTCCAGTTTGGCAATCCAGAACTACAATGCAGCACTCTTCCTGCCATCCAGAACAAAAATATTGCCCCCTGGGGATACCCAGAAACCCCCAATGAGGATCAACCTGCACGGCATTCGGCTGTACCCCAAATATATAGGCTGACCTGGGCACAAATGCCCGTTCTGACACAGCCTGAGCATGGACCTCCTGGCCCCACCCAGATAGCTGGGCGCACACTGAGCACATCGGACCCGTGATGGCCTTAGGTCATCATCTCTTCTCAACCTCGGTTTTCAGGCTTCAGATCCTAGACCTTATCTCCAATCACTGCCCGGGTTTGAAAATGATGCAGAAATCAGAACTCTTTCCCCATGGCAAGAAACCTTGTGTTTGCCATGTTGTCCAAGGCTCATTGTAGATGAAACCAGTGTGGCCCATGAGGCCCCGCCCATGCTTGCGGGCCACATTGGTCACAAACACACATTGTGACCCTCAGCCTGAGCCCAGTCCTCAGGTAAGGCCTCTCAGTGGCTGGATGGAGAGACAGCATATTGGGCTTGCCATGCCCCTAGGCCCCAATTTTTAACCATAATTCGTGTTGTCCCTTCACTCTTCCCCAGGTCTCTGCTTTGCAATTCCCCTTTTGGTGGGACACCTGAGGCAACAAACCTGAAGGAGTCCTCCCATCACACAGATTGACTAAAAACATTTGGGATCGGGCCCAGTCCACAGAGAGCAAGATTCATCCATGGCCCATGAGGCATCCCCCACATTCCACGGCATTCGCTGATACAAATCCAGAGACAAAAGCCTGAGCACGCGCCTCAGACTCGCTCATTCTTCATATCCTGAAGAGTTCTTCAGATAAGAACCTACACGGCACTCGAATGCACCCAAAATAAATAGTCTAACATGGGCACTAATGCACTGTCTGACAACCTGAGCCCGGACCTCGTGACCAACACCCAGACAGCTGACCGCACACTGAGCACATCAGACCCGCCATGGCCTTAGGTCATCATCTCTTCCCTACGTCAGTTTTCAGGCTTCAGAACCTAGACCTTATCACCAATCACTGCCCTGGGGTGACTGTGATGCAGAAATCAGAACTCTTCCTTACCCATGGCAAGAATCCTTGTGCTTGGCATGTTGTCCAACGTTCAGTGTAGGAGAAACCAGCATTCACTCTCAGGCCCCGCCCATTCTTGAGTGGGACGAGGGCATAAACACGCATTGTGACCCACAGCGTGAGTCCTGTCCTCTAGTACGTCCTCTCAGTGGCTGGACCATTAGATGTCATAATGGGCTTGACATGTCCCTAGGCACCAATTTTTAACCAGATTTCTGGTTGTACAGTTGCCCCTCCCCAGGGCTTTACTATGTAATCCCTCATTTGGTGGGACCCCTGAGGTTGAAAAACAAAACAAAACAAATCAACAACAACAGAACAACGGACTTCTTCCATCCCACAGAATGACCCCAAAGTCTTTGGAGGGGGCCAAACCCCCAGAGAGTAAGACTTGTCCATTTCCCATGAAGTCACCCGGAAATTTCACGACCTTGAGTGACATGATATCCAGAGACAAAAACTTGAGCAAGAGCCTCACACTCGCCCATTTTTCATATCCCGAAGAGTTCTCCTCATGGTCTGTAGATCAGTCCTGCCATACCTATGACCCGAAACATAAACTGAGTTTGTGTTTTCTGACAGCTGTCCAAATAGCCCTGGCATACCCACCCTACAGGCTCAGGCCCCTAGAGCCAAACCTGACGACTCTGCTTGCCCTCTACTAGGGAATTGTATGTGCCCATTCCAATGGCCACAACCCTACTAATAGGATAAACCTCCAAAGTCCCTGAGGCCATGCCAATATTTGTGGCTTCCCTGGACAAACAGGGGCAATCTGGGCCCATCTGAGCACCTACTTGCACTCAGACCCGTAGACTGATGTCCCCAGTGGTAAAAAGGAACGAAGAGTCCCATAGGCACCTATCGGATCCATTGGTTTGGCTTCCAGGCATCTCTCCTCAGAGGCCTGGATTTCAATAACAGCATATGGCTGTTTCTTGACTCACCCATCAGAACAAATCTCATCTACACGTGGGAAACTTGCACGATGGAGCTGTCTGAAAGCCTCTCTTTAGGAGAACCCTTCAGGGCCCCAGTGCCACCGCTTCATTCTAAGGTCTCCATAGACACAAAGCATATTAGGACACATCCACGGGAGAGTCCATTTCAACTCAGCCTCCTCGATTGCCCCCCCCACCCCCCGATCTAGCAGATCTAGCCTGTCTTGTTGCTTGGAGACAATTGGAATGCGAGGTGTGCTACCCAGCCATCCATCCTTAGAACACTGCTCGGAAACGTTGTCCTGGAGCCAACCAACAGGTCTCAATTGTCCTGCAGAAGAATCTTTGCAGTTGGGAGCTTCTCACAACTCCCATCGTGGGAAAACCCCCATGGCCTCGTGATCCACCCCCCTTTCAAGAAGGGGCCATCAGGGACAGAATGTCCAACCTGAGCGATCGTCTGATTCTCGCCCTGATTTCAGATGCACGAGATCTCGATTCAGGTCTGTAGATTGTGCCTCCCATGTCCTCACCCAGAATCCTAGGACTAGCTTGGGTTCTCAGAATTCCGTCCTCAGACTGCTGGCCAAGAAGCCCTCCAGTTTGGCAATCCAGAACTACAATGCAGCACTCTTCCTGCCCTCCAGAAGAAAAATATTGCCCTCTGGGGCTACCCAGAAACCCCCAATGAGGATCAACCTGCACGGCATTCAGCTGTACCCCAAATATATAGGCTTACCTGGGCACTAATGCCCTTTCTGACACAGCCTGAGCATGGACCTCCTGGCCCCACCCAGATAGCTGGGCGCACACTGAGCACATCGGACCCGCGATGGCCTCAGGTCGTCATCTCTTCTCAACCTCGGTTTTCAGGTTTCAGATCCTAGACCTTATCTCCAATCACTGCCCGGGTTTGAAAATGATGCAGAAATCAGAACTCTTTCCCTATGGCAAGAAACCTTGTGGTTGCCATGTTGTCCAAGGCTCATTGTAGTTGAAACCAGTGTGGCCCATGAGGCCCCGCCCATGCTTGCGGGCCACATTGGTCACAAACACACATTGTGACCCTCAGCCTGAGCCCAGTCCTCAGGTAAGGCCTCTCAGTGGCTGGATGGAGAGACAGCATATTGGGCTTGCCATGCCTCTAGGCCCCAATTTTTAACCATAATTCGTGTTGTCCCTTCACTCTTCCCCAGGTCTCTGCTTTGGAATTCCCCTTTTGGTGGGACACCTGAGGCAACAAACCTGAAAGGAGTCCTCCAATCCCACAGATTGACTAAAAACAATTGGGATCGGGCGCAATCCACAGAGAGCAAGATTCGTCCATGGCCCATGAGGCCTCCCCAACATTCCACGGCCATCGCTGATACAAAATCCAGACACAAAAGCCTGAGCACGCGCCTCAGACTCGCTCATTCTTCATATCCTGAAGAGTTCTTCAGATAAGAACCTACACGGCACTCGAATGCACCCAAAATAAATAGTCTAACATGGGCACTAATGCACTGTCTGACAACCTGAGCCCGGACCTCGTGACCAACACCCAGACAGCTGACCGCACACTGAGCACATCAGACCCGCCATGGCCTTAGGTCATCATCTCTTCCCTATGTCAGTTTTCAGGCTTCAAAACCTAGACCTTATCTCCAATCACTGCCCTGGGGTGACTGTGATGCAGAAATCAGAACTCTTCCTTACCCATGGCAAGAATCCTTGTGGTTGGCATGTTGTCCAACGTTTAGTGTAGGAGAAACCAGCATTCATCCTGAGGCCCCGCCCATTCTTGAGTGGGACGAGGGCATAAACACGCATTGTGACCCACAGCGTGAGTCCTGTCCCCTAGTACGTCCTCTCAGTGGCTGGACCATTAGATGTCATAATGGGCTTGACATGTCCCTAGGCCCCAATTTATAACCAGATTTCTGGTTGTCCAGTCGCCCCTCCCCAGGGCTTTACTATGTAATCCCTCATTTGGTGGGACCCCTGAGGTTGAAAAACAAAACAAAACAAATCAACAACAACAGAACAACGGACTTCTTCCATCCCACAGAATGACCCCAAAGTCTTTGGAGGGGGCCAAACCACCAGAGAGTAAGACTTGTCCATTTCCCATGAAGTCACCCAGAAATTTCACGACCATGAGTGACATGATATCCAGAGACAAAAACTTGAGCAAGAGCCTCACACTCGCCCATTTTTCATATCCCGAAGAGTTCTCCTCATGGTCTGTAGATCAGTCCTGCCATACCTATAACCCGAAACATAAACCGAGTTTGTGTTTTCAGACAGCTGTCCAAACAGCCCTGGCCTACACACCCTACAGGCTCAGGCTCTTGGAGCCAAACCTGACGACTCTGCTTGCCCTCTACTAGGGAATTGTATGTGCCCATTCCAATGGCCACAACCCTACTAATAGGATAAACCTCCAAAGTCCCTGAGGCCATCCCAATATTTGTGGCTTCCCTGGACAAACAGGGGCAATCTGGGCCCATCTGAGCACCTACCTGCACTCAGACCCGTAGACTGATGTCCCCAGTGGTAAAAAGGAAAGAAGAGTCCCATAGGCACCTATCGGATCCATTGGTTTGGCTTCCAGGCATCTCTCCTCAGAGGCCTGGATTTCAATAACAGCATATGGCTGTTTCTTGACTCACCCATCAGAACAAATCTCATCTACACGTGGGAAACTTGCACGATGGAGCTGTCTGAAAGCCTCTCTTTAGGAGAACCCTTCAGGGCCCCAGTGCCACCGCTTCATTCCAAGGTCTCCAAAGACTCAAAATCATATTAGGACACATCCATGGGATAGTCCATTTCAACTCAGCTTCCTCGGTTGCACCCCCAGATCCAGCAGATCTAACCTGTCTTGTTGCTTGAAGACAATTGGAATGCGAGGTGGGTTACCCAGCCATCCATCCTTAGAACCCTGCTCTGAATCGTTGTGCTGGAGCCAACCAACAGGTCTCAATTGTCCTGCAGAAGAACCTTGCAGTTGGGTTCTTATCACAACTCCCATCGTGGGAAAACCCCCATGGCCTCGTGTTCCACCCCCCTTTCAAGAAGGGGCCATCAGTGACAGAATGTCCAACCTGAGCGATCGTCTGATTCTCGCCCTGACTTCAGATGCACGAGATCTCGATTCAGGTCTGTAGATTGTGCCTCCCATGTCCTCACCCAGACTCCTAGGACTAGCTTGGGTTCACAGAATTCAGTCCTCAGACTACTGGCCAAGAAGCCCTCCAGTTTGGCAATCCAGAACTACAATGCAGCACTCTTCCTGCCCTCTAGAAGAAAAATATTGCCCTCTGGGGCTACCCAGATACCCCCAATGAGGATCAACCTGCACGGCATTCAGCTATACCCCAAATATATAGGCTTACCTGGGCACTAATGCCCTTTCTGACACAGCCTGAGCATGGACCTCCTGGCCCCACCCAGATAGCTGGGCGCACACTGAGCACATCGGACCCGAGATGGCCTAAGGTCGTCATCTCTTCTCAACCTCGGTTTTCAGGCTTCAGATCCTAGACCTTATCTCCAATCACTGCCCGGGTTTGAAAATGATGAGAAATCAGAACTCTTTCCCTATGGCAAGAAACCTTGTGGTTGCCATGTTGTCCAAGGCTCATTGTAGTTGAAACCAGTGTGGCCCATGAGGCCCCGCCCATGCTTGCGGGCCACATTGGTCACAAACACACATTGTGACCCTCAGCCTGAGCCCAGTCCTCAGGTAAGGCCTCTCAGTGGCTGGATGGAGAGACAGCATATTCGGCTTGCCATGCCTCTAGGCCCCAATTTTTATCCATAATTCGTGTTGTCCCTTCACTCCTCCCCAGGTCTCTGCTTTGGAATTCCCCTTTTGGTGGGACACCTGAGGCAACAAACCTGAAAGGAGACCTCCAATCCCACAGATTGACTAAAAACAATTGGGATCGGGCGCAATCCACAGAGAGCAAGATTCGTCCATGGCCCATGAGGCCTCCCCAACATTCCACGGCCATCGCTGATACAAAATCCAGACACAAAAGCCTGAGCACGCGCCTCAGACTCGCTCATTCTTCATATCCTGAAGAGTTCTTCAGATAAGAACCTACACGGCACTCGAATGCACCCAAAATAAATAGTCTAACATGGGCACTAATGCACTGTCTGACAACCTGAGCCCGGACCTCGTGACCAACACCCAGACAGCTGACCGCACAATGAGCACATCAGACCCGCCATGGCCTTAGGTCATCATCTCTTCCCTACGTCAGTTTTCAGGCTTCATGACCTAGACCTTATCTCCAATCACTGCCCTGGGGTGACTGTGATGCAGAAATCAGAACTCTTCCTTACCCATGGCAAGAATCCTTGTGGTTGGCATGTTGTCCAACGTTCAGTGTAGGAGAAACCAGCATTCATCCCGAGGCCCCGCCCATTCTTGAGTGGGACGAGGGCATAAACACGCATTGTGACCCACAGCGTGAGTCCTGTCCTCTAGTACGTCCTCTCAGTGGCTGGACCATTAGATGTCATAATGGGCTTGACATGTCCCTAGGCACCAATTTTTAACCAGATTTCTGGTTGTCCAGTTGCCCCTCCCCAGGGCTTTACTATGTAATCCCTCATTTGGTGGGACCCCTGAGGTTGAAAAACAAAACAAAACAAATCAACAACAACAGAACAACGGACTTCTTCCATCCCACAGAATGACCCCAAAGTCTTTGGAGGGGGCCAAACTCCCAGAGAGTAAGACTTGTCCATTTCCCATGAAGTCACCCGGAAATTTCACGACCATGAGTGACATGATATCCAGAGACAAAAACTTGAGCAAGAGCCTCACACTCGCCCTTTTTTCATATCCCGAAGAGTTCTCCTCATGGTCTGTAGATCAGTCCTGCCATACCTATGACCCGAAACATAAACCGAGTTTGTGTTTTCATACAACTGTCCAAATAGCCCTGGCCTACACACCCTACAGGCTCAGGCCCCTGGAGCCAAACCTGACGACTCTGCTTGCCCTCTACTAGGGAATTGTATGTGCCCATTCCAATGGCCACAACCCTACTAATAGGATAAACCTCCAAAGTCCCTGAGGCCATCCCAATATTTGTGGCTTCCCTGGACAAACAGGGGCAATCTGGGCCCATCTGAGCACCTACCGTCACTCAGACCCATAGACTGATGTCCCCAGTGGTAAAAAGGAACGAAGAGTCCCATAGGCACCTATCGGATCCATTGGTTTGGCTTCCAGGCATCTCTCCTCAGAGGCCTGGATTTCAATAACAGCATATGGCTGTTTCTTGACTCACCCATCAGAACAAATCTCATCTACACGTGGGAAACTTGCACGATGGAGCTGTCTGAAAGCCTCTCTTTAGGAGAACCCTTCAGGGCCCCAGTGCCACCGCTTAATTCCAAGGTCTCCATAGACTCAAAATCATATTAGGACACATCCATGGGATAGTCCATTTCAACTCAGCTTCCTCGGTTGCACCCCCAGATCCAGCAGATCTAACCTGTCTTGTTGCTTGAAGACAATTGGAATGGAGGTGGGTTACCCAGCCATCCATCCTTAGAACCCTGCTCTGAATCGTTGTCCTGGAGCCAACCAACAGGTCTCAATTGTCCTGCAGAAGAATCTTGCAGTTGGGTTCTTATCACAACTCCCATCGTGGGAAAACCCCCATGGCCTCGTGATCCACCAACCCTTTAAGAAGGGCCATCAGAGACAGATTGTCCAACCTGAGCGATCGTCTGATCCTCGCCCTGACTTCAGATGCACGAGATATCAGTTCAGGTCTGTAGATTGTGCCTCCCATGTCCTCATCCAGAACCTAGGACTAGCTTGGGTTCTCAGAATTCCGTCCTCAGACTACTGGCCAACAAGCCCTCCAGTTTGGCAATCCAGAACTACAATGCAGCACTCTTCCTGCCCTCCAGAACAAAAATATTGCCCTCTGGAGCTACCCAGAAACCCCCAATGAGGATCAACCTGCACGGCATTCGGCTGTACTCCAAATATATAGGCTGACCTGGGCACAAATGCCCTTTCTGACACAGCCTGAGCATGGACCTCCTGGCCCCACCCAGATAGCTGGGCGCACACTGAGCACATCGGACCCGCGATGGCCTTAGGTCGTCATCTCTTCTCAACCTCGGTTTTCAGGCTTCAGATCCTAGACCTTATCTCCAATCACTGCCCGGGTTTGAAAATGATGCAGAAATCAGAACTCTTTCCCCATGGCAAGAAACCTTGTGGTTGCCATGTTGTCCAAGGCTCATTGTAGTTGAAACCAGTGTGGCCCATGAGGCCCCGCCCATGCTTGCGGGCCACATTGGTCACAAACACACATTGTGACCCTCAGCCTGAGCCCAGTCCTCACGTAAGGCCTCTCAGTGGCTGGATGGAGAGACAGCATATTGGGCTTGACATGCCCCTAGGCCCCAATTTTTAACCATACTTCGTGTTGTCCCTTCACTCTTCCCCAGGTCTCTGCTTTGGAATTCCTCTTTTGGTGGGATACCTGGGGCAACAAACCTGAAGGAGTCCTCCCATCACACAGATTGACTAAAAACATTTGGGATCGGGCCCAGTACACAGAGAGCAAGATTCATCCATGGCCCATGAGGCATCCCCCACATTCCACGGCTTTCGCTGATACAAAATCCAGACACAAAAGCCTGAGCACGCGCCTCAGACTCGCTCATTCTTCATATCCTGAAGAGTTCTTCAGATAAGAACCTACACGGCACTCGAATGCACCCAAAATAAATAGTCTAACATGGGCACTAATGCACTGTCTGACAACCTGAGCCCGGACCTCGTGACCAACACCCAGACAGCTGACCGCACAATGAGCACATCAGACCCGCCATGGCCTTAGGTCATCATCTCTTCCCTACGTCAGTTTTCAGGCTTCAGAACCTAGACCTTATCTCCAATCACTGCCCTGGGGTGACTGTGATGCAGAAATCAGAACTCTTCCTTACCCATGGCAAGAATCCTTGTGGTTGGCATGTTGTCCAACGTTCAGTGTAGGAGAAACCAGCATTCATCCTGAGGCCCTGCCCATTCTTGAGTGGGACGAGGGCATAAACACGCATTGTGACCCACAGCGTGAGTCCTGTCCTCTAGTACGTCCTCTCAGTGGCTGGACCATTAGATGTCATAATGGGCTTGACATGTCCCTAGGCCCCAATTTTTAACCAGATTTCTGGTTGTCCAGTCGCCCCTCCCCAGGGCTTTACTCTGTAATCCCTCATTTGGTGGGACCCCTGAGGTTGAAAAACAAAACAAAACAAATCAACAACAACAGAACAACGGACTTCTTCCATCCCACAGAATGACCCCAAAGTCTTTGAGGGGGCCAAACCCCCAGAGAGTAAGACTTGTCCATTTCCCATGAAGTCACCCGGAAATTTCACGACCATGAGTGACATGATATCCAGAGACAAAAACTTGAGCAAGAGCCTCACACTCGCCCTTTTTTCATATCCCGAAGAGTTCTCCTCATGGTCTGTAGATCAGTCCTGCCATAACTATGACCCGAAACATAAACCGAGTTTGTGTTTTCATACAACTGTCCAAATAGCCCTGGCCTACACACCCTACAGGCTCAGGCCCCTGGAGCCAAACCTGACGACTCTGCTTGCCCTCTACTAGGGAATTGTATGTGCCCATTCCAATGGCCACAACCCTACTAATAGGATAAACCTCCAAAGTCCCTGAGGCCATCCCAATATTTGTGGCTTCCCTGGACAAACAGGGGCAATCTGGGCCCATCTGAGCACCTACCTGCACTCAGACCCGTAGACTGATATCCCCAGTGGTAAAAAGGAACGAAGAGTCCCATAGGCACCTATCGGATCCATTGGTTTGGCTTCCAGGCATCACTCCTCAGAGGCCTGGATTTCAATAACAGCATATGGCTGTTTCTTGACTCACCCATCAGAACAAATCTCATCTACACGTGGGAAACTTGCACGATGGAGCTGTCTGAAAGCCTCTCTTTAGGAGAACCCTTCAGGGCCCCAGTGCCACCGCTTCATTCCAAGGTCTCCATAGACACAAAATCATATTAGGACACATCCACGGGAGAGTCCATTTCAACTCAGCGTCCTCGATTGCCTCCCCCCGATCTAGCAGATCTAGCCTGTCTTGTTGCTTGGAGACAATTGGAATGCGAGGTGGGCTA
This sequence comes from Mustela putorius furo, assembly GCF_011764305.1. Lineage (NCBI taxonomy): Eukaryota > Metazoa > Chordata > Mammalia > Carnivora > Mustelidae > Mustela > Mustela putorius. The sequence goes on along the minus strand of NW_025421549.1, from coordinate 108,018 downwards.
CCCAGCCATCCATCCTTAGAACCCTGCTCAGAATAATTGTCTGGGAGCCAACAAACAGGTCTCAATTGTCATGCAAAAGAATCTTTGCAGTTGGGAGCTTCTCACAACTCCCATCGTGGGAAAACCCCAATGGCCTCGTGATCCACTCCCCCTTCAAGAAGGGGCCATCAGGGACAGAATATCCAACCTGAGCGATCGTTTGATCCTCACCCTGACTTCAGATGCACGAGATCTCGCTCCAGATTTGTAGATTGTGCCTGCCATACCCTCACCCAAAATCCTAGGCCTAGCTTCGGTTCTCAGACTTCCGTCCTCAGACTACTGGCCCACAAGCCCTCCAGTTTGGCAATACAGACTACAATGCAGCACTCTGCCTGCCCTCCAGAAGAAAAACATTGCCCTCCGGGGCTACCCAGAAACCCCAAATAAGGATCAACCTGCAAGCCATACGGCTGTACCCCAAATATATAGGCTGACCTGGGCACAAATGCACTTTCTGACACAGTTGAGACTGGACCTCCTGGCCCCACCCAGACAGCTGGCCGCACACTGATCACATTGGACCCGCCATGGCCTTAGGACGTCATCTATTCTCAACCTCGGTTTTCAGGCATCAGAAACTAGACCTTATCTCCAATCACGGCCCGGGTTTGAAAATGATGCAGAATTCAGAACTCTTTCCCCATGGCAAGAAACATTGTGGTTGGCATGTTGTCCGAGGTTCAGTGTCGTTGAAACCAGTGTGGCCCATGAGGCCCCGCCCATGCTTGCGGGCCACATTGGTCACAAACACACATTGTGACCCTCATCGTGAGCCCAGTCCTCAGGTAAGGCCTCTCAATGGCTGGATGGAGAGACAGCATATTGGGCTTACCATGCCCCTAGTCCCCAATTTTTAACCATAGTTCGGGTTGTCCTTCACTCTTCCCCAGGTCTCTGCTTTGGAATTCCTCTTTTGGTGGGACACCTGAGGCAACAAACCTGAAAGGAGTCCTCCCATCCCACAGATTGATGAAAAACAATTGGGATCGGGCCAAATCCACAGAGAGCAAGATTCGTCCATGGCCCATGAGGCCTCCCAACATTCCACGGCCATCGCTGATACAAAATCCAGAAACAGAAGCCTGAGCACGTGCCTCAGACTCACTCATTATTCATATCCTGAAGAGTTATTCAGATAAGAACCTACACGGCACTCGAATGCACCCAAAATATATAGTCTAACCTGGGCACTAATGCACTCTACGACAACCTGAGCCCGGACCTCGTGACCAACACCCAGACAGCTGACCGCACACTGAGCACATCAGACTCTCCATGGCCTTAGGTCATAATCTCTTCCCTACCTCAGTTTTCAGGCTTCAGAACCTAGACCTTATCTCCAATCACTGCCCAGGGGTGACTGTGATGCAGAAATCAGAACTCTTCCTTACCCATGGCAAGAAACCTTGTGGTTGGCATGTTGTCCAATGTTCAGTGTAGGAGAAACCAGCATTCACCCTGAGGCCCCGCCCATTCTTGAGTGCGACGAGGGCATAAACACGCATTGTGACCCTCAGCGTGAGTCCTGTCCTCTAGTACGTCCTCTCAGTGGCTGGACCATTAGATGTCAATTGGGCTTGACATTCCCTAGGCCCCAATTTTTAACCAGATTTCTGGTTGTCCAGTCGCCCCTCCCCAGGGCTCTACTCTGGAATCCCTCATTTGGTGGGACACCTGAGGTTGAAAAACAAAACAAAACGAATAAACAACAACAGAACATGGGTCTTCTTCCATCCCACAGAATGACCCCAAACTCTTTGGACTGGGCCAAACCCCCAGAGAGTAATACTAGTCCATTTCCCATGAAGTCACCCGGAAATTTCACGCCCATGAGTGACACGATATCCAGAGAAAGAAACTTGAGCAAGAGACTCACACTCGCCCTTTTTTCATATCCCGAAGAGTTCTCCTCATGGTCTGTAGATCAGTCGTGCCATAACTATGACCCGAAACATAAGCCGAGGTTGTGTTTTCAGACAACTGTCCAAACAGCCCTGGCCTACACACCCTACAGGCTCAGGCCTCGGAGCCAAAACTGACGACTGTGCTTGCCCTCTCCAAGGGAATTGTGTGTGCCCATTCCAATGGCCACAACCCTTCTAATAGGATAAACCTCCAAAGTCCCTGAGGCCCTCCCAATATTTGTGAATTCCCAGGACAAACAGGGGCAATCTGGGCCCATCTGAGCCCCTACCGGCACTCAGACCCGTAGACTGATATCCCCAGAGGTAAAAAGGAATGAACAGGCCCCTAGGCACCTATCGGATCCATTGGTTTGGCTTCCAGGCATCTCTCCTCAGAGGCCCGGATTTCAATACCAGCATATGGCCTTTTCTTGACTCACCCATCAGAACAAAACTCATCTACACATGGGAAACTTGCACGATGGAGCTATGTGAAAGCCTCTCTTTAGGAGAACCCTTCAGGGCCCCAGTTCCACCGCTTCATTCCAAGATCTCCATAGACACAAAATCATATTAGGACACATCCACGGGAGAGTCCATTTCAACTCAGCCTCCTCGGTTGCTCCCCCATATCCGTCAGATCTAACCTGTCTTGTTGCTTGGAGACAATTGGAATGTGAGGTGGGCTACCCAGCCATCCATCCTTAGAACCCTGCTCGGAATCGTTGTCCTGGAGCCAACCAACAGGTCTCAATTGTCCTGCAGAAAAATCTTTGCTGTTGGGAGCTTCTTACAACTCCAATCTTGGGAAAAAACCCATGGCCTCGAGATCCACCAACCCTTCAAGGAGGGGCCATCAGGGGCAGAATGTCCAACATGAGCAATCGTCTGATACTCGCCCCGACTTCAGATGCACGAGATCTCGATTCAGGTCTGGAGATTGTGCCTGCCATATCCTCACCCAGAATCCTAGGACTAGCTTGGGTTCTCAGTATTCCGTCCTCAGACTACTGACCCACAAGCCCTCCAGTTTGGCAATCCAGATACAATGTAGCCCTCTGCCTGCCCGCCAGAAGAAAAACATTGCCCTCTGGAGCTAAACAGAAACCCCAAATGAGGATCATCCTGCACGCCATTCGGCTGTACCCCAAATATATAGGCTGACCTGGGCACTAATGCCCTTTCTGACACAGCCTGAGCCTGGAACTCCTGGCCCCACCCAGACAGCTGGCCGCACATTGAGCACATCGAACCCACCATGGCCTTAGTTCGTCATCTCTTCTCAACCACGGTTTTCAGGCTTCAGAACCTAGACCTTATCTCCAATCACTTCCCGGGTTTGAAAATGATGCAGAAATCAGAACTCTTTCCACAGGGAAGAAACCTTGTGGTTGGCATGTTGTCCAAGGTTCAGTGTAGTTGAAACCAGTGTGGCCCATGAGGCCCCGCCCATGCTTGCGGGCCACATTGGTCCCAAACACACATTGTGACCCTCAGCATGAGCCCAGTCCTCAGGTAAGGCCTCTCAGTGGCTTGATGGAGAGACAGCATATTGGGCTTGCCATGCCCCTAGGCCCCAATTTTTAACCGTAGTTCGGGTTGTGTCTTCACCCTTCCCCAGGGCTCTGCTTTTGAATTCCACTTTTGTTGGGACTCCTGAGGTAACAAACATTAAAGGAGTCCTCCCATTCCACAGATTGACAAAAAACAATTGGGATCGGGCCACCCCCACAGAGAGCAAGATTCGTCCATGGCCCATGAGACCTCCCCAACATTCCACGGCCATCGCAGATACAAAATCCAGAGTCAAAAGCCTGAGCAGCACCTCAGACTCGCTCATTCTTCATATCCTGAAGAGTTCTTCAGATAACAACCTACACAGCACTCAAATGCACACAAAATATATAGTCTAACCTGGGCACTAATGCACTGTCTGACAACCTGAGCCCGGACCTCGTGACCAAAACCCAGACAGCTGACCGCACACTGAGCACATCAGACCCGACAAGGCCTTAGGTCATCATCTCTTCCATACCTCCGTTTTCAGGCTTCAGAACCAAGACCTTATCTCCAATAACTGCCCACGGTTGACTGGAATTCAATAACAGCATATGGCTGTTACTTGACTAACCCATCAGAACAAATCTCATCTACACATGGGAAACTTGCACGATGGAGCTGTGTGAAAGCCTATCTTAAGGAGAACCCTTCAGGGCCCCAGTGCCACCGCTTCATTCCGAGGTCTCCATAGACACAAAATCATATTAGGACACATCCACGCTTGAGTCCATTTCAACTCAGCCTCCTCGGTTGCTCCCCTAGATCCAGCAGATCTAACCTGTCTTGTTGCTTGGAGACAATTGAAATGCGAGATGGGCTACCCAGCCATCCATCCTTAGAACCCTGCTCAAATCGTTGTCCTGGAGCCAACCAACAGGTCTCAATTGTCCTGTAGAAGAATCTTTGCCGTTGGGAGATTCTCACAACTCCCATCGTGGGAAAACCCCCATGGCCTCGTGAACCACCCCCCACCACTTCTAGAAGTGGCCATCAGGGACAGAATGTCCAACCTGAGCGATCGTCTGTTCCTCGCCCTGACTTCAGACGACGAGATCTCGATTCAGGTCTGTAGATTGTGCCTGCCATATCCTCACTCAGAAAACTAGGCCTAGCTTGGTTTCTCAGACTGCCGTCCTCAGACTACAGGCCCACAAGCCCTCCAGTTTGGCAATCCAGATCTCCAATGCAGCACTCTGCCTGCCCTCCAGAAGAAAAACATTGTCCTCTTGGGCTACCCAGCAACCCCCAATGAGGATCAACCTGCACGGCATTCGGCTGTAGCCCAAATATATATACGCAGAACTGGGCACTAATGCCCTTTAAGACACAGCCTGAGACTGGACCTCCTCGCCCCACCCCGACACCTGGCCGCAACTGAGCACATCGGACCCGCCATGGCCTTAGGTCATCATCTCTTCTGAACCTCGGTTTTCGGGCTTCAGAACCTAGACCTTATCTCCAATCACTGCCCAGCGGTGACTGTGATGCAGAAATCAGAACTATTTCCCCATGGCAAGAAACCTTGTAGTTTGCATGTTGTCCAAGTTTCAGTGTAGTTGAAACCAGAGTGGCCCATGAGGCCCCGCCCATGCTTGCAGGCCACATTGGTCACAAACACACATTGTGACCCTCAGCCTGAGCCCAGTCCTCAGGTAAGGCCTCTCAGTGGCTGGATAGAGAGACAGCATATTGGGCTTGCCATGCCCCTAGGCCCCAATTTTTAACCATAGTTCGGGTTGTCCCTTCACTCTTCCCCAGGGCTCTGCTTTGGAATTCCTCTTTTGGTGGGACACCTGAGGTAACAAACCTGAAAAGTGTCCTCCCATCCAACAGATTGACGAAAAACAATTGGGATCGGGGCAAATCAACAAAGAGCAAGATTCGTCCATGGCCCATGAGGCCTCCCCAACATTCCACGGCCATCGCTGATACAAAATCCAGACACAAAAGGCTGAGCACGTGCTTCAGACTCGCTCATTCTTCATATCCTTGAAGAGTTCTTCAGATAAGAACCTACATGGCACTCGAAGGCACCCAAAAATATAGTCTAACCAGGGGACTAATGAACTCTCTGACAACCTGAGCCCGGACCTCGTGACCAACACCCAGACAGCTGACCGCACACAGAGCACATCAGACCCGCCATGGCCTTAGGTCATCATCTCTTCCCTACCTCAGTTTTCAGGCTTCAGAACCTAGACCTTATCTCCAATCACTACCCAGGGGTGACGGTGATGCAGAAATCCGAACTCTTCCTTACCCATGGCAAGAAACCTTGTGGTTGGCATGTTGTCCAACGTTCAGTGTAGGAGAAACCAGCATTCACCCTGAGGCCCCGCCCATTCTTGAGTGCGTCGAGGGCATAAACACGCATTGTGACCCTCAGCATGAGTCCTGTCCTCTAGTACGTCCTCTCAGTGGCTGGACCATTAGATGTCATAATGGGCTTGACATGTCCCTAGGCCCCAATTTTTAACCAGATTTCTGGTTGTCCAGTCTCCCCTCCCCAGGGCTCTACTCTGGAATCCCTCATTTGGTGGGACACCTGAGTTTGAAAAACAAAACAAAACAAATCAACAACAACTGAGCAACAGACTTCTTCCTCCCACAGAATGACCCCAAACTCGTTGGACGGGGCCAAACCCCCAGAGTGTAAGACTCGTCCATTTCCCATGAAGTCACCCGGAAATTTCACGACCATGAGTGACACGATATCCAGAGAAAAAAACATGAGCAGAGCCTCACACTCGCCCTTTTTTCATATCCCGAAAGGTTCTCCTCATGGTCTGTAGATCAGTCCTGCCATACCTATGACCTGAAACATAAGCCGAGTTTGTGTTTTCAGACAACTGTCCAAACAGCCGTGGCCTACACACCCTACAGGCTCAGGCCCCTGGAGCCAAACCTGACGACTGTGCTTGGCCTCTCCAAGGGAATTGTATCTGCCCATTCCAATGGCCACAACACTCCTAAGAGTATAAAACTCCAAAGTCCCTGAGGCCATCCCAATATTTGTGGCTTCCCAGGAGAAATAGGGCAATCTGGGCTCATCTGTGCACCTATCGGCACTCAGACCCGTAGATTGATGTCCCCAGAGGTAAAAAGGTTCGAACAGGTCCCTAGGCACCTATCGGATCCATTGCTTTGGTTTCCAGGCATTTCTCCTCAGAGGCCTGGATTTCAGTAACAGCATATGGGTGTTTCTTGACTCACCCTTCAGAACAAATCTCATCTACACATGGGAAACTTGCACGATGGAGCTCTGTGAAAGCCTCTCTTTAGGGGAACCCTTCAGGGCCCCATTGCACCGCTTCATTCCAAGGTGTCCATAGACACAAAATCATATTAGGACACATCCACGAGAGAGTCCATTTCAACTCAGCCTCCTCGGTTGCTCCCCTAGATCCAGCAGATCTAACCTGTCTTGTTGCTTGGAGACAAATGGAATGCCAGGTGGGCTACCCAGCCATCCATCCTTAGAACCCTGCTCGGAATCGTTGTCCTGGAAAGCCAACCAACAGGTCTCAATTTTCCTGCAGAAGATTCTTTGAAGTTGGGAGACTCTCACAAATCCCATCGTGGGAAAACCCCCATGGCCTCGTGATCCACCCCCCCTTCAAGAAGGGGCCATCATGGACAGAATGTCCAACCTGAGCGATAGTCTGATTCTAGCCCTGACTTCAGATGCACGAGATCTCGATTCAGGTCTGTAGATTGTGCCTGCCATATCCTCACCCAGAAACCTAGGCCTAGCTTGGGTTCTCAGACATCGTCCTCAGACTACTGCCCCACAAGCCCTCCAGTTTGGCAATCCAGAACTACAATGCAGCACTGTGCCTTCCCTCCAGAAGAAAAACATTGCCTTCTGGGGCTACGCAGAAACCCAAATGAGGATCAACCTGCACGCCATTCGGCTGTACCCCAAATATATAGGCTGACCTTGGCACTAATGCCCTTTCTGACACAGCCTGAGCCTGGACATCCTAGCCCCAACCAGACAGCTGGAGGCACACTGAGCACATCGGACCCGCCATGGCCTTAGATCGTCATCTCTTCTCACCTCGGTTTTCAGGCTTCAGAACATAGACCTTATCTCCAATCACGGCACAGGTTTGAAAATGATGCAGAAATCAGAACTCTTTCCCCATGGCAAGAAACCTTGTAGTTGGCATGTTTTCCAAGATTCAGTGTAGTTGAAACCAGTGTGGCCCATGAGGCCCCGCCCATGCTTGCGGGCCACATTGGTCAGAAACACACATTGTGACCCTCAGCCTGTGCCCAGTCCTCAGGTAAGGCCTCTCAGTGCCTGGATAGAGAGACAGCATATTGGGCTTGCCATGCCCATAGGCCCCAAATTTTAACCATAGTTCGGGTTGTCCTTCACTCTTCCCCAGGGCTCTGCTTTGGAATTCCTCTTTTGGTGGGACACCTGAGGTAACAAACTGAAAAGAGTCCTCCCATCCCACAGATTGACGAAAAACAATTGGGATCGGGGCAAATCAACAGAGAGCAAGATTCGTCCATGGCCCATGAGGCCTCCCCAACATTCCACGGCCATCGCTGATACAAAATCCAGAGACAAAAGCCTGAGCACGCGCCTCAGACTCGCTCATTCTTCATATCCTGAAGAGTTCTTCAGATAAGAACCTACACGGCTCTCGAAGGCACCCAAAAAATATAGTCTAACCTGGGCACTAATGCACTCTATGACAACCTGAGCCCGGACCTCGTGACCAACACCCAGACAGCTGACAGCACACTGAGCACATCAGACCCGCCATGGCCTTAGGTCATCATCTCTTCCCTACCTCAGTTTTCAGGCTTCAGAACCTAGACCTTATCTCCAATCACTGCCCAGGGGTGACTGTGATGCAGAAATCAGAACTCTTCCTTACCCATGTCAAGAAACCTTGTGGTTGGCATGTTGTCCAACGTTCAGTGTAGGAGAAACCAGCATTCACCCTGAGGCCCAGCCCATTCTTGAGTGCGACGAGGGCATAAACACGCATTGTGGCCCTCAGCGTGAGTCCTGTCCTCTAGAACGTCCTCTCAGTGGCTGGACCATAAGATGTCATAATGGGCTTGACATGTCTATATTCCCTAATATTTAACCAGATTTCTGGTTGTACAGTCGCTCCACTCTGGAATCGCTCATTTGGTGGAACACCTGAGGTTAAAAAACAAAACAACAACAACATAAAACGGACTTCTTCCAGCCCACAGAATGACCCCAAACTCCTTGGACGGGGCCAAACCCCCAGAGAGTAGGACTCGTCCATTTCCCATGAAGTCACCCGGAAATTTCACGACCATGAGTGACACGATATCCATAGACAAAAACATGAGTAAGAGTCTCACACTCGCCCTTTTTTCATATCCCGAAGGGTTCTCCTCATGGTCTGTAGATCAGTCCTGCCATTCCTATGATCCGAAACATAAGCCGAGTTTGTGTATTCAGACATCTGTCCAAACAGTTCTGGCCTACACACCCTACATGCTCAGGCCTCTGGTGCCAAACCTGAGGAGTGTACTTGCCTTCTCCAAGGGAATTGTGTGTGCCCATTCCAATGGCTACAAACCTACTAATAGGCTAAACCTCCAAAGTCCCTGAGGCCATCCCAATATTGGTGGCTTCCCATGACAAACAGGGGCAATCTGAGCTCATCTGAGCACCTACCTGCACTCAGACCCGTAGACTGATGTCCCCAGAGGTAAAAAGGAATGAACAGACCCCTAGGCACCTATCGGATCCATTGCATTGCTTTCCAGGCATCTCTCCTCAGCGTCCTGGATTTCAGTACCAGCATATGGCTTTTTCTTGATTCACCCATCAAAACAAATCTCATCTACACATGGGAAACTTGCACGTTGGAGCTGTGTCAAAGCCTCTTTAGGAGATCCATTCAGACCCCCAGTGCCACCGCTTCATTCCAAGGTCTCCTTAGACACAAAAAAACACATTAGGACTTATCCACAGGAGAGTCCATTTCAACTCAGCATCCTCGGTTGCTCCCCCACATCCAACAGATCTAACCTGTCTTGTTGCTAGGAATCAATTGGAATGTGAGGTGGGCTACCCAGCCATCCATCCTTAGAACTCTGCTCGGAATCGTTGGCCTGGCTCCAACCAACAGGTATCAATTGTCCTGCAGAAGAATCTTTGCAGTTTGTAGCTTCTCACAACTCCCATTTTGGGAAATCCCCCAATGGCCTCGTGACCCCCCCCCTTTATGAAGTGGGCATCAGGGACAGAAAGTCCAACCTGAGCGTTCGTCTGATCCTCGCCCTGACTTCACATGCACGAGATCTCGATTCAGTTCTGTCCATTGTGCCTGCCATGTCCCCACCCAGAATCCTAAGCCTAGCTTGTGTTCTCAGACTTCCGTTCTTAGGTTCAATGGGCACAAGGGTCTGACTGACACAGACTGAGCCACGACCTCCAGTCAACCACCCAGAGATGGGCCCCATTTCCTGAAGGTGTGACATCCTGTGTCCTGAAACCAACATCTCTACTCAACCTGTATATTCAGTCCTCTGTCCCACACCGTAGCTCAAACCCATGCCTATGGCGGAACCTCACACACAAGAGTACTCCTCCTTCCCAACTCTCTGTGTGGCAACCAGCTGCATGGCCCATGAGACCACGGTCACACATGGAAGTCTCCCTGGATACAAACAGGCAGCGTGAGCTTGCTTTCAAACAAAACCCCGCAGTAGCTGGATCAGGAGCCCACAGAGTGGGACTTCCAGGACCCTAAGGGCAAATCCTCACCCTTGTTAATGTTTTCAAGTCACCCATACCCAGAACCTGTCTCTGGAATCCCTATTTGGGTGTCCTCTGAGACGTGAAACAACAGTCTTCCCTTCCCACAGAGACACCAAACTCTTGGGAGCTGAGCAGAATCCCCAGAGATGAAGAATTTCTCATGGACTCATGAAGCCACCCCTACCTTTCGCGACCATCCCGGGCACACACCCGACAGAAGAACCTGCGCTATGACACCTTAATTTCAGTACACTATGAGCTGCCCTCTGGGCCTGAACATCGGACCTGTGATCACCTCGGCCCTCACTCTAACCCTAGTTTGCTTTTGCAGATATCTCTCCCCAAAGCGCTGGCCCACATGCCCCCCCAGGATGGGGCCTATGGTGCCACACCAGATGACTGTCCTTACACTCCCAAAGGAAACTCTGACCTTCACGGTTGCCCAAACACTGAAGATTAGGAGCAAAGTAAAACCCCCTGAGCCCACCTCAATTTCTAAGAAGGCTCTGGACCCAAATGCACATTCTGACACACAATATGCCACTGCCTCCAGGCAGACATCCAAATCCAAGGGCCTGAGTCAGAAGTTTGAACCTGCCATGACTATAGGACTTCATTGATACCCCAGTTTAGATTTTTAGGCACTGTTTCCAGAGGCCTGTTCTCCAATACTGACTTATATTCCAACATGTAGTCCCTGAGCCACACAACAGAACAACTCTTGTCCCCAGAAGGAAACCGTGCTCTTGGACATGTGTCAAATTCTCAGGGTAGAAGAATCCTGCATGTACCCTTTGCCAACAGTGCATTGTAAGATCTCCCTGGTAACAAACCAGCATTGTGACCCATGTGCAAGATATTCCATGTCAACTCAAGGCCTTGGTACTTCGCCCCAGTGTCATCAGAACGAAACTGCCATATTCCTCAGCTCCAATGGTCAATGGAGGTGTGCTTTCCAGGCATCCATGCCGAAGAGCTCTGCTACCCAAACATGGGGTACTGTGGAGCAAACAAACCAGACTCCACCTGTCCAGTAGAAGGAAACCTTGCTGTTTGGAGCATCTCACAAGTCTCAGCGTGGGAAATCATCCATGGGCTCTTGATGCCACCCCTCCATTTATTGGTCATTGTAGACACAAACTCTAGTGTGAGCATACATCTGACATCCGTCCTTACTCAGGTGCTGGATATATCAAAAAAAAGACGCTTCACACTGGAACTGCGTTCCGCTTGGCACTGAATTGTACAGTAGCTTGTGTCTACAATTCCATCCTCACCCTACTGCTCCCCAAGGCCTCTTGATATTGAATTCTGGAGCCGCAATGCAGCATTCTGTCTCCCTCATAGGAAGAAGTGCCTGGTTAGTCTGCCCAGAATCCCCACATTAGGATCAGTCTGCTTGGCCCTGGAGGGAACCCCGATTTATAGACTTCCCTGGCCACTAGTGTTGTGTCTTACAGAGCCTGTGTCCCGACCTAGAGTCAGTCACAGGGAGTGCAGGTCCCATATCTAGCATGTGGGACTGGCCATGGCCCAAGTCTCTCATCTCTACCCATACTTGGTATTCTCGCACCTTTCCCCAGATTTTGCTGAAATCCTTCCAATGGGGGAACCTGAAACACTATAGAGTTCTAGTCCTTTTCCATGGAAGGACACCTGGGTGTTGAAATGGGTATCCAACTCTCAAAGTGGGAGCAAGGTACATGGCCAATGTGACCAGGCCAAATCCTGATGGCTCCCCAGGGCACAAACAGGCATTGTGACCCTCACCCAAGTATGCTTTCAAACAAACTCTCAGTTCCACCACAAGGTTCCTGCATTGCAGGCCTGGTACTCCCCTAACCCCAAATTCTAACCCTTGGTGGGATTTTCCAGGCGCCCAGACTTAGAACCCATATCTAAAATCCCTGTTTTGGGGCACCTCTAAGATGGAAAACAGCACTCTTATTTTCCCCGAAAAAGCCACCAAGCTAAGGGGAGCCGCCAGGATCCTTAGAGACAAAAAGTCTCCCATGGATGCATGAGACATCACCTACATTCTGAGGTCATTCTGGACACACAATCCAGATGGAAAAGTCTGTGCTACTGTCTTCTAGTCATCCTAATTACAGTTGCTGATGAGCTGACCCCCAGGTCTATGCATTTGGCCTGTGATCACCTCGCGACTATTCCGAACCTGAATTTGTGTTTGCAGACTTCTTTCCCAAAACCATGGCTCGCATGCCCTCCTGGATGGGGTCACTCGAGGTGCACCAAAGGACTGTGGCTGAATTCCCCAAGGAAACTGTGCCTATCACAGTTGCCCAAACCTTCCAGTTTAAGAGAAACCTGCAAGGCCCCTGAGCCCACTCCAATTTTGGCGGCTGTCTGGATGCAAATGCACAGTATGAAACACCCTGATTAGCTATATTCAGATGGACAGCCACGTCAATGGTCCTGAGTCAGAAGATTGAACCTCACAAGCCATTGGACCTCATTGGAAAACCTGATTAGGTTTTCAGGCATCTGTCCTCAGGGTTCTGTTCTGGAATACCATCTTATGATACAACCTGTCCCTGAGCCCAGAAAACGCCCAGCAAACTCTCTTCGGCCGCCATACGTCTGAAGGGCAGCCCCACCGTGCATGCCAGGCATCGCGAGAGCTAGAGCATGCACATCATCAGGAAGCCCTCCTTGAGGCAGGCTACAGTGAGGCCAACGCCTCCTGCTAATCCTCCGCCTGCGGGGGTTCCCTCCCTGGTGCTGTCCCATGAGGCCGGGCCCACCAGGAAGACCGGGCTCCAAATTTCACCTGCTTCCCAGCCTTCTGCTTCCGGGGTCCTGTCCGTCGGTGCCTCCATCTGGGGAACCCTGGGTCCCGCAGCCACGCCTCCCCCTCCCACCCCAGCGCCAACGGTGCCTTTGGGTGCTTCAGACAAGACTCGGAGCGAGAGAAACCTGTCCAAACAGCTCTGGCCTACACACCCTACAGGCTCAGGCCCCTGGAGCCAAACCTGAGGACTGTGATTGCCCTCTCCAAGGGAATTGTATGAGCCCATTCAAATGGACAAACCCCAACTAATAGGATAAACCTCCAAAGTCCCTGAGGCCATCCCAATATTTGTGGCTTCCCAGGACAAACAGGGGCAATCTGAGCCCATCTGAGCACCTACCTGCACTCAGACCCGTAGACTGATGTCCCCAGAAGTAAAAAGGAACGAACAGGCCCCTGGGCACTAATCGGATCCATTGCTTTGTTTTCCAGGCATTTCTCCTCAGAGGCCTGGATTTCAATACCAGCATATGGCTGTTTCTTGACTCACCCATCAGAACAAATCTCATGTACACATGGGAAACTTGCACGTTGGAGCTGTGTCAAAGCCTCTGTTTAGGAGAACCCTACAGGGCTCCAGTGCCACCGCTTCTTTCCAAGTTCTCCATAGACACAAAGACATATTAGGACACATCCACGGGAGAGTCCATTTCAACTCAGCCTCCTCGGTTGCTCCCCCAGATCCAGCAGATCTAACCTGTCTTGTTGCTTGGAGACATTGGAATGCGAGGTGGGCTACCCAGCCATCCATCCTTAGAACCCTGCTCGGAATCGTTGGCCTGGAGCCAACCAACAGGTCTCAATTGTCCTTCAGAAGAGTCATTGCAGTTGGGAGCTTCTCACAACTCCCATCGTGGCAAAACCCCCATGGCCTCGTGATCCACCCCCCCTTCAAGAAGGGGCCATCAGGGACAGAAAGTCGAACCTGAGCCATCGTCTGATCTTCGCCCTGACTTCAGATGCACGAGATCTCGATTCAGGTCTGTAGAATGTGCCTGCCATATCGTAACACAGACCTAGGCCTAGCTTGGGTTCTCATACTTCCGTCCTCAGACTACTGATCCACAAGCCCTCCAGTTTCACAATCCAGAACTACAATGCAGCACTCTGCCTGCCCTCCAGACGAAAAACATTGCCCTCTGGGGCTACCCAGACCCCAAATGAGGATCAACCTGCACGCCATTCGGCTGTACCCCAAATATATAGGCTGACCTGGGCACTAATGCCCTGACACAGCCTGAGCCTGGACCTCCTGGCCCCACCCAGACAGCTGGCCGCACATTGAGCACATCGGACCTGCCATGGCCTTAGGTCGTCATCTCTTCTCAACCACGGTTTTCAGGCTTCAGAACCTAGACCTTATCTCCAATCACTGCCCGGGTTTGAAAATGATGCAGAAATAAGAACTCTTTCCCCATGGCAAGAAACACTGTGGTTGGCATGTTGTCCAAGGTTCAGTGTAGTTGAAACCAGTGTGGCCCATGAGGCCCCGCCCATGCTTGCGGGCCACATTGGTCACAAACACACATTGTGACCCTCAGCCTGTGCCCAGTCCTCAGGTAAGGCCTCTCAGTGGCTGGATGAAGAGACAGCATATAGGGCTTGCCATGCCCCTAGGCCCCAATGTTTCACCATAGTTCGGGTTGTCCCTTCACTCTTCCCCAGGGCTCTGCTTTGGAATTCCTCTTTTGGTGGGACACCTGAGGTAACAAACCTGAAAGGAGTCTTCCCATCCCACAAATTGATGAAAAACAATTGGGATCAGGCCAAATCCACCGAGAGGAAGATTCGTCCATGGCCCATGAGGCCTACCCAACATTCCAGGGCCATCGCTGATACAAAATCCAGAGACAAAACCCTGAGCAAGCGCCTCAGACTCGCTCATTCTTCATATCCTGAAGAGTTCTTCCCATGGTTTGTAGATCGGGCGTGCCATACCTACGTCCCCAAACCTAAGCTGAGTTTGTGTTTTCAGACTTCTGTCCTCAAACTCCTGGGCCACACACCCTCCAGGCTGGGCCTCTGGAGCCACATATTAGGACTGTGCCTACCCTATCCTGGGAATTCTGCCCATTCCATTGTCCAAAATCGTACAAATTAGGAGAACCCTCCAAAGCCCCGGAGGCAATCCCAATGGTGTAGGTCGCCCGGGACAAAAAAGGGTGGTCTGACACCAGCTGAGCATCTACCTCCACTCATACCATAGATGGATGTCCCCAGAGAAGAAGATTGAACCAGACAGGACCCTAGGCCATTATCGGATACTTTGCTTTGGTTTACAGGCATGTCTCCCCAAAATCCTGGATTCCCATACCATCATAGGGGTTTTCTTGAGGCACGATAAAACAAATCTCATCTCCACAAGGAAACGTGTGCATGGGAGTTATGCCAAAAGCTTAGGAGAATACTTCAGGGTCCAGGTGCCACCGCCCCATTCCAGGGCCTCATGGACACAAACACACATTAGGACCCATCCTCAGGAAAGTCCATTTCAACACAGCCTCCCCGGTTGCTCCCGCAGATCCATCAGATCTAAAATATCTTGTTGCTAGGAGACAATTGGAATGTGATGCGGGCTTCCCAGTCATCCATCCTCGAACGGTGCTCTGGAGTAATTCCATATGGGATGTCCTGGAGCTGTCCAACAGGTCTCAATTGTCGCACAGAAGGAATCCTTGAGGCGGCTTCCCACAACTCCCAACGTGGGAAAACCTCCAGGGCCTCGAGATTCCGCTCCCTTCATGAAGGGGCCGTCAGGCACAGAAACTCCAACCTGAGCCAACGTCTGATCCTCGCCCTGACATCAGATGCATGAGATACTGGTTCAGATCTGCAGGGGGTACCTGCCGTGCCCTCACCCTGAAACCGAAGTCTAGCTTGTGTTCTCAGACTTCCCTCCTCACACTCCTGGCCCCGAAACCCTCAAGTTTGGCAATTCCGGAACGACAATGAAGCACTCTGCCTGCCCTCTAGAAAAAATATATTGATTAATGAGCTGCCCAGGCAGCTTAAAGGAGGAAAAACCTACACGGGACTCGAATGTACCCAAATTATATAGTCTAACCTGGGCACTAATGCACTGTCTGACACAACCTGAGCCCGGACCTCCTGAGAAACACCCAGACAGCTGACAGCACACTGAGCACATCAGACCCGCCATGGCCTTAGGTCATCATCTCTTCCCTACCTCAGTTTTCAGGCTTCAGAACCTAGACCTTATCTCCAATCACTGCCCAGGGGTGACTGTGATGCAGAAATCAGAACTCTTCCTTACCCATGCCAAGAAAACTTGTGGTTGGCATGTTGTCCAACGTTCAGTGTAGGAGAAACCAGCATTCACCCTGAGGCCCCGCCCATTCTTGAGTGCGACGGGGGCATAAACATGCATTGTGACCCTCAGCGTGAGTCCTGTCCTCCAGTAAGTCCTCTCAGTGGCTGGACCCTTAGATGTCATCATGGGCTTGACATGTCCCTAGGCCCCAATTTTTGACCAGATTTCTGGTTGTCCAGGCGCCCCTCCACAGGTATCTACTCTGGAATCCCTCATTTGGTGGGACACCTGAGGTTGATAAACAAAACAAAACAAATCAACAACAACAACAAAACAGACCTCTTCCATCCCACAGAATGACTCCAAACACTTGGACGGGGCCAAACCCCCAGAGAGTAAGACTCGTCCAATTCCCATGAAGTCACCCGGAAATTTCACGACCATGACTGACACGATATCCAAAGACAAAAACTTGAGCAAGAGCCTCACACTCACTCTTTTTTCATATCCCAAAGAGTTCTCCTCATTTTCTGTAGATCAGTCCTGCCATACCTATGACCCGAAACATAAGCCGAGTTTGTGTTTTAAGACAACTGTCCAAACAACTCTGGCCTACACACCCTACAGGCTCAGGCCCCTGGAGCCAAACCTGACGACTGTGCTTGCCCTCTCCAAGGGAATTGTATGTGCCCATTCAAAAGGCCACAACCCTACTAATAGGATAAACCTCCAAAGTCCCTGAGGCCTTCCCAATTGTTGTGGCTTCCCAGGACAAATAGGGGCAATCTGAGCCCATCTGAGCATCTACCTGCACTCAGACCCATAGACTGATGTCCCCAGAAGTAAAAAGGAATGACCAGGCCCCTAGGCACTAATCGGATGCATTGCTTTGTTTTCCAGTCATTTCTCCTCAGAGGCCTGGATTTCAGTACCAGCATATGGCTGTTTCTTGACTCACCCATCAGAACAAATCTCATGTACACATGGGAAACTTGCACGATGGAGCTGTGTCAAAGCCTCTGTTTAGGAGAACCCTTCAGGGCCCCAGTGCCACAGCTTCTTTCCAAGGTCTCCATAGACACAAAGACATATTAGGACACATCCACGGGAGAGTCCATTTCAACTCAGCCTCCTCGGTTTCTCCCCCAGATCCAGCAGAACTAACCTGACTTGTTGCTTGGAGACAATTGGAATGCGAGGTGGGCTACCCAGCCATCTATCCTTAGAACCCTGCTCGGAATCGTTGGCCAGGAGCCAACAAACAGTCTCAATTGTCCTGCAGAAGAATCTTTGCTGTTGGGAGTTTCTCACAACTCCCATCATGGGAAAACCCCCATGGCCTCGTGATCCACCAACCCATTCAAGAAGGGGACGTCAGGGACAGAAAGTCCAACTTGAGCGATCGTCTGATCCTCGCCCTGACTTAAGATGCACGAGATCTCGATTCCGGTCTGTAGATTGTGCCTGAAATATCCTCACCCAGAAACCTAGGTCTAGCTTGGGTTCTCAGACTTCCGTCCTCAGACTACTTGCCCACAAGCCCTCCAGTTTGGCCATCCAGAACTACAATGCAGCACTCTACCTGCCTTCCAGACCAAAAATATTGCCCTCTGGGGCTACCCAGAAACCCCAAATGAGGATCAACCTGCACGCCATTCGGCTGTACCCCAAATATATAGGCTGACCTGGGCACTAATGCCCTTTCTGACACAGCCTGAGCCTGGACCTCCTGGCCCCACCCAGACAGCTGGCCGCACATTGAGCACATCGGACGCGCCATAGCCTTAGGTCGTCATCTCTTCTCAACCTCGGTTTTCAGGCTTCAGAATCTAGACCTTATCTCCAATCACTGCCCGGGTTTGAAAATGATGCAGAAATCAGAACTCTTTCCCCATGGCAAGAAACCTTGTGGTTGGCATGTTGCCCAATGTTCAGTGTCGTTGAATCCCGTGTGGCCCCTGAGGCCCGCCCATACTTGCGGGCCTCATTTTCACAAACACACATTGTGACCCTCAGCCTGAGCCCAGTCCTCAGGTAAGGCCTCTCAGTGCCTGGATGGAGAGACAGCATACTGGGCTTGCCATGCCCCTAGGCCCCAATTTTTCACCATAGTTCGGGTTGTCCCTTCACTCTTCCCCAGGTCTCTGCTTTGGAATTCCTCTTTTGGTGGGACACCTGAGGTAACAAACCTTAAAGGAGTCCTCCCATCCCACAGATTGACGAAAAACAATTGGGATCGAGCCAAATCCACAGAGAGGGAAGATTCGTCCATGGCCCATGAGGCCTACCCAACATTCCAGGGCTATCGCTGATACAAAATCCGGAGACAAAAGCCTGAGCAAGCACCTCAGACTCGCTCATTCTTCATATCGTGAAGAGTTCTTCCCATGGTTTGTAGATCGGGCGTGCCATACCTACGTCCCCAAACCTAAGCTGAGTTTGTGTTTTCAGACTTCTGTCCTCAAAGTCCTGGGCCACACACCCTCCATGCTGGGGCCCCTGGAGCCTCACATTTGGACTGTGCCTACCTAATCCATGGGAATTCTGCCCATTACATTGTCCAAAATCGTATAAAATTAGGAGAACCCTCCAAAGCCCCGGAGGCCATCCCAATAGTATAGGTCGCCCGGGGTTAAAAAAAAAGTGCGGTCTGACACCAGCTGAGCAGCTACCTACACTCATACTATAGATGGATATCCCCAGAGAAGAAGATTGAACCATACAGGACCCTAGGCCATTATCGGATCCTTTGCTTTGGTTTACAGGCATGTCTCCTCAAAAGCCTGGATTCCAATACCAGCATAGGGGTTTTCTTGAGGCAGCATAAGAACAAATCTCGTCTCCACAAGGAAACGTGTGCATGGGAGCTATGTCAAAAGCTTCGGAGAATACTTCAGGTGCCGGTGCCACCGCCCCATTCCAAGGCCCTCATGGACACAAACACACATTAGGACCCATCCTCAGGAAAGTCCATTTCAACTCAGCCACCCCGGTTGCTCCCGCAGATCCATCAGATCTAAACTGTCTTGTTGCTAGGAGACAATTGGAATGCGAGGCTGGCTTCCCAGGCATCCATCCTCGAACGGTGCTCTGGAGTCATTCCCTATGGGGCGTCCTGGAGCTGTCCAACAGGTCTCAATTGTCCCGCAGAAGGAATCCTTGAAGGGGGCTTCCCACAACTCCCAACGTGGGAAAACCTCCAAGGCCTCGAGATTCCGCTCCCTTCATGAAGGGGCCGTCAGGCACAGAAACTCCAACCTGAGCCAACGTCTGATCCTCGCCTTGACATCAAAGGCATGTGATATAGGTTCAGAACTGCAGGGGGTACCTGCCGTGCCCTCACCCTGATACCGTAGTCTAGCTTTTGATCTCAGACTTCCGTCCTCACACTCCTGGCGCCGAAGCCCTCACGTTTGGCAATTCTGGACGGACAATGAAGCACTCTGCCTGCCTTCTAGAAAAAATAAATTGCCTAATTAGCTGCCCAGGCAGCATAAATTAGGAAAAATCGACACGGCACTCGAATGTGCCGAAATTATATAGTCAAACCTGGGCACTAATGGACTGTCTGACACAACCTGAGCCCGGACCTCCTGACCAACACCCAGACAGCTGACCACACACTGAGCACATCAGACCCGCCGTGGCCTTAGGTCATCATCTCTTCCCTACCTCAGTTTTCAGGCTTCAGAACCTAGACCTTATCTCCAATCACTGCCCAGGGGTGACTGTGATGCAGAAATCAGAACTCTTCCTTACCCATGGCAAGAAACCTTGTGGTTGGCATGTTGTCCAACGTTCAGTGTAGGATAAACCAGCATTCACCCTGAGGCCCCGCCCATTCTTGAGTGCGACGGGGGCATAAACACGCATTGTGACCCTCAGCGTGAGTCCTGTCCTCTAGTAAGTCCTCTCAGTGGCTGGACCCATAGATGTCATCATGGGCTTGACATGTCCCTAGACCCCAATTTTTAACCAGATTTCTCGTCGTCCAGTCGCCCCTCCCCAGGGCTCTACTCTGGAATCCCTCATTTGGTGGGACACCTGAGGTTGAAAAACAAAACAAAACAAATCAACAGCAACAGAACAACGGACTTCTTCCATCCCACAGAATGACCCCAAACTCTTTGGACGGGGCCAAACCCCCAGAGAGTAAGACTCGTCCATTTCCCATTAAGTCACCCGGAAATTTCATGACCATTAGTTACACGATATCCAGAGATAAAAAGTTGAGCAAGAGCCTCGCACTTGCCCTTTTTTCATATCCCGAAGGATTCTCCTCATGGTCTGTACATCAGTCCTGCCATACCTATGACCCGAAACATAAGCCGAGTTTGTGTTTTCAGACAACTGTCCAAACAGCCCTGGCCTACACACCCTATAGGCTCAGGCCCCTGGAGCCAAACCTGACGACTGTGCTTGCCCTCTCCAAGGGAATTGTATGTGCCCATTCCAATGGCCAGAACCCTACTAATAGGATAAACCTCTTAAGTCCCTGATGACGTCCCAATATTTGTGGCTTCCCAGGACAAACAGGGGCAATCTGGGCCCATCTGAGCACCTACCGGCACTCAGACCCGTAGACTGATGTCCCCAGAGGTAAAAAGGAATGAACAGGCCCCTAGGAAACTATCGGATCCATTGCTTTGGTTTCCAGGCATCTCTCCTCAGAGGCCTGGATTTCAATAACAGCATATGGCTGTTTCTTGACTAACCCATCTGAACAAATCTCATCTACACATCGGAAACTTGAACGATGGAGCTGTGAAAGCCTCTCATTAGGAGAACTCTTGAGGGCCCCAGTGCCACCGCTTAATTCCAAGGTCTCCATAGACGCAAAATCTTATTAGGACACATCCACGGGAGAGTCCATTTCAACTCAGCCTCCTCGGTTGTTCCCCCAGATCCAGCAGATCTAACCTGTCTTGTTGCTTGGAGACAATTGGAATGCGAGGTGGGCTACCCAGCCATCCATCCTTAGAACCCTGCTCGGAATCATTGTCCTGGAGCCAACCAACAGGTCTCATTTGTCCTGTAGAAGAATCTTTGCAGTTGGGAGCTTCTCACAACTCCCATCGTGCGAAAACCCCCATGGCCTCGTGATCCACCCCCCCTTCAAGAAGGGGCCATCAGGGACAGAATGTCCAACCAGAACGATCGTCTGATCCTCGCCCTGACTTCAGATGCATGAGATATCGATTCACTTCTGTAGATTGTGCCTGCCATACCCTCACCCAGAATCCTAGGCCTAGCCATGGGTCTCAGACTTCCGTCCTCAGACTACTGGCCAACACGCCCTCCAGTTTGGCACTCCAGACTACAATGCAGCACTCTGCCTGCCCTCCAGAAGAAAAACTTTTCCCTCTGGTGCTACCCAGAAACACCAAATGAGGATCCACCTGCACGCCATTAGGCTGTACCCCAAATATATAGGCTGACCTGGGCACTAATGCCCTTTCTGACACAGCCTGAGCCTGGACCTCCTGACCCCACCCAGACAGCTGGCAGCACACTGAGCACATCGAACCCGTCATGGCCTTAGGTCGTCATCTCTTCTCAACCTCGTTTTTCAGGCTTCAGAACCTAGACCTTATCTCCAATCACGGCCTGGGTTTGAAAATGATGCAGAAATAAGAACTCTTTCCCCATGGCAAGAAACCTTGTGGTTGGCATGTTGTCCAAGTTTCAGTGTACTTCAAACCAGTGTGGATATGAGGCCCCGCCCATGCTTGCAGGCCACATTGGTCACAAACACACATTGTGACCCTCTGCCTGAGCCCAGTCCTCAGGTAAGGCCTCTCAGTGGCTGGATGGAGAGACAGCATATTGGGCTTGCCATGCCCCTAGTCCCAATTTTTAACCGTAGTTCGGGTTGTCCCTTCACTCTTCCCCAGGGCTCTGCTTTGGAATTCCTCTTTTGGTGGGACACCAGAGGTAACAAACCTGAAAGGAGTCGTCCCATCCCACAGATTGACGGAAAATAATTGGGATCAGGCCAAATCCACAGAGAGCAAGATTCGTCCATGGCCCATGAGGCCTCCCCAACATTCCACGGCCACCCCTGATACAAAATCCAGAGACAAAAGCCAGAGCACGCACCTCAGACTCGCTCATTCTTCATATCCTGAAGAGTTCTTCAGATAAGAACCTACAGGGCACTAGCAGTCACCCAAAATATATAGTCTAACCTGGGCACTAATTCATTGTCTGACAACCTGAGCCCGGACCTCGTGACCAACACCCAGACAGCTCACCGCACACTGAGCACATCAGACCCGCCATGGCCTTAGGTCATCATCTCTTCCCTACCTCAGTTTTCAGGCTTCAGAACCTAGACCTTACCATAAGTTTTCAGGCTTCAGAACCAAGAACCTAACCCTAACCCTGACCCCTACCCTAAGCCTTACGCTAAACCCTGACCTCAATGATGTCTAACCCTAAGCCTGACCCTAAGTCTTTCTTAACCCTAACCCTAACACTAACCTTGTCTAAACCCAGCTCTGTTCCCTCCAGCAGGGACATCCCCTGCACGCAGGCCTCCCACGTGCTAGGAGGAGGCTATATGGGGGTCCCTGGATTGGCACTGCATTGAGTGGAGTGTGATCCTTGAGCAGCATGGGGATTGGCAGCTCAGGGAGCTCTGGTGCAGCAGGAAGTTCGGTAAGGAGCACCCAGCAGTCGTGACCTCACTTCCCTGATGACAGAGCCCAAAGGAATTGGAACCCACGTATCCAGGCACCCCATTACAGAGAAAGCCCCCTGCCCAGCTCATTTCTAGGCACATCATAAAGGAAGCGACATGTTCTTCTGCTGTACTGAAGCCGAGAGGATTCAGGGAGAAGAGAGCTCGCCGGCCAGACAAGTCCCCTCCCTGGCAGGTCATATCAGGTTTCCCCAACGCCTCAGGCCTTTGGCTAATAAAATCAAAAGGAGACATGAGGGGGCTCAGAGTCAGAGAGTCCCACACCTTCTATTCGACTGGTGTAGACCTAGGTCTAGGTCTCCTCCCCGTCTCTGTGTGTTTGTGTGTGTGTGTGTGTGTGTTTGTGTGTGCCACTGGGTTTCTGTGTCTGTGTGTAAAGAGGACCTGGGCATGCCATCGTGGATGGAGATGCCCCAAGCAGGATGAGGCTGATATGGGCTTAGATGTCTGGTGGGTAAGTCATGTTCACACCCCAGTTTAAGGCTGCTTAAGTGGGATTAGTTTTAGGGTCTACACCCTTCTGCCCAGGGTTTATCCTGAGACCCTGAATGGATGGGTCCATGACTCAGGAGCAGGGCTAACCCTAACAGTAACCACTAACCCTGACCCAGACACTGACTGTGAGCCTGCCCCAAACCCTAACCCAAGCCCTGACCCTGACTCTGACCCTGACTGTGATCCTTACCTGAACGCAAAACAAAACCTAAGCCTGGCAAGGACCCTGATGTGGACCCTGAACCTAAACCTAACTCTGACATTACCGTAAATATGACTAATACCTAACCATGACCCAGACCCTGACCCTAATCCTAACCCTGATGCTGATCTAAACCTGACCCTAACACTAAACCTGACACTGAATGTGAGCATGAACCTAACTCTAACCCTAAACCTAACCCTGACCCTGACACTAACACGGGCCCTGACCCGAAACCTAACGCTGAGCCTAACCCTAAAACTGACCCCTAACATTATCCCTGACACTGACCCTAACGCGGTCTAACCCTAACCCTCAAACTACCTCTAATCCTAACTCTAACCCCACTTTAACAATAATCCTGACCCTCTCCCTGACCCTGATCATAACCCTAACTCTGAACTTTGCCTATGTCAGACCTTAACCTTAAACCTGACACTGGCCTTGACCTTAACACTGACCCTAATCCTGACTGTAAACCTAACTCTGACCCAATCCGTGATCCTGAACAGAATCGTAACCCTAAAGCTAACACTGATCCTGAACGTACTCATAAAACAGAACCTAAACATAAAGCTGACCTTACCATAACCGTAAACCTAATCCTGACCCTGACCCTAACCCTGACACTTAACCTGTCCCAAACCTAACCCTGACCCTGACATGAACCTTACCCCCACACCAAATCTTGAACCTGACCCTAAATCTGACCATGACCCTGAAAATGACCCTAAACCTAACCTTCATCCTAACACTGATCCTGTCCCTGACTGTGACCGTAACAGTAACCGTGACCCTACTGTGAGCCTGACTCTAAACCTAACCATGAACCTAACCCTAACCCTGACCCCTACCCTAAGCCTTACGCTACCCCTGACCTCAACGACGTCTAACCCTAACCCTGACCCTAAGTCTTTCTTAACCCTAACCCTAACACTAACCTAGTCTAAGCCCAACCTTGCTCCCTCCAGCGGGGACAACAGCTGCACCCAGGCTTCCCAGGGGCTAGGGGGAGGCTGTATTGGGGTCACTGGATGGGCACTGCGTTGAGTGGAGTGTGAGCCTTGAGCAGCTTGGGGACCGGTAGCTCAGGGAGCTCTGGTCGAGCAGGAAGTTCGGTACGGGGCACCCAGGCAGTGGTGACCTCACTTCCCTGACGACAGAGCCCAACGGAATTGGAACCCACGTATCCAGGCACCCCATTACAGAGAAAACACCCCTGCCCAGCTCATTTCTAGGCACATCCTAAAGGAAGCGACACGTTCTTCTTCTGTACTGAAGCTGAGAGGATGCAGGGAGAAGAGAGCTGGCCCACCAGACACGTCCCCTCCCTGTCAGGTCATATCAGGTTTCCCCAACGCCTCAAGCCCTTTGGCTAATAAATCAAAACGTGACACCAGGGGGATCAGAGTCAGAGAGTCCCACAAACTTCTATTCGACTGGTGTAGCCCTAGGTCTCCTCCCTGTCTCTCTCTCTGTGTGCGTGTGTGAATGTTTTGCCACTGGGGTTCTGTGTCTGTATGTAAGGAGGATCTGGACATGCCATCGTGGATGGAGATGCCACAAGCAGGATCAGGCTGATGATGGGTTAGATGCCTGGTGGGCAAGTCATGAGTCCATGACCCAGGAGCGGGGCGAACCCTAACAGTAACCACTAACCGTGACCCTGACACTGACTCTGAACCTGCCTCAAACCCTAACCCGAACCATGACCCTGACCCTGACGCTAAAACTGACCGTGATACCGACCTGAACCCTTAATCTGACCTGAGCCTGACACTGACCTTGTCCAGATCCTGGACCTAAAACTAACTCTGGAATAACCTAGCTATGACTCATCCCTAACCGTGACCCTGACCCTTACCCTAAAATAATACTGACCTTAAACTAACCCTGACCCTAACTGAACCCTGTCCGTGACTGTGTGCCTGACCCTAAAACTAACCCTAAGGTAACCATAACCCTGACCCTTATACGGACCCTGAACCTAAACCGAACACTGACCCTGACCCTAACACTAACCCCTACCATAAACCAAACCCTCACCCTGACCTTACGCAGTCTAACCCTAACCCTCACGTTAACACTACTTCTAACTCTAACCCTAACCCCATCCCAAATTTTCCCATAAACCTAACTGTGAACCTGAACCGAACATAAAGCAAAGCCTGAACCTAAATCTGACCCTGGCCCTGACCTTCACCTGACCCTGGCCTTGACCCTAATCCTAACCGTGACCTTAACACTGACCACTACATAACCCTGTCCCTGACCCGAATGTGGACTTTAACCAATACCTGATCCTGACGCTAAACTTGACACTGGCCCTAGACTTCACCCTGACCCTGAGAAAGGCAAACCATAAACCTAACCCTGACCATAACAGGGACCCTGACCCTGACCCTAACAATCATGACCCTGAATGTGAGCCTGAACCTAACTCTAACCCTTAACATAACCCTGAATCTGACACTAACACGGGCCCTGACCCAAAACCTAACGCTGAACCTAACCCTAAAACTTACCCCTAACATTATCCCTGACTCTGACCCTAACCCGGTCTAACCCTAACCCTCAAACTACCTCTAAGCCTTACTCTAACCCCACTTTAACAATAATCCTGACCCTCTCCCTGACCCTGATCATAACCCTAACTCTGAACTTTGCCTATGTCCGACCTTAATCTTAAACCTGACCCTGGCCTTGACCTTAATACTGACGCTAACCCTGACTGTAAACCTAACTCTGACCCAATCCGTGAGCCTGAACAGATTAGTAACCCTAAAGCTAACCCTGATCCTGAACCTACTCATAAAACAGAACCTAAACATAAAGCTGACCTTACCATAACCATAAACCTAATCCTGACCCTGACCCTAACCCTGACACTAAACTAGTCCCAAACCTAACCCTGACCCTGACATGAACCTTGCCCCCAAAACAAAACTTGAACCTGACCCTAAATCTGACCATGACCCTGAACCTGACCCTTAACCTAACCGTCACCCTAACACTGACCCTGACCCTGACTGACAGTAATGGTAACCCTGACCCTATTGTGAGCCTGACCCTAAACCTAACCATGAACCTAACCCTAACCCTGACCCCTACCCTAACCCTAACACTAACCCTGACCCCAACGATGTCTCACCCTAACCCTAACCCTAAGTCTCTCGCTAACACTAACCCTAACCCTAACCGTAACCCTAACCTTAACTCGGTCTGAACCCATCTCTGTTCCCAGAAGCGGGGACAATAGTTGCATCCAGGACTCCCAGGGGCTGGGATTGGCTGTGTGGGGGTCACTGGATGAACAGGGCATGGAGTGGTGGGTGAGCCTTGAGCAGCTAGGGGATGGGCACGCTCAGGGTGCTCTGGTGGGAGCAGAAAATTTGGTAAGGAGCCCCCATTCAATGGTGACCTCACTTCCCTGACGACAGAGCCCAACGGAATTAGAATCCACGTATCCAGGCACCCCATTACAGAGAAAACCCCCCCCTGCCCAGCTCATTTCTAGGCACATCCTAAAGGAAGCGACATGTTTCTTCTGCTGTACTGAAGCCCTGAGGATGCAGGGAGAAGAGAGCTCACCCACCATACACGTCCCCTCACTGGCAGGTCATATCAGGCTTCCCCAACGCCTCAGGCCCTTTGGCAAATAAAATCAAAATGTGACACCAGGGGGCTCAGAGTCAGAGAGTCCCACACCTTTTAATTGAGCGGTATAGCTCTAAGTCTCCTCCCCATGTGTGTGTGTGTGTGTGTGTGTGTGTGTGTGTGCCTCTGGGTGTCTGTGGCTCTGTGTGTAAAGAGGACCTGGCCATGCCATCGTGGGTGAAGATGTCCCAAGCAGGAGCAGGCTGATGAGGGGTTAGATGCCTGGTGGCAGGTCATGTTTACATCCCAGTGTAATGCTGGCTAAGTGGGATCGGGTGTGGGGTCTACAGCCTTCTGCCCAGGGATTTCCTGAGAACCTAAAGGGAGGGGACAATGAACCAGGAGCGGGGAGAACCCTAACAGTAACCACTGACCCTGACCCTGAACTGTGAGCCTGCCCCAAACCCTAACCCGAGCCCTGACCCTGAACCTGACCCTAACCCTGACCGTGATCCTGACCTGAACCCTAAACCTAAACCTAAGCCTGATGCTGACCCTGATCCGGACCCTGAACCTAAACCTAAGTCTGAGATAACCTAACTATGACTCATCCCTAAACAGGACCCTGACCTGACCCTAATCCTAATCTGACACTGACCTAACCCTGACCCTAACCCTAACCCTGACCCTGACTGTGTGCCTGACCCTAAACCTAAACCTAAAGGTAACCCTAACACTGACCATAATATGGACCCTGTACCCAAACCGAACACTGACCCTGACCCTAACACTAACCCCTACCCTAAACCAAACCCTCAACCTGACCTTCCCTGTCTAACCCTAACCCTCACGATAACACTACTTCTAACTCTAACCCAAACCCCATCCCAAACTCCCCTAAACCTAACTGTGAACCTGAACTGAACATAAAGCAAAGACTGAACCTAAACCTGACCCTGGCCCTGACCTTCACCTGACCCTGACCCTGACCCTAATCCTAACCATGACCTTAACACTGACGAATACATAACCCTGTCCCTGACCCGAATGTGGATTTTAACCAATACCTGATCCTGACGCTAAACCTGACACTGGCCCTAAACTTCACCCTGACCCTGACCCAGGCCATGACCATCAACCTAACCCTGACCCTAACAGTGACCCTGACCCAAACCTAACACTAACCCTGAGACTGAATGTGAGCCTGACCCTAACTCTACCCCTAAACGTAACCTTAACCCTGACACTACCACGGGTCCTCCGCTGATCCTATCGCTGAACCTAACCCTAACACTATACTCTAACGCTTCCTCGAACTCTGACCCTAAACATGTCTAACTCTAACCCTCAACCTAACTCTAACCTTAACACTAAACATAAACTTTAACAATAACCCTTACCCAATACCTGCCTATGATCATAACCCTAACACTGAACTTTGCCTCTACCAGACCCTGACCCTAAACCTGACCCTGGCCCTGACCCTAAACCTAACCATGACACTAACACTGACCACTACATAAACTTGTCCCTAACCCAAAAGTGGACTTTGAACCAATACCTGATCCTGACCCTAAACCTGACACTGGCTCTAAACTTCACCCTGACCCTGACCCAGGCCATGATCATAAACCTAACCCTGAGCCTAATAGTGATCCCGACCCTGACCTGAACACTAAACCTGAGCCTGGCTGTTAGCCTACCCTACTCTAACCCTAAATGTAACCCTGACCCTGACACTAACGCGGGCCCTACCCCGAATCCTATTGCTGAAACTAACCCTAACACTAACCCCTAACCTACCACGGACCCTGACCCTAACAAGTTCTAACCCTAACCATCAACCTAACGCTAACCCTAACACTAACGCTGAACTTTAACAATAACCCTGACCCTATAGCTGACTATGATCATAACCCTAACCCTGAACTTTGCCTATACCAGACACTGACCCTAAACCTAACCCTGAAAATTGCTTTTAGGGACCCTGATCCTAAACCTGACCATGGCCCTGACCCTAAACCTAACCATGACAGTAACACTGACTACTGCATAACCTTGTCCCAACCCAAATGTGGACTTAGAACCAATACCTGATCCTGACCCTAAACCTGACACTGCCCTAAACTATACCCTGACCCTGACGCAGGCCATGACCATAAACCTAACCCTGACCCTAACACTGACCCTAACCCTGACCCTAACACTAACCCTGACACTGAATGTGAGCCTGACACTATCTCTACCACTAAACGTAACCCTGACCCTGACACTAACACGTGCCCTCCGCGAATCTTATCGCTGAAACTAACCCTAACACTAAACCCTAACCCTACCACGGACCCTGACCCTAACGAGGGCTAACCCTAACTCTCAACCTAACTCTAACCCTAAACCTAACCCTAAACAAAAACAATAACCCGGACCCTATGCCTGATTATGATCATTACCCTTACCTGGAACTTTGCATATAGCAGACCCTGACCCTAAATCTGACCCTGGCCCAGACTCTAAACAGAACCATGACCCTAACAATGACCACTAAATAATCATGTCCCTGACCCGAATGTGGACTTTAAACCAATACCTGAACCTGACCGTAAACCTGACACTGGCCCTAGACTTCACCATGACCCTGACCCAGGCAAAGACTATAAACCTAACCCTGACTCTAACAGTGATGCTGACACTGACCCTAACACTAACCCTGACATTGAATGGGAGCCTGACCCTAACTCTAACCCTAAACGTAACCCGCACCCTGACACTAACACGGGCCCTGACCCGAAACCTAACGCTGAACCTAACCCTAAAACTAACCCCTAACATTATCCCTGACACTGACCCAAACCCGGTCTAACCCTAACCCTCAACCTAGCTCTAACCCTAACCCTAAACCCACTTTAACAATTATCCTAACCCTCTCCCTGAACCTGATCATAACCCTAACTCTAAACATTGCCTATGTCAGAACTTAACCTTAAAACTGACCCTGGCCTTAACCTTAACTCTGACCGTAACCCTGACTGTAAACCTAACTCTGACCCAATCCGTGATCCTGAACAGAATCGTCACCCTAAATCTCACCCTGATCCTGAACCTACTCATAAAACAGAACCTAAACATAAAGCTGGCCTTACCATAACGATGAACCTAACCCTGACCCTAACCCTGACAATAAACCTGTCCCAAATCTAAACCTGACCCTGACATGAACCTTGCCCCCACACCAAAACTTGAACCTGACTCTAAATCTGACCATGACACTGAACCTGACCCTAAAACTAACCGTCATCCTAACACTGACCCTGTCCCTGACTGTGACCGTAACGCTAATCGTGACCCTACTGACCCTAAACCTAACCATGAACCTAACCCTAACCCTGACCCCTACCCTAAGCTTTACGGTAAGCCTGACCTCATCGACGTCTAACCCTAACCCTGACCCTAAGTCTTTCTTAACCCTAACCCTAACACTAACCTAGTCTAAACCCAGCTCTGTTCCTTCCAGCGGGGACAACAGCTGCACCTAGTACTCCCAGGGGGTGGGAGGAGGCTGTATGGGGGTCACTGCATGGGCACTGCGTTGAGTGATGTGTGAGCCTTGAGCAGCTTGGGGACCAGTGGCTCAGGGAGCTCTGGTGGAGCAGGAAGTTCGGTAAGGAGCCCCCAGGCAGTGGTGACCTCACTTCCCTGACGACAGAGCCCACGGGAATTGAAACCCACGTATCCAGGCACCCCATTACAGAGAAACCCCCAATGCCCAGCTCATATCTAGGCACATCCTAAAGGAAGCGCCATGTTCTTCTGCTGTACTGAAGCTGAGAGGATGCAGGGAGAAGACAGCTCGCCCGCCAGACAAGTCCCCTACCTGGCAGGTCATATCAGGTTTCCCCAACGCTTCAGGCCCTTTGGTTAATAAACTCAAAAGGGGACACCAGGGGGCTCAGAGTCAGAGAGTCCCACACCTTCTTATTGACCAGTGTAGCCCTAGGTCTCCTCCCTGTCTCTGCTCTGTGTGTGTGTGTGTGTGTGTGTGTGTGCTTGTGTGTGTGTGCCACTGGGTTTCTGTGTCTGTGTGTAAAGAGGACCTGGCTATGCCATCGTGGGTGGAGATGACCCAAGCAGGATCAGGCTGATGAGGGTTTAGATATCTGGTGGGCAAGTCATGTTCACACCCCAGTTTAAGGCTGGTTAAGTTGGATCGGGTGTAGGGTATACACCCTTCTGCCCAGGGTTTATCATGAGACCCTGAACGGATGGGTCCATGACCCAGGATCAGGGCTAACCCTAACAGAACCACTAACCCTGACCCTGAAACTGACTGTGAGCCTGCCCTATACCTAACACAAGCCCTGACCCTGACCCTGAACCTGACCCTGACTGTGATCCTGACCTGAACCCTAAACCTAAACCTAAGCCTGACACTGACCCTGATGTGGACCCTGAACCCAAACCTAACTCTGACATTACCATAAACATGACTGAAACCTAACTAGGACCCTGACCCTGACCCTAATCCTAATCCTGATGCTGACCTAACCCGGACGCTAACCCTAAACTTGAACGTGACTGTGAGCCTGACGCTAGCCCTAAAACTAAAGGTAACTCTAATCATGAACCTCTACGGACCCTGAACCTAAACCTAACGCTGAACCTGACCCTAACAATAACCCCTACCCTAAACCAAACCCTAACCCTGACCTTATGCTGTCTAACCCACCCTAACCATAACCCTACTTCTAAATCTAACCCAAACCCCATCCCAAACCCTACCGCCAAAACCTAAGTGTGACACTGAACCGAATATTGACCCTATACCAAAGCCTGACCCTCAACCTGACCCTGGTCCTGACCTTCATCTGACCGTGACCCTGACCCTAATCCAAACCATGACACTACACTAACCACTACATTATCCTGTCCCTGACCCGAATGTGGATTTTAAACCAACCTGAACCTGACCCTCAACCTGACACTGGTGCTAAACTTCACCCTGAGCGTGACCCAGACCATGACCATAAACCTAACCTTGACCCTAACAGTGACCCCGACCCTGACCTGAAAACTAAACCTGACCCTGACTGTGAGCCTGACCTTAACTCGAACCATAAATGTAACTCTGACCCTGACGCTGACACTGGCCCTCCTCGAATCCTATCGCTGATGCTAACCCTAACACTAACCCCTAAACCTACCACGGACACTGACCCTAACAAATTCTTACCCTCACAGTCAACCTAACGCTAACCCTAACACTAACCCTAAACTTAAACAATAACCATGACCCTATACCTGATAATGATCATAACCCTACCCCGGAACTTTGCCTATACCAGACCCTGACTCTAAATCACCCTCACCCTGACCCTAAACCTAACCATGACCCTCACAATGACCACAATATAACCCTGACCCTGACCCGAATGTGGACTTTAAACCAATACCTGATCCTACCATAAACCTGACACTGGCCCTAGACTTCACCCTGACCCCGACCCAGGCAAAGACCATAAACATAACTCTGACCCAAACAATGACACAGACCCTGAAACTAACACTAAACCTGACACTGAATAAGAGCCTGACCCTAACTCTAACCCTAAACGTAACCCTGACACTGACAGTAACATGGCCCCTGACACGAAACCTAAGGCTGAACCTAACCCTAAAAAAACCCCTAACATTATCCCTGACACTGACCCTAACCCAGTCTAACCCTAACCCTCAACCTATCTCTAAGCCTAACTCTAACCTCACTTTAACAATTATCCTGACCCTCTCTCTGAACCTGATCATAACCCTAACTCTGAACATTGCCTATGTCAGAACTTAACCTTAAAACTGACCCTGACCTTGACCTTAATACTGACCCTAACCCTGACTGTAAACCTAACTCTGACCCAATCCGTGAGCCTGAACAGATTAGTAACCCTAAAGCTAACCCTGATCCTGAATCTACTCATAAAACAGAACCTAAACATAAAGCTGACCTTACCATAACCATGAACCTAACCCTGACCCTGACCCTAACCCTGACACTAAACCTGTCCCAAACCTAACCCTGACCTGACATGATCTTGCCCCCAAACCAAAACTTGAACCTGACCCTAAAACTGACCATGACCCTGAACCTGACCCTAAACCTAACCGTGAGCCTAACACTGACCCTGACCCTGACTCTGACTGTAATGCTAACCCTGAACCTACTGTGATCCTGACCCTAAACCTAACCATGAACCTAACCCTAACCCTGACCCCTACCCTAAGCCTTATGCTAACGCTGACCCCAAAGAAGTCTAAACCTAAACCTGACCCTAATTCTTTCTTAACCCTAAACATAACACTAACCTGGTCTAAACCCAGCTCTGTTCCCTCCAGCGGGGAAAACAGCTGCACGCAGGCCTCCCAGGGGCTGTGGGGAGGCTGTATGGGGGTAACTAGATGGGCACTGCATTGAGTGGTGTTTGAGCCTTGAGGAGCGTGGGGACCAGCGGCTCAGGGAGCTCTGGAGGAGCAGGAAGTTTGGTAAGGAACCCCCAGGCAATGGTGACCTCACTTCCTTGACGAAGGGCCCAACGGAATTGGAACCCACGTATCCAGGCATCCCATTACAGAGAAACGCCCTCCCCAGCTCTATCTAGGCACATCCTAAAGGAAGCGACATGTTCTTCTGCTGTACTGAAGCCGAGAGAATGCAGGGAGAAGAGACCTGGCCCGTCTGACACGTCCACTCCTTGGCAGGTCATATCAGGTTACCCCAATGCCTCAGGCCCTTTGGCTAAAAAATCAAAAGGTGACACCAGGGGGCTCAGATCAGAGAGTCCCACACCTTCTGATCCACTCGTATAGGCTTAGGTCTCTTACCCGTATGTGTGTGTGTGGGGGGGGGTGCCTCTGTGTGTCTGTGTGTCTGTGTGTAAAGAGGTCCTGGCTATGCCATCGAGGGTGGAGATGCCCCAAACAGGATCAGGCTGATGAGGTTTTAGATATCTGGTGGGCAAGGCATGTTCACACTCCAGTTTAAGGCTGGTTAAGTGGGATCGGGTGTAGGGTCTACACCCTTCTGCCCAGGGTTTATCCTAAGACCCTGAACAGATGGGTCCATGACCCAGGATCAGGGCTAACCCTAACAGTAGCCACTAACCCTGACCCTGACCCTGACTGACTGTGAGACTGCCCCAAACCCTAACCTAAGCCCTGACCCTGACCCTGACCCTGACTGTGATCCTGACCTGAACCCTAAACCTAAACCTCAGCCTGACACTGACCCTGATGTGGACCCTGAACCTAAACCTAACTCTGACATTAGCGTAACCATGACTCAAACCTAACCAGGACCCTGACCCTGACCCTAATCCTAACCCTGACGCTGACCTAACCCGGACCCTAACCCTAACCCTGATCGTGACTTGAATTGACCCTAACCCTAAACCTTATCGTAACTCTAACCATGACCCTAATAAGGACCCTGAACCTACACCTCATGCTGACCCTGAACCTAACACTAACCCCTACCCTAAACCAAACCCTAACCCTGACCTTATGCTGTCTCACCAAACCTAACCATAACCCTACTTATAAATCTAACCCAAACCCCATCCCAACCCCTAGCACCAAAACCTAAGTATGACACCGAACCGAATATTGACCCTCTACCAAAGCCTGACCCTCAACCTGACCCTGGCCCTGACCTTCATCTGACCGTGACCTTGACCCTAATCCAAACCATGACAATAACACTGACCACTACATAAACCTGTCCCTGACCCAAATGTGGATTTTAAACCAACCTGAACCTGACCCTCAACCAGACACTGGTGCTAAACTTCACCCTGAGCGTGACCCAGACCATGACCATATACCTAACCTTGACCCTAACAGTGACCCCGACCCTGACCTGAAAACTAAACCTGACCCTGACTGTGAGCCTGACCTTAACTCGAACCATAAATGTAACCCTGACCCTGATGCTGACACTGGCCCTCCTCGAATCCTATTGCTGATCCTAACCCTAACACTAACCCCTAAACCTACCACGGACACTGACCCTAACAAGTTCTAAACCTAACAGTCAACCTAACGCTAACCCTAACACTAACCCTAAACTTAAACAATAACCATGACCCTATACCTGATAATGATCATAACTCTAAACCGGAACTTTGCCTATACCGGACCCTGACCATAAATCACCCTCACCCTGACCCTAAACCTAACCATGACCCTCACAATGACCACAATATAACCCTGTCCCTGACCCGAATGTGGACTTTAAACCAATACCTGATCCTACGTAAACCTGACACTGGCCCTAGACTTCACCCTGACCCCGACCCAGGCAAAGACCATAAACTTAACTCTGACCCAAACAATGACCCTGATGCTGAAACTAACACTAAACCTGACACTGAATGTGAGCCTGACCCTAACTCTAACCCTAAACGTAACCCTGACCCTGACACTAACATGGGCCATGACCCGAAAGCTAAGGCTGAACCTAACCCTAAAAAAAACCCCTAATATTATCCCTGACACTGACCCTAACCCAGTCTAACCCTAACCCTCAATCTACCTCTAAGCCTAACCTGTCCCAAACCTAACCCTGACCCTAACATGCAACTTGCCACCAAACCAAAACTTGAACCTGACCGTAAATCTGACCATGACCCTGCCTGGACATAAACCTAACCGTCAGCCTAACACTGACCCTGACCCTGACTCTGACTGTAACGCTAACCCTGAACCTACTGTGATCCTGACCCTAAACCTAACCATGAACCTAACCCTAACCCTGACCCCTACCCTAAGCCTTACGCTAACCCTGACCCCAAAGATGTCTAACCCTAAACCTGACCCTACGTCTTTCTTAGCCTTAACCCTAACAATAAGCTGGTCTAAACCCAGCTCTGTTCCCTCCAGCGGGGAAAACAGCTGCACCCAGGCCTCCCAGGGTCTGGGAGGAAGCTGTATGTGGGTCAATGGATGGGCACTGCTTTGAGTGGAGTGTGAGCCTTGAGCAGCGTGGGGACCGGCGGCTCAGGGAGCTCTGGTGGAGCAGGAAGTTCGGTAAGGAACCCCCAGGCATTCGTGACCTCACTTTCCTGACGACAGAGCCCAACGCAATTGGAACCCACGTATCCAGGCATCCCATTACAGAGAAACGCCCTCCCCAGATCTATCTAGGAACATCCTAAAGGAAGCACCACGTTCTTCTACTGTACTGAAGCCCAGAGGATGCAGAGAGAAATGAGCTCGCCCGCCAGACACCTCCCCTCCCTGGCAGGTCATATCAGGTTTCCCCAACGCCTCAGGCCCTTTCGCTAATAAAATCAAAAGGTGACACCAGTGGGCTCAGAGTCGGAGAGTCCCACACCTTCTGATCTATGGGTGTAGCCCTAGGTGTCCTCCCTGTCTCTCTCCCTGTGTGTGTGTGTGTGTGTGTGTGTGTGTATGAGTGCGAGTGCCTCTGGGTGTCTGTGTGTCTGTGTGTAAAGAGTACCTGGCCATGCCATCCTGGGTGGAGATGCCCCAAGCAGGATGAGGCTGATATGGGGTTAGATGTCTGGTGGGTAAGTCATGTTCACACCCCAGTTTAAGGCTGCTTAAGTGGGATCAGTTGTAGGGTCTACACCCTTCTGCCCAGGGTTTATCCTGAGACCCTGAACGGATGGGTCCATGACCCAGGATCAGGGCTAACCCTAACAGTAACCACTAACCCTGACCCTGACCCTGACTGACTGTGAGACTGCCCCAAACCCTAACCCAAGCCCTGACCCTGACCCTGACCCTGACCCTGACTGTGATCCTGACCTGAACCCTAAACATAAACCTAAGCCTGACACTGACCCCTATGTGGACCCTGAACCTTAGCCTAACTCTGACATTACTGTAACCATGACTCAAACCTAACCAGGACCCTGACCCTGACTCTAATCCTAACCCTGACGCTGACCTAACCCGGACCCTAAACCTAATCCTGACCGTGACTTGTGCTTGACCTTAACCCTAAACCTAATGGTAACTCTAACCATGACCCTAACAAGGACCCTGAACCTACACATCTTGCTGACCCTGACCTTAACACTAACCCCTAACCTAAACAAAACCCTAACCCTGACCTTCCGATATCTATCCCTAATCCTAAACATAACCCTACTTCTAACTCTAACCCTAACCCCAATCCCAAACCCTACCGCCAAAACCTAACTGTGACAGGGAACCGAACATTGACCCTTTACGAAAGCCTGACCCTCAACCTGACCCTGGCCCTGACATTTACCGGACCCTGACTCTGACCCTAATCCTAACCTTGACACTACCTCTGACAACTACATAAACCTGTCCCAGACCCGAATGTGGACTTTAAACCAATACCTGAACCTGACCCTAAACAGGACACTGGTGCTAATCTTCACCCTGACCCTGACCCAGACCATGACGATAACCTAACCCTGACCCTTACAGTGACCGTGAAATCAACTGAACACTAAACCTGACCCTGACTGTGAGACTGAAACTAACTCTGACCCTAAATGTAACCCTGACCCTGACACTAACATGGGTCCTCCCACGAAACGTATCTCTGAACCTAACCCTAACACAAACCCCTAACCCTACCACGGACCCTGACCCCAACAAGTTCTAACCCTAACCGTCAACCTAACGCTAAATGTAGAACTATCCCTAAACATTAACAATAACCCTGACCCTATACCTGACTCTGATCATAACCCTAACCCTGAAATTTGACTATACCAGACCCTGACCCTAAACCGGACACTGGACCTGACCCTTAACCTAACCATGAACCTAACAATGACCACTACATAACCCTGTCCCTGACACGAATGTGGACTTTAAACTAATACCTGATCCTGACCGTAAACCTGACACTGGCCCTAGACTTCACCCTGACCCCGACCAGGCAAAGACCAGAAACCTAAGCCTGACCCTAACAGTGACCCTGACCCTCACCCTAACAATAAACCTGACACTGAAAGTAAGCCTGAACCTATCTCTAACCCTAAACGAAACCCTGTCCCTGACACTAACACGGGCCCTGACCCGAAACCTAACGCTGAACCTAACCCTAAACCTAACCACTAACATTATTCCTGACACTGACCCTAACCCGGTCTAACCCTAACACGCAACCTACCTCTAACCCTAAACCTAACCACACTTTAACAATAATCCTGACCCTCTCCCTGAACCTGATCATAACCCTAACTCTGTACTTTGCCTATGTCAGACCTTAACCTTAAAACTGACCCTGGCCTTGACCTTAATACTGACCCTAAACCTGACTGTTAACCTAACTCTGACTCAATCCGTGATCCTGAACAGAATAGTAACCCTAAAGCTAACCCTGATCCTGAACCTACTCATGAAACAGAACCTAAAAATAAAGCTGACCTTACCATAACCATGAACCTAAACCTGACCCTGACCCTAACCCTGACACTAAACCTGTCCCAAACCTAACCCTGACCTGACATGACCTTGCCCCCAAACCAAAACTTGGACCGGACTGTAAATCTGATCATGACCCTGCCTGGACATAAACCTAACTGTCAGCCTAACACTGACCCTGACCCTGACTCTGACCGTAAGGCTAACCCTGAACCTACTGTGATCATGACACTAAACCTAACCATGAACCTAACCCTAACCCTGACCCCTACCCTAAGCCTTATGCTAACCCTGATTCCAAAGACGTCTAACCCTAACTCTGACCCAACGTCATCTCTTCCCAATTCGGTTTTCAGGCTTCAGAACCTAGACATTTTCTCCAAACACTGCCCAGGGTTGAACTTGAGGCAGAAATATGAAATCCTTCCCCATGGCAAGAAATCTTGTGGTTGGCGTGTTGCCCAACGTTCAGTGCAGTTGATAGCAGTGTGGCCCTTTGACCCAGCCATGCTTGAGGGCTGCGTTGGTCACAAATACGCATTGTGACCCTCAGCGTGAGCCCAGTCTCCAAGTAAGGTCTCTCAGTGCCTGGACCAAGAGACAGCATATTGGGCTTGCCATGCCCCTAGGCCCCAACTTTTAACCATAGTTCGTGTTGTCCATTCGCCCGTCCCCAGTGCTCTGCTTTAGAATGAGGTAACCAAACTGAAAGGACTCCTCCCATCCCACAGATTGACCCCAAATTGGAATCGGGCCAAATCCACAGAGAGGAAGACTCATCCATGGCCCATGAGGCCTCCCCGACATTCCACGCCCATCGTTGACACAAAATCCAGAGACAAAAGCCTGAATAAGCGCCTCACACTCGCTCTGTCTTCATATCCCAAAGAGATCCACTCACGATCTGTAGATCGGGACTGCCATACCTACGTCCCCAAAACAAGCCGAGTGTGTGTTTTCAGAC
This sequence comes from Mustela putorius furo, assembly GCF_011764305.1. NCBI lineage: Eukaryota > Metazoa > Chordata > Mammalia > Carnivora > Mustelidae > Mustela > Mustela putorius. The sequence continues at coordinate 68,287 of NW_025421549.1, read as the reverse complement.
TTCTATCCCCACATTCCTGGCTTCCACACCCTCCAGCCTGGGGACCCTGGAGCCACACATCAGGTCTGTGCCTCTCAACTCCACAGGAATTCTGCCCCTTCCATTAACCACAATCATACAAACTCGGAGAAACCTCCAAAGTCCCCAAGGCCATCCCCATAGTATAGAACGCCCAGGACAAACAAGGGCTGCCTGGAACCAGCTGAGCATCCATCTCCACTCATACTGTAGATGGATGTCCCCAGAGAAGGAGATTGAACGGGACAGGGCCCTAGGCCCAATTGGGGTCCATTGTTTTGGTTTCCTGCTATCTCTCATCAGAGGCCTGGTTTCCAATATCAGCATGTGGGGCTTTCCTGAGGCACCAATCAGATCAAATCTAGTCTCCACATGGGAAACTTGTCTTTTGGAGATGATGCAAAACCTCTGCTTAGGAGAAGCATTCAGGGTCCGTGTGCCACCGCCCCGTGCCAAGGTCTTCATGCACACAAACCCACAATAGGACCCATCCGCAGGAGAGTCCATTACAACTCAGCCCCCTCCGTTGCTCCCCTAGAGCTAGCATATCAAAACTGTCTATTAACTAGGAGACAGAATCGAGGCAGTCTGCCCAGGGTTCCATCCTTCGATCCCTGCTTTGCTGTCGTTCCGTATGAAACATCCTGCAGCGATCCAACAGATCTCAATTGTTGATCAGAAAAAATCCTTGTGGCTTGGAGCATATCCCAACTCCCCTCCTGGGTAAACCTCCATGGCCTCGAGATGCTGCCCCCTTCAAGAAAGGACCATAATGGACAGAAACTCCAACCTGAGCCTAGGTCTGAACCCTCCCAGACTTCAGATGCACGAAGTCCCGATTCAGATGTGCAGATAGTGCCTGCCGTGCCCTCGCCCCGAAACCTACGCCTAACTTGTGTTCTCATTCTTCCGTCCTCACACTCCTTGCCCAAAGGGCATCCAGTTTGGGAAAACTGGAGCCACAAACAGCACTCTGCCTGCCCTCCAGAAGAAAAACGTTGCCCTTGGGGCTACCCAGAAACGCTAAATGAGGATCAAGCTGCACGGCACTCGACTCTCCCCCAATTATACAATATACCCTTAAAACTAATGCCTGGTCTGACGCAGCCTAGGCCTGAACCTCCCGACCAACACTCATCGACCTGGCTCCACACTGAGCACGTCGGACCTGTCATGGACTTAAGTCGTCATCTCTACCCAAGCTCGGTTTTCAGACTACACAACCTAGACCTTAACTCCAATCACGGCACAGCGGTGAAAGAGATGAAAAAAATCAGAACTACTACTTCCCCATGGCAAGAATAGAGGTGGTTGGCATGGAGCCCAACGTTCACTGTAGGAGCAACAGTGTGGACCATGATTCCCGCCCATGCTTGAGCGCCTAGAAGGCATAAACACACATTGTGACCCTCAGCGTGAGTTCTGTCCTCAAGGAAGGCCTCTCAGTGGCTGGAACTAACCATAGTTCGGTTTGTCCATTCGCCCCTCCCCAGGGCTCTGCTTTGAAATCCCTCTTTTGGTGGGACACCTGAGGTAACCAAACTGAAAGGACTCCTCCCATCCCCAAGATGGACCCAAAACAATTGGGTACGTGCCAAATCCACAGAGAGGAAGACTTGTCCATGGCCCATGAGGCCTCCTCGTCATTCCACGGCCATTGTTGACACAAAATCCAGAGACAAAAGCCTGAATAAATGCCTCACATTCACTCTTTCTTCATATCCTGAACAGTTCTCCTCACGGCCTGTAGATCGGGCCTGCCATACTTATCTCCCCAAATGTAAGCCGCGTTAGTGTTTTATACTTCTATCCCCACGCTCCTAGCCCACACACCCTCCAGGCTGGGGCCCCTGGATCCACACATCAGGTCTGTGCCTGCCCACTCCACTGGAATTCTGCCCATTCACTTGACCACACGCCTCCAAATTAGGAGAAACCTCCACAGTCCCTGAAGCCATCCCAATTGTGTAGGCCGCCCGGGACAAACAAGGGCGTCTGACAACAGCTGAGCATCTACCTCCACTCATACCGTAGTTGGATGTCACCAGGGTAGTAGATTGAACCTCACAGGTCCCTAGGCCGTAATCGGATCCAAGGCTTTGGTTTCCAGGCTTCTCTCCTCAGAGGCATGTTTTCAAATACCAGCATGCGGGGGTTTCCGGAGGCAAATCTTGTCTCGACATGGGAAAATAGCAGGCTGGAACTGTGTCAAAACTTCCAGTTAGGAGAATCCTTCAGGGCCCGGTGCCACCACCCCTTTCCAAGGTCTCCATGGACACAAACCCACATTAGGTTCCATCCGCAGGAGAGTCCATTTCAACTCTGGCTTCTCGGTTGCTCCGCCAGAGCCAGCAGATAGAACCTGTCTTGTCGCTAGGAGACGATTGAGATGCGAGGCGGCTTGCCCAGGGCTCCGCCCATAGAACCCTGCTCTGGCGTCGTTCCATATGGAACGTCCTGGACCCATCCAAAAGGTCTCAAATGTCCTGCAGAAGGAATCCTTGCGTTTTGGAGCATCTCACAACTCCCAACGTGGGAAAACCGTGATGGCTTTCTGAAGCCCCCACCCCCTTTCTGAAGGGGAAATCATGGACAGGAACTCCAACCTGAGCCAACGTCTGATCCTCGCCCTGAATTCAGATGCACGACATCTCGATGCAGCTCTGCAGAGTGTGCCAGCCTTGCCCTCGCCCTTAAACCTATGTGAAACTTCTGTTCTCCAATGTCCGTCCTCACACTCCTGGCCCCCAAGACCTCACGTTTGGCAATTCTGGACCCACCAGGCAGCACTCTGCCTGCCCTCCAGATAAAAAGCAAAATGTTGCCCTATGGAGCTTCCCAGACACCCGAAATGAGGATAGACCTACACGGCACCCTTCTGTACACAAATTATATCGACAAATCTGGGCTCTAATACACTGTCTGACACAGCCTGAGCCCGGACTTCCTGACCAACACCCAGACAGCTGACCGCACACTGAGCACAACAGACCCGCCATGGCCTTAGCTCGTCATCTCTTCCCAACCTAGCTTCTCAGGCTTCAGGACATAGACCTTAACTCCACACCCCGCCAAGGGGTGAATGTGATGCAGAAATCAGAACTCCTCCTTCCCTATGGCAAGAAACCTTGTGGTTGGCATGTAGTCCCACGTTCAGTGTAGGAGAAACCACCGTTCACCATGAGGCCCGGCCCTTGCTTGAGTACGAAGAGGGCACAAACACGCATTGTGACCGTGAGCGTGAGTCCTGTCCTCTAGTAAGTCCTCTCAGTGGCTGGCCCATTAGACGTCAGAGACAAAATCTTGAGCAAGCGTCTCACACTCGCCCCCTTGTTCATATCATGAAGAGTTCTCCTCACGGTCTGTAGATCAGTCCTGCAATACCTACGACCCGAAACCTAAGCCGGGTTTGTGTTTTCAGACAACTGTCCCCACAGCCCTGGCCCACAAAACCTACAGGCACAGGTTCTTGGAGCCAAACCTGAGGACTGTACCTGGGATTTCTGCCCATTCCATTGGCCACAAACCTAGAAATAGGATGATAAACCTCCAAAGTGCCCGGGGCCATCCCAATAGTGTTGACTGCCCAGGAAAAACAAGGGCGGTCTGACACCAGCTGAGAATCTACCTGCTTATAGACCCGTGGACAGATGTCCCCAGAGGTAAATTGGAATGAGCAGGCCCCTAGATCCTAATCGGATCCATTGCTTTGTTGTCCAGGCATCTCTCCCCAGAGGCCTGGATTCCAATAGCAGCATATGGCTGTTTCTTGAGGAACCCATCAGAACAAATCTCGTCTCCACGTGGGAATCATGCACGTTGGAGCTGTGTCAAAGCCTCTGGTTAGGAGAACCCTTCAGGGACCCTGTGCCACTGCCTCATTCCAAGTTCTCCATGGACACAAACCCACATTAGGACCCATCCACAAGAGAGTCCATTAAAACTCAACCCTCTCAGTTTCTCCCCCAGATCCAGCAGATCTAACCTGTCTTGCCACTAGGACACAAGAGGAATGAGAGTCGGGCTTCCCAGCCATCCATCCTTAGAACCCTACTCGGAATCGATCCGTATGGGAAGTCCTGGAGCCAACCAACAGGTCTCAATCGCCCTGCAGAAGATTATTTACGGTTTGGAGCATCTCACAACTCCCATCGTGGGAAAAATTCCATGGCCTCGTGATCCACCACCTCTTCATGAAGAGGGCCATAAGGGACTGAAACTCCAACCTGAGTGTTCATCAGATCCTCACCTGATTTCAGATGCACGAGATCTCGTTTCAGCTCTGCAGAGCGTACCTGCCATGCCCTCGCCCAGAAACCTAAGGTTGCTTGTGTTCTCAGACTTCTGTCCTCAACTCCTGGCCCACAAGCCCTCCAGTTTGGCAATTCCAGAACTACAATGCAGCCCTCTGCCTGCCGTCCAGAAGAAAAAACATTGCCCTCTGGGGCTAACCAGAAGCCCCAAAGGAGGATCAAACTTTTCGCCACGTGACTGTACCCCAATTCTACAGGATGCCCTGGGCACTCATGCCCATTCTGTCACAGCCTGAGCCTGGACCTCCCGACCCACACCCAGCCAGCTGGACTCACACTGAACACATCGGACCTGCCAAAGCCTTAGGTCGTCATCTCTTCCCAACTTCGGTTTTCAGGCTTCAGAACCTAGACGTTTTCTCCAATCACTGCCCAGGGTTGAACATGAGGCAGAAATCAGAAATCCTTCTCCATGGCAAGAAATCTTGTGGTTGGCGTGTTGCCCAACGTTCAGTGCAGTTGATAGCAGTGTGGCCCTTTGACCCCGCCATGCTTGAGGGCCGCGTTGGTCACAAATACGCATTGTGACCCTCAGCGTGAGCCCAGTCCCCAAGTAAGGTCTCTCAGTGGCTGGACCAAGAGACGGCATATTGGGCTTGCCATGCCCCTAGGCCCCAATTTTTAACCATAGTTCGTGTTGTCCATTCGCCCCCTCCCCAGTGCTCTGCTTTAGAATGAGGTAACCAAACTGAAAGGACTCCTCCCATCCCACAGATTGACCACTAAATTGGGATCTGGCCAAATCCACAGAGAGGAAGACTCATCCATGGCCCATGAGGCCTCCCCGACATTCCACGCCCATCGTTGACACAAAAACCAGAGACAAAAGCCTGAATAAGCGCCTCACACTCGCTCTTTCTTCCTATCCCAAAGACTTCCCCTCACGGTCTGTAGATCGGGACTGCCATACCTACGTCCCCAAAACAAGCCGAGTGTGTGTTTTCAGACTTCTACCCCACATTCCTGGCTTCCACACCCTCCAGCCTGGGGACCCTGGAGCCACACATCAGGTCTGTGCCTCTCAACTCCACGGGAATTCTGCCCCTTCCATTGACCACAATCATACAAACTCGGAGAAACCTCCAAAGTCCCCAAGGCCATTCCCATAGTATAGAACGCCTAGGAAAAACAAGGGCTGCCTGGAACCAGCTGAGCATCCATCTCCACTCATACTGTAGATGGATGTCCCCAGAGAAGGAGATTGAATGGGTCAGGACCCTAGGCCCTAATGGGGTCCCTTGTTTTGGTTTCCTGCTATCTCTCATCAGATGCCTGGTTTCTAATATCAGCCTGTGGGGCTTTTCTGAGGCACCAATCAGATCAAATCTAGTCTCCACATGGGAAACTTGTCTTTTGGAGATGACGCAAAACCTCTGGATAGGAGAAGCATTCAGGGTCCGTGTGTCACAGCTCCGTGTCAGGGTCTCTATGCACACAAACCCACAATAGGTCCCATCCGCAGTAGAGTCCATTTCAACTCAGCCCCTTCCGTTGCTCCCCTAGAGCTAGCATATCAAAACTGTCTATTAACTGGGAGACAGTTAGAATCGATACAGTCTGCCCAGGGTTCCATCCTTCAATCCCTGCTTTGCTGTCGTTCCTTATGAAACATCCTGGAGCGATCCAACAGATCTCAATTGTTGATCAGAAAAAATCCTTGTGGCTTGGAGCATATCCCAACTCCCCTCCTGGGTAAACCTCCATGGCTTCGAGATGCTGCCCCCTTCAAGAAAGGGCCATAGTGGACAGAAACTCCAACCTGAGCCTAGGTCTGAACCCTCCCTGACTTCAGATGTACGAAGTCGCGATTCAGATGTGCAGAGAGTGCCTGCCGTGCCCTCGTCCCGGAACCTACGCCTAACTTGTGTTCTCATTCTTCCGTCCTCACACTCCTTGCCCAAAGGGCATCCAGTTTGGGAATTCCGGAGCCACAAAGCAGCACTCTGCCTGCCCTCCAGAAGAAAAACGTTGCCCTTGGGACTACCCAGAAACGCTAAATGAGGATCAAGCTGCACGGCACTCGACTCTCCCCCAATTATACAATATACCCTGAAAACTAATGCATGGTCTGACGCAGCCTAGGCCTGAACCTCCCGACCAACACTCAGCGACCTGGCTCCACACTGAGCACGTCGGACCTGTCATGGACTTACGTCGTCTCTTCCCAAGCTCGGTTTTCAGACTACACAACCTAGACCTTATCTCCAATCACGGCACAGCGGTGAAAAAGATGAAAAAAAAAATCAGAACTACTACTTCCCCATGACAAGATAACATGTGGTTGGCATGGAGCCAAACGTTCAGTGTAGGAGCAACAGTGTGGACCATGATTCCCGCCCATGCTTGAGCGCCTAGAAGGCATAAACACACATTGTGACCCTCAGCGTGAGTTCTGTCCTCAAGGAAGGCCTTTCAGTGGCTGGAACTAACCATAGTTCGGTTTGTCCATTCACCCCTCCGCAGGGCTCTGCTTTGAAATCCCTCTTTTGTGGGACACCTGAGGTAACCAAACTGATAGGACTCCTCCCATCCCACAGATTGACCCCCAAATTGGGATCGGGCCAAATCCACAGAGAGGAAGACTCATCCATGGCCCATGAGGCCTCCCCGACATTCCACGCCCATCGTTGACACAAAATCCAGAGACAAAAGCCTGAATAAGCGCCTCACACTCGCTCTTTCTTCATATCCCAAAGAGATCCACTCACGGTCTGTAGATCGGGACTGCCATACCTAAGTCCCCAAAACAAGCCGAATGTGTGTTTTCAGATTTCTATCCCCACATTCCTGGCTTCCACACCCTCCAGCCTGGGGACCCTGGAGCCACACATCAGGTCTGTGCCTCTTAAGTCCACGGGAATTCTGCCCCTTCCATTGACCACAATCATACAAACTCGGAGAAACCTCCAAAGTCCCCAAGGCCATTCCCATAGTATAGAATGCCCAGGAAAAACAAGGGCTGCCTGGAAACAGGTGAGCATCCATTTACACTCATACTGTAGATGGATGTCCCCAGAGAAGGAGATTGAATGGGTCAGGGCCCTAGGCCCTAATGGGGTCCATTGTTTTGGTTTCCTGCTATCTCTCATCAGAGGCCTGGATTCCAATATCAGCATGTGGGGCTTTCCTGAGGCACCAATCAGATCAAATCTAGTCTCCACATGGGAAACTTGTCTTTTGGAGATGACGCAAAACCTCTGGTTAGGAGAAGCATTCAGGGTCCGTGTGTCACAGCTCCGTGTCAGGGTCTCTATGCACACAAACCCACAATAGGTCCCATCCGCAGTAGAGTCCATTTCAACTCAGCCCCTTCCGTTGCTCCCCTAGAGCTAGCATATCAAAACTGTCTATTAACTGGGAGACAGTTAGAATCGATACAGTCTGCCCAGGGTTCCATCCTTCGATCCCTGCTTTGCTGTCGTTCCTTATGAAACATCCTGGAGCGATCCAACAGATCTCAATTGTTGATCAGAAAAAATCCTTGTGGCTTGGAGCATATCCCAACTCCCCTCCTGGGTAAACCTCCATGGCTTCGAGATGCTGCCCCCCCCTCAAGAAAGGGCCATAGTGGACAGAAACTCCAACCTGAGCCTAGGTCTGAACCCTCCCTGACTTCAGATGTACGAAGTCGCGATTCAGATGTGCAGAGAGTGCCTGCCGTGCCCTCGTCCCGGAACCTACGCCTAACTTGTGTTCTCATTCTTCCGTCCTCACACTCCTTGCCCAAAGGGCATCCAGTTTGGGAATTCCGGAGCCACAAAGCAGCACTCTGCCTGCCCTCCAGAAGAAAAACGTTGCCCTTGGGACTACCCAGAAACGCTAAATGAGGATCAAGCTGCACGGCACTCGACTCTCCCCCAATTATACAATATACCCTGAAAACTAATGCCTGGTCTGACGCAGCCTAGGCCTGAACCTCCCGACCAACACTCAGCGACCTGGCTCCACACTGAGCACGTCGGACCTGTCATGGACTTACGTCGTCTCTTCCCAAGCTCGGTTTTCAGACTACACAACCTAGACCTTAACTCAAATCACGGCCCAGCGGTGAAAGAGATGAAAAAAAATCAGAACTACTACTTCCCCATGGCAAGAATACATGTGGTTGGCATGGAGCACAACGTTAAGTGTAGGAGCAACAATGTGGACCATGATTCCCGCCCATGCTTGAGCGCCTAGAAGGCATAAACACACATTGTGACCCTCAGTGTGAGTTCTGTACTCAAGGAAGGCCTCTCAGTGGCTGGAACTAACCATAGTTCGGTTTGTCCATTCACCCCTCCGCAGGGCTCTGCTTTGAAATCCCTCTTTTGGTGGGACACCTGAGGTAACCAAACTGATAGGACTCCTCCCATCCCCAAGATGGACCCAAAACAATTGGGTACGTGCCAAATCCACAGAGAGGAAGACTTGTCCATGGCCCATGAGGCCTCCTCGACATTCCACGGCCATTGTTGACACAAAATCCAGAGACAAAAGCCTGAATAAATGCCTCACACTCACTCTTTCTTCATATCCCGAAGAGTTCTCCTAACGGCCTGTAGATGGGGCCTGCCATACTTATGTCCCCAAACGTAAGCCGCGTTAGTGTTTTCAGACTTCTATCCCCACGCTCCTGGCCCACACACCCTCCAGGCTGGGGCCCCTGGAGCCACACATCACGTCTGTGCCTGCCCACTCCACTGGAATTCTGCCCATTCACTTGACCACACGCCTCCAAATTAGGAGAAACCTCCACAGTCCCTGAAGCCATCCCAATTGTGTAGGCCGCCCGGGACAAACAAGGGCGTCTGACAACAGCTGAGCATCTACCTCCACTCATACCGTAGTTGGATGTCACCAGGGTAGTAGATTGAACCTCACAGGCCCCTAGGCCGTAATCGGATCCAAGGCTTTGGTTTCCAGGCTTCTCTCCTCAGAGGCATGTTTTCAAATACCAGCATGCGGGGTTTCCGGAGGCAAATCTTGTCTCGACATGGGAAAATAGCAGGCTGGAACTGTGTCAAAACTTCCGGTTAGGAGAATCCTTCAGGGCCCGGTGCCACCCACCCCTTTTTCCAAGGTCTCCATGGACACAAACCCACATTAGGATCCATCCGCAGGAGAGTCCATTTCAACTCTGGCTTCTCGGTTGCTCCGCCAGAGCCAGCAGATAGAACCTGTCTTGTCGCTAGGAGACGATTGAGATGCGAGGCGGCTTGCCCAGGGCTCCGCCCATAGAACCCTGCTCTGGCGTCGTTCCATATGGAACGTCCTGGACCCATCCAAAAGGTCTCAAATGTCCTGCAGAAGGAATCCTTGCGTTTTGGAGCATCTCACAACTCCCAACGTGGGAAAACCGTGATGGCTTTCTGAAGCCCCCACCCCCTTTCTGAAGGGGATATCATGGACAGGAACTCCAACCTGAGCCAACGTCTGATCCTCGCCCTGAATTCAGATGCACGACATCTCGATGCAGCTCTGCAGAGTGTGCCAGCCTTGCCCTCGCCCTTAAACCTATGTGAAACTTCTGTTCTCCAATGTCCGTCCTCACACTCCTGGCCCCCAAGACCTCACGTTTGGCAATTCTGCACCCACCAGGCAGCACTCTGCCTGCCCTCCAGATAAAAAGCAAAATGTTGCCCTATGGAGCTTCCCAGACACCCGAAATGAGGATAGACCTACACGGCACCCTTCTGTACACAAATTATATCGACAAATCTGGGCACTAATACACTGTCTGACACAGCCTGAGCCCGGAATTCCTGACCAACATCCAGACAGCTGACCGCACACTGAGCACAACAGACCCGCCATGGCCTTAGCTCGTCATCTCTTCCCAACCTAGCTTCTCAGGCTTCAGGACATAGACCTTAACTCCACACCCCGCCAAGGGGTGAATGTGATGCAGAAATCAGAACTCCTCCTTCCCTATGGCAAGAAACCTTGTGGTTGGCATGTTGTCCCACGTTCAGTGTAGGAGAAACCAGCGTTCACCATGAGGCCCGGCCCATGCTTGAGTACGAAGAGGGCACAAACACGCATTGTGACCCTCAGCGTGAGTCCTGTCCTCTAGTAATTCCTCTCAGTGGCTGGACCATTAGACATCATAATGGGCTTGCCATGCCCCTAGTCCCCAAGTTTTAACCAGCTTTCTGGTTGTCCAGTCGCCCCTCCCCAGGGCTCTGCCCTGGAAACTCTCTTTTGGTGGGACAACTGAGGTAAAAACAAAACAAAACGGACTCCTCCCATTCAAAGAATAACCCCAAGCTCTTGGGATCGGGCCAAATGCCCAGAGAGGAAGACTCATCCATGGCCCATGAGGCCACCCGGACATTCCACGGCCATCAGTGACACAATATCCAGAGACAAAATCTTGAGCAAGCGTCTCACACTCGCCCCCTTGTTCATATCCTGAAGAGTTCTCCTCACGGTCTGTAGATCAGTCCTGCAATACCTACGACCCGAAACCTAAGCCGGGTTTGTGTTTTCAGACAACTGTCCCCACAGCCCTGGCCCACAAAACCTACAGGCACAGGTTCTTGGAGCCAAACCTGAGGACTGTACCTGGGATTTCTGCCCATTCCATTGGCCACAAACCTAGAAATAGGATGATAAACCTCCAAAGTGCCCGGGGCCATCCCAATAGTGTGGACTGCCCAGGAAAAACAAGGGCGGTCTGACACCAGCTGAGCATCTACCTGCATTTAGACCCGTGGACAGATGTCCCCAGAGGTAAATTGGAATGAGCAGGCCCCTAGATCCTAATCGGATCCATTGCTTTGTTGTCTAGGAATCTCTCCTCAGAGGCCTGGATTCCAATAGCAGCATATGGCTGTTTCTTGAGGCACCCATCAGAACAAATCTCGTCTCCACGTGGGAATCATGCACGTTGGAGCTGTGTCAAAGCCTCTGGTTAGGAGAACCCTTCAGGGACCCTGTGCCACTGCCTCATTCCAAGTTCTCCATGGACACAAACCCACATTAGGACCCATCCACAAGAGAGTCCATTTCAACTCAACCCTCTCAGTTTCTCCCCAGATCCAGCAGATCTAACCTGTCTTGCCAGTAGGACACAAGAGGAATGAGAGTCGGGCTTCCCAGCCATCCATCCTTAGAACCCTACTCGGAATCGATCCGTATGGGAAGTCCTAGAGCCAACCAACAGGTCTCAATCGCCCTGCAGAAGAATCTTTACGGTTTGGAGCATCTCACAACTCCCATCGTGGGAAAAATTACATGGCCTCGTAATCCACCACCTCTTCATGAAAAGGGCCATAAGGGACAGAAACTTCAACTTGAGCATTCGTCAGATCCTCACCTGATTTCAGATGCACGAGATCTCGTTTCAGCTCTGCAGAGCGTACCTGCCGTGCCCTCGCCCAGAAACCTAAGGTTGCTTGTGTTCTCAGACTTCTGTCCTCAACTCCTGGCCCACAAGCCCTCCAGTTTGGCAATTCCAGAACTACAATGCAGCCCTCTGCCTGCCGTCCAGAAGAAAAAACATTGTCCTCTGGGGCTAACCAGAATCCCCTGAAATATATGGGGAAAAAATCCCTAGAAATACAGCAATAATCACTGGCTGCTCTTTATTGATCCAGATCCTGCAGTAGGCAAAGAAGATATGGTTTTAGCCAGAGGATGATCTCCGTTTGTCTTCATGATCTGGCATTTCCTGCAAGCCAGGCATGGGGCTCTGCACTAGAGCTGCAAATTCTGGGTGGCCCTCACTGTCCCTTTTCTCTTCTCATGGGGACAACGGGCATGTCCATGGTGCAGTGTGATAGGCTTTACCACAGGGAGATAAAAGACTGCCAAGGGTAGGTTGGAGCTGGGAAAAGCCACTTAGGAACAGATTTTCAGGGGAGGTGATAGACAAGGGCAAAGCGAAGAATGAGGATGAGTGTGTCAAGTTTCAAAGTGCCAGGAGGCAGCACAGTGCATTCGGGAAACTACAGCAAGTTCATGACAACGGACAGCTGATCTGGCAGCATCACCTGGGGATGGAGGCTGAGCCCCGGGGTTAACACTGGGGGTGAGATGGTTTGTATACTATTCCGAGGAGGTGAGGTTGTACACTGTGGGGGCACATGGAGCTACCGGAGGATTTCAAATATCAGAATCGTAACCATAATAGAGTATTTAATTGCATCCTAGCTTTCATCAAGGGTAAGATGCACTATAGTTTATGTTCGACTAAGAAAGAGAAATGCTGACAGTTAAACTAGGATATGTCATCAAGTGCAAGGTGAGTGCCACCTTAAGAGATATTAAAATGGGGGGGTGGAAAAATCTTAGAACTATAAATTGTGGTACTAGAATAATTAAGAAAATAATACAAGAACACTTGGATCAACAAAAAAATTGATTATTGCTTACCATGTGCCCCAAACTATATTAAGTCTCCAAACGTTTTATATCATTTGCAAGGTCAGATATATATAAAATTACATTTAAAGTTTTTAAAATATCAGCAAATATTTTCATTTAAATGCAAATTTCAAAGAAAATCTACTTTTCCAATCACGACATTTTATCCTACTGTTTTTTAATTTTGTCAACAACTGATAAAATGTTTAGCGAGACTATAAATGTTTGATCGAAAAAAATGATTAATAGATGTAGGTTCAAATTATTATGCTCCAGTAAAAATGATTTAGTCTTTGATGAACATCTGTTTGGTAATATGTTGTATCCAGATATAGTAAATTAATGAAATATATAAAATTATAGGGAAATGACACCTTCCGTTCCATTATGAGTAGAGCTTTTAAAATGCTATTTGTCACAACCTGTCATCTTGACATTATGTAGCATTATGTAACAATTAAAAAATGTATACTCTTCACTTTGAAGATTTAGAAATCTAAAATATGACTTTCTATCGTTTGTGTTTCCATATTCCTTTAATGCCAGTTTGAACAAATCCACATGCTTTGATTCGAAGGTAATAAATTCCTCTTATTTGGAAAAATGATGTTTATTTTTGTTCTCTCACCCTTAGCAGGTGGATTCATTTTAGCACACTTCAGAGTTATAATTTCAGGCTTATTAAAAACATTTTTATGATCTACATAGATGAATGAAACTTTTATTATATTAAATTATTCGCCAAAAATCTGTTATTTTTAAAAATGTATTTCCATTAAGGGTTATTTTAGAGCATTCAGAGAGGATCTAGGAGTGTGGTATTATGCAATTTTTAAGTAGGTATGAAATGGTTATTTATATGATTGTTGCCCTGGGGAAGACTGAAAGGACAACCCGATCTATGGTTAAAAATTGGGGCCTGGGGGCATGACAAGCCCAATATGCTGTCTCTCCATCCAGCCACTGAGAGGCCTTATCTGAGGACTGGGCTCAGGCTGAGGGTCACAATGTGTGTTTGTGACCAATGTGGCCCGCAAGCATGGGCGGGGCCTCATGGGCCACACTGGTTTCAACGACACTGAAACTTGTACAACATGCCAACCACAAGGTTTCTTGCCATGGGGAAAGAGTTCTGATGTCTGCATCATTTTCAAACCCGGGACGTGATTGGAGATAAGGTCTAGGTTCTGAAGCCTGAAAACCGAGGTTGAGAAGAGATGACGACCTAAGGCCATGACGGGTCCGATGTGCTCGGTGTGCGGCCAGCTGTCTGGGTGTGGCCAGGAGGTCCAGGCTCAGGCTGTGTCAGAAAGGGCATTAGTGCCCAGGTCAGCCAATATATTTGGGGTACAGCCGAATGGCGTGCCGCGTTTTTCCTCATTTGGGGATTCTGGGTAGCCGCAGATGGCAATGTTTTACTTCTGGAGGGCAGGCAGAGTGCTGCATTGTAGTTCTGGATTGCCAAACTGGAGGGCTTGTGGGCCAGTAGTCTGAGGACGGAAGTCTCAGAAGCCAAGCTAGGGCTAGGTTTCTGGGTGAGGATATGGCAGGCACAGTCTACAGACCTGAATCGAGGTCTCATGCATCTGAAGTCAGGGCGAGGATCAGACGATTGCTCAGGTTAGACATTCTGTCCCTGATGGCCCCTTCGTGAAGAGGGGGTGGATCAGGAGGCCATGGGGTTTTTCCCACGATGGGAGTTGTGAGAATCTCCCAACAGCAAAGATTCTTCTGCAGGACAATTGAGACCTGTTGGTTGGCTCCTGGACAACGATTCCGAGCAGGGTTCTAAGGATGGATGGCTGGGTAGCCAACCTCGCATTCCAATTGTCTCCAAGCAGCAAGACAGGTTAGATCTGCTGGATGTGGGGGAGCAACCGAGGAGGCTGAGTTGAAATGGACTCTCCCGTGGATGTTTCCTAATATGATTTTTTGTCTATGGAGACCTTGGAATGAAGCGGTGTCACTGGGGCCCTAAAGGGTTCTCCTAAAGAGAGGCTTTCACACAGTTCCATCGTGCAAGTTTCCCATGTGTAGATGAGATTTGTTCTGATGGGTGAGTCAAGAAACAGCCATATGCTGTTATTGAAATCCAGGCCTCTGAGAAGAGATGCCTGGAAACCAAAGCAATGGATCCGATAGGTGCCTAGGGTCCTGTTCGTTCCTTTATACCTCTGGGGACATCAGTCTACGGGTCTGAGTGACGGTAGGTGCTCAGATGGGCCCAGATTGCCCCTATTTGTCCTGGGAAGCCACAAATATTCGGATGGCCTCAGGGACTTTTGAGGTTTATCCTCTTAGTAGGGTTGTGGCCATTGGAATAGGCACATACAATTCCCTTGGAGAGGGCAAGCACAGTCGTCAGGTTTAGATCCAGGGGCCTGAGCCTGTAGGGTGTGTAGGCCAGGGCTGTTTGGACAGTTGTCTGAAAACACAAACTCGGCTTATGTTTCGGGTCATAGGTATGGCAGGACTGATCTACAGACCATGAGGAGAACTCTTCGGGATATGAAAAAAGGGCGAGTGTGAGGCTCTTGCTCAAGTTTTTGTCTCTGGATATCGTGTCACTCATGGTCCTGATATTTCCGGGTGAATTCATGGGAAATGGACGAGTCTTACTCTCTGGGGGTTTGGCCCTGTCCAAAGAGTTTGGGGTCATTCTGTGGGATGGAAGAAGTCCGTTGTTCTGTTGTTGTTGATTTGTTTTGTTTTGTTTTTCAACCTCAGGTTTCCCACCAAATGAGGGATTCCAGAGTAGAGCCCTAGGGAGGGGCAACTGACAACCAGAAATGTGGTTAAAAATTGGGGCCTAGGGACATGTCAAGACCATTATGACATCTAATGATCCAGCCACTGAGAGGACGTACTAGAGGACAGGACTCACCCTGAGGGTCACAATGTGTGTTTATGCCCTCGTCGCACTCAAGAATGGGCGGGGCCTCAGGGTGAATGCTGGTCTCTCCTGCACTGAACATTGGACAACATGCCAACCACAAGGTTTCTTGCCATAGGTAAGGAAGAGTTCTGATTTCTGCATCACAGTCAACCCTGGGCAGTGATTAGAGGTAAGGTCAAGGTTCTGAAGCCTGAAAACTGAGGTAGGGAAGAGATGATGACCTAAGGCCATGGTGGGTCTGACGTGCTCAGTGTGCGGTCAGCTGTCTGGGTGTTGGTCACGAGGTCCGGGCTCAGGTTGTCAGACAGTGCATTAGTGCCCAGTTTAGACTTTATATTTTGGGTTCATTCGAGTGCCGTGTAGGTTCTTATCTGAAGAACTCTTCAGGATATGAGGAATGAGCGAGACCGAGGCGCGAGCTCAGGCTTTTCTCCTGGACTTTGTATCAGCGATGGCCGTGGAATGTTGGGGAGGCCTCATGGGCCATGGATGAATCTTGCTCTCTGTGGACTTGGGCCGATCCCAATTGTTTTCCGTCAATCTATTGGATGGGAGGACTCCTTTCAGGTTTGTTACCTCAGGTGTCCCACCAAAAGAGGAATTCCAAAGCAGAGCCCTGGGGAAGAGTGAAGGGACAACAACTATGGTTAAAAATTGGGGCCTAGGGACATGGCAAGCCCATTATGACATCTAATTGTCCAGCCTCTGCGAGGACGTACTAGAGGACAGGACTCACCATGAGGGTCACAATGTGTGTTTATGTCCTCGTTGCACTCAAGAATGGGCGGGGACTCAGGGTGAGTGCTGGTCTCTCATACACAATCATTGGACAACATGCCAACCACAAGGTTTCTTGCCATGGGTAAGGAAGAGTTCTGATTTCTGCATCACAGTCACCCCTGGGCAGTGATTAGAGGTAAGGTCTAGGTTCTGAAGCCTGAAAACTGAGGGAGGGAAGAGATGATGACCTAAGGGCATGGCGGGTCTGATGTGCTCTGTGTGCGGTCAGCTGTCTAGGTGTTGGTCACGAGGTCCGGGCTCAGGTTGTCAGACAGTGCATTAGTGCCCAGGTTAGACTATATATTTTGGGTGCCTTTGAGTGCCGTGTAGTTTGTTATCTGAAGAACACTTCAGGATATGAAGAATGAGCGAGTCTGAGGCGCGTGCTCAAGCTTTTGTGTCTGGATTTTGTATCAGCAATGGCCGTGGAATGTTGGGGAGGCCTCATGGGCCATGGACGAATCTCGCTCTCTGTGGATTTGGCCCGATCCCAATTGTTTTCCGTCAATCTGTGGGATGGGAGGACTCCTTTCAGGTTTGTTACCTCAGGAGTCCCACCAAAAGAGGAATTCCAAAGCAGAGCCCTGGAGAAGAGTGAAGGGACAACCCGAACTACCGTTAAAAATTGGGGCCTAGAGGCATGGCAAGCCCAATATGCTGTCTCTCCATCCAGCCACTGAGAGGCCTTACCCGAGGACTGGCCTCAGGCTGAGGGTCACAATGTGTGTTTGTGACCAATGTGGCCTGCAAGCCTGGGCGGGGCCTCATGGGCCACACTGGTTTCAACGACACTGAAACTTGGACAACATGCCAACCACAAGGTTTCTTGCCATGGGGAAAGAGTTCTGATTTCGGCATTATTTTCAAACCCGGGACGTGATTGGAGATAAGGTCTAGGTTCTGAATCCGGAAAACCGACGTTGAGAAGAGATGACGAACTAAGGCCATGGCGGGTCCGATGTGCTCAGTGTGCGGCCAGCTGTCTGGGTGTGGCCAGGAGGTCCAGGCTCAGGCTGTGTCAGAAAGGGCATTAGTGCCCAGGTCAGCCTATATATTTGGGGTACAGCCGAATGGTGTGCCCTGTTGATCCTCATTTGGGGTTTATGGGTTGCCCCAGAGGGCAATGTTTTCCTTCTGGAGGGCAGGCAGAGTGCTGCATTGTAGTTCTGGATTGCCAAACTGGAGGGCTTGTGGGCCAGTAGTCTGAGAAAGGAAGTCTGAGAACCCAAGCTAGGCCTAAGTTTCTGGGTGAGGATATGGCAGGCACAATCTACAGACCTCAATCGAGATCTCGTGCATCTGATGTCAGGGCGAGGATCAGACGATCGCTCAGGTTGGACATCTGTCCCTGATGGTCCCTTCTTGAAGGGGGGATGGATCACGAGGCCATGGGGGTTTTCCCACGATGGGAGTTCTGAGAAGCTCCCAACTGCAAAGATTCTTCTGCAGGACAATTGAGATCTGTTGGTTGGCTCCAGGACAACGATTCCGAGCAGGGTTCTAAGCATGGATGGCTGGGTAGCCCACCTCGCATTCCAATTGTCTCCAAGCAACAAGACAGGTTAGATCTGCTGGATTTGGGGGAGCAACCGAGGAGGCTGACTTGAAATGGACTCTCCTGCGTATGTGTCCTAATATGATTCTGTGTCAATGGAGACCTTGGAATGAAGCGGTGGCACTGGGGCCCTGAAGGGTTCTCCTACAAAGAGGCTTTCACACAGCTCCATCGTGCAAGTTTCCCATGTGTAGATGAGTTTTTTTCTGATGGGTGAGTCAAGAAACAATCATATGCTGGTACTGAAATCCAGGCCTCTGGGGAAGATGCCTGGAAACCAAAGCAATGGATCCGATTAGGGCCTAGGGGCCTGTTCGTTCCTTTTTACCTTTGGGGATATCAGTCTATAAGTCTGAGTGCAGGTAGGTTCTCAGATGGGCTCAGATTGTGCCTGTTTGTCCTGGGAAGCCACCACTATTGGGATGGCTTCAGGGACTTTGGAGGTTTATCCTATTAGTAGGGTTGTGGCCATTGGAATGGGCACACAGAATTCCCTTGGAGAGGGCAAGTACAGTCCTCAGGTTGGCTCCAGGGGCCTGAGCCTGTTGGGTGTGTAGGCCTGGGCTGTTTGGACAGTTGTCTGAAAACACAAACTCGGCTTAAATTTCGGGTCATAGGTATGGCAGGACTGATCTACAGACCATGAGGAGAACACTTCAGGATATGAAAAAAGGGCGAGTGTGAGGCTCTTGCTCAAGTTTTTGTCTCTGGATATCGTGTCAAGCATGTTCGTGAAATATCCGGGTGACTTATGGGAAATCGATGAGTCTTACTCTCTGGGGGCTTGGCCCCGTCCAAAGAGTTTGGGGTCATTCTGTGGGATGGAAGAAGTCCGTTGTTCTGTTGTTGTTGATTTGTTTTTCAACCTCAGGTATACCACCAAATGAGGGATTCCAGAGTAGAGCCCTGGGGAGGGGCGACTGGACTACCAGAAATCTAGTTAAAAATTGGGGCCTAGGGAAATGTCAAGCCCATTATGACATCTAATGATCCAGCCAGTGAGAGGACGTACTAGAGGACAGGACTCACGCTGAGGGTCACAATGCATGTTTATGTCCTCGTCGCACTCAGGAATGGGCAGGGCCTCAGGGTGAATGCTGGTTTCTCCTACACTGAACGTTGGACAACATGCCAACCACAAGGATTCTTGCCATGGGTAAGGAAGAGTTCTGATTTCTGCATCATAGTCACCCCTGGGCAGTGATTGGAGATAAGGTCTAGGTTCTGAAGCCTGAAAACTGAGGTAGGGAAGAGATTATGACCTAAGGCCATGGCGGGTCCAATGTGCTCAGTGTGCGGTCACCTGTCTGGGTGTTGGTCACGAGGTCTCGGCTCAGGTTGTCAGACAGTGCATTAGTGCCCAGGTTAGACTATATATTTTGGGTGCATTCGAGTGCCGTGTAGGTTCTTATCTGTAGAACTCTTCAGGATATGAAGAATGAGCGAGTCTGAGGCGCGTGCTCAGGCTTTTGTCTCTGGATTTTGTATCGCGATGGCCGTGGAATGTTGGAGAGGCCTCATGGGCCAGGGACGAATCTTGCTCTCTGTGGATTTGGCCCAATTCAATTGTTTTTCGTCAATCTGTGGGATGGGAGGTCTCCTTTCAGGTTTGGTAACTCACGTGTCCCACCAAAGGAGGAATTCCAAAGCAGAGCCCTGGGGAAGAGTGAAGGGACAACCCAAACTACGGTTAAAAATTGGGGCCTAGGGGCATGGCAAGCCCAATATGCTGTCTCTCCATCCAGCCACTGAGAGGCCTTACCTGAGGACTGGGCTAACGCTGAGGGTCACAATATGTGTTTGTGACCAATGTTGCCCGCAAGCATGGGCGGGGCCTCATGGGCCACACTGGTTTCAACGACACTGAAACTTGGACAACATGCCAACCACAAGGTTTCTTGCTATGGGGAAAGAGATCTGATTCCTGCATCATTTTCAAACCCGGGCCGTGATTGGAGATAAGGTCTAGGTTCTGAAGCCTGAAAACCGAGGTTGAGAAGAGATGATGATCTAAGCCAAGGGGGGTCAGATGTGCTCAGTGTGCGGCCAGCTGTCTGGGTGTGGCCAGGAGGTCCAGGCTCAGGCTGTGTCAGAAAGGGCATTAGTGCCCAGGTCAGCCTATATATTTGGGGTACAGCCGAATGGCGTGCAGGTTGATCCTTATTTGGGGTTTCTGGGTAGCCCCAGAGGGCAATGTTTTTCTTCTGGAGGCCAGGCAGAGTGCTGCACTGTAGTTCTGGATTGCCAAACTAGAGGTCTTGTGGGCCATTAGTCTGAGGACCGAAGTCTGAGGACCCAAGCTAGGCCTTGGTTTCTGGGTGAGGATATGGCAGGCACAATCTACAGACCTGAATCGAGATCTCATGCATCTAAAGTCAGGGCGAGGATCAGACGATCGCTCAGGTTGGACATTCTATCCCTGATGGTCCCTTCTTGAAGGGGGGATGGATCACGAGGCCATGGGGGTTTTCCCTCGATGGGAGTTCTGAGAAGCTCCCAACTGCAAAGATTCTTCTGCAGGACAATTGAGACCTGTTGGTTGGCTCCAGGACAACGATTCCGAGCAGGGTTCTAAGCATGGAAGGCTGGGTAGCCCACCTCGCATTCCAATTGTCTCCAAGCAACAAGACAGGTAAGATCTGCTGGATCTGGGGAGCAAACGAGGTGCCTAGATGAAATGGACTCTCCCGTGGATGTGTCCTAATATGATTTTGTGTCTATGGAGACCTTGGCATGAAGCGGTGGCACTGGGGCCCTGAAGGGTTCTCCTAAAGAGAGGCTTTCACACAGCTCCATCGTGCAAGTTTCCCATGTGTAGATGAGATTTGTTCTGATGGGTGAGTCAAGAAACAGCCATATGCTGTTATTGAAATCCAGGCCTCTGTGGAGAGATGCCTGGAAACCAAAGCAATGGATCCGATAAGTGCCCTGGTGCCTGTTCGTTCCTTTTTACTTAAGGGGACATCAGTCTACGGGTCTGAGTGCCTGTAGGTGCTCAGATGGGCCCATATTGCCCCTGTTTTTCCTGGGAAACCACAAATATTGGGATGGCCTCAGGAACTTTGGAGGTTTATCCTATTAGTAGGGTTGTGGCCATTGGAATGGGCACATACAATTCCCTTGGAGAGGGCAAGCACAGTCGTCAGGTTTGGCTCCAGGGGCCTGAGCCTGTAGGGTGTGTAGGCCAGGGCTGGTTGGACAGTTGTCTGAAAACACAAACTCGGCTTATGTTTCGGGTCATAGGTATGGCAGGACTGATCTACAGACCATGAGGAGAACTCTTCGGGTCATGAAAAAAGGGCGAGTGTGAGGCTCTTACTCAAGTTTTTGTCTCTGGATATCGTGTCACTCATGGTCGTGAAATTTCCGGGTGACTTCATGGGAAATGGACGAGTCTTACTCTCTGGGGGTTTGGCCCCGTCCAAAGAGTTTGGGGTCATTCTGTGGGATGGAAGAAGTCCGTTGCTCTGTTGTTGTTGATTTGTTTTGTTTGGTTTTTCAACCTCAGGTGTCCCACCAAATGAGGGATTT
Organism: Mustela putorius furo; assembly: GCF_011764305.1. Lineage (NCBI taxonomy): Eukaryota > Metazoa > Chordata > Mammalia > Carnivora > Mustelidae > Mustela > Mustela putorius. Next base: position 46,845 of record NW_025421549.1, on the reverse strand, counting down.
CAGTGTAGAGCCCTGGGGAGTGGTGACTGGACAACCAGAAATCTGGTTAAAAATTGGGGCCTAGGGACATGTCAAGCCCATTATGACATCTAATGGTCCAGCCACTGAGAGGACTTACTAGAGGACAGGAATCACGCTGAGGGTCACAATGCGTGTTTATGCTCTCGTCGCACTCAAGAATGGGCGGGGACTCAGGGTGAATGCTGGTTTCTCCTACACTGAACGTAGGACAACATGGCAACCACAAGTTTTCTTGCCATGGGTAAGCAGGAGTTCTGATTTCTGCATCACAGTCACCCCTGGGCAGTTATTGGAGACAAGGTCTAGGTTCTGAAGCCTGAAAACTGAGGTAGGGAAGAGATGATGACCTAAGGCCATGGCGGGTCTGATGTGCTCAGTGTGTGGTCAGCTGTCTGGGTGTTGCTCAGGAGGTCCCGGCTCAGGTTGTGTCAGACAGTGCATTACTGCCCAGGTTAGACTATGTAATTTGGGTACATTCGAGTGCCGTGTAGGTGTATTGTCATTTAATGTGCCCGGGCAGCTCATTAGGCAATATATTTTTTCTAGAGGGCAGGCAGAGTGCTGCAATGATGTTCCTGGAATTGCCAAACTTGTGGGCTTCGGGGCGAGGAGTGTGAGGATGGAAGTCTAAAAACACAAGCTAGACTTGGGTTTAAGGGCGAGGGCACGGCATGTACCCCCTGAAGATCTGAAGCAATATCTCATGCATCTGAAGTCAGAGCGAGGATCAGACGTTGGCTCCGCTTGGTTTTTCTGTTCATGACGGCCCCTTCAAAAAGGGAGCGGATTCTCGAAAGCGTGGAGGTTTTCCCACGTGGGAGTGGTGGGATGCCCCCTCCAAGGATTCCTTCTGCGGGATCTTTGAGACCTGTTGGACAGCTCCAGGACATCACATATGGTTGAGTCCATACCAACGTTCGAGGATGGATGCCTGGGAAGCCCGCCTCGCATTCCAATTGTCTCCTAGCGACAAGACAAGTTAGACATGCTGGATCTCGCGGAGCAACCGAATATGCTGAGTTGAACTGGAGCCTCCCGTGGATGTGTCCTAATATGATTTTTTATCTATGGAGACCTTGGAATGAAGCGGTGGCACTGGGGCTCTGAAGGGTTCTCCTAAAGAGAGGCTTTGACACACCTCCCACGTGCAAGTTTCCCATGTGTAGATGAGTTTTGTTCTGATGGGTGAGTCAAGAAACAGCCATATGCTGGTACTGAACTCCAGGACTCTGAGGAAGATGCCTGGAAACCAAAGCAATGGATCCGTTTAGGGCCTAGGGGCCTGTTCGTTCCTTTTTACCTCTGGGGATATCAGTCTACGAGTCTGTGTGCAGGTAGGTTCTCAGATGGGCTCAGATTCCTCCTGTTTGTCCTGGGAAGCCACCACTATTGGGATGGCCTCAGGGACTTTGGAGGTTTATCCTATTAGTAGGGTTGTGGCCATTGGAATGGGCACACAGAATTCCCTAGGAGAGGGCAAGTACAGCCCTCAGGTTGGCTCAAGGGGCCTGAGCCTGTAGGGTGTATAGGCCTGGGCTGTTTGGACAGTTGTCTGAAAACACAAACTCGGCTTATGTTTCGTGTCATAGGTATGGCAGGACTGATCTACCCACCTTGAGGAGAACACTTCGGGATATGAAAAAGGGCGAGTGTGAGGCTCTTGCTCAAGTGTTTATCTCTGGATATCATTCCATTCATGGTCATGAAATATCCGGGTGACTTCATGGGAAATGGGCGAGTCTTACTCTCTGGGGGTTTGGCCCCATCCAAAGAGTTTGGGGTCGTTCTGTGGGATGGAAGAAGTCTGTTTTATTGTTGTTGTTTTGTTTTGTTTTGTTTTTCAAACTCCGTTGTCCCACCAAATGAGGGATTCCATAGTAGAGCCGTGGCGAGGGGCGATTGGACAACCAGAAATCTGGTTTAAATTTGGGGCCTAGGAACATGTCAAGCCATTATGGCATCTAATGTTCTAGCCACTGAGAGGACTTACTAGAGGACAGGACTCATGCTGAGGGTCCAATGCGTGTTTATGTCCTCGTCGCACTCATGAATGGGCGGGACCTCAGGGTGAATGCTGGTTTCTCCTACACTGAACCTTGGTCAACATGGCAAACACAAGGTTTCTTGCCGTGGATAAAGAGGAATTCTCATTTCTGCATCATACTCACCCCTGGGAAGTGATTGGAGATAAGGTCTAGGTTCTGAAGCCTGAAAACTTAGGTAGGGAAGAGATGCTGACCTAAGGCCACGGCGGGTCTTATGGGCTCAGGGTGCGGTCAGCTGTCTGGGTGTTGCTCAGGAGGTTCCGGCTCAGGGTGTGTCAGACAGTGCATTACTGCCCAGGTTAGACTATATAATTTGGGTACATTCGAGTGCCGTGTAGGTTTATTCTCATTTAATGTGCCCGGGCAGCTCATTAGGCAATATTTTGTTTCTAGAGGGCAGGCAGAGAGCTGCAATGATGGTCCGGAATTGCCAAACTTGTGGGCTTCGGGGCCAGGAGTGTGAGGACGGAAGTCTGAGAACACAAGCTAGACTTGGGATTCAGGGCGAGGGCACGGCATGTACCTCCTGAAGATCTGAAGCAATATCTCATGCATCTGAAGTCAGAGCGAGGATCAGACGTTGGCTCAGCTTGGATTTTCTGTTCATGACGGCCCCTTCATGAAGGGAGCCGAAACTCGAGGCCGTGGAGGTTTTCCCACTTTGGGAGTGGTGGGATGCCCCCTCCTAGGATTCCTTCTGCGGGACAATTGAGACCTGTTGGACAGCTCCAGGACATCCCATATGGATGAGTCCAGACCAACGTTCGAGGATGGATGCCTGGGAAGCCCGCCTCGCATTCCAATTGTCTCCTAGCGACAAGACAGTTTAGATCTGATGGCTCTGCGGGAGCAACCGGGGTGGCTGAGTTGAAATGGACTTTCCTGAGGATGGGTCTAATGTGTGTTTGTGTCCATGAGGGCCTTGGAATGGGGCGGTGGCACCGGGACCCTGAAGTATTCTCCTAAGCTTTTGACATAGCTCCCATGCACAAGTTTCCTTGTGCAGACGAGGTTTGTTCGGATGGGTGCCTCAGGAAAACCCCAATGCTGGTATTGGAATCCAGGGTTTTGAGGAGACATGCCTGTAAACCAAAGCAATGGATCCGAGTTTGGCCTAGGGTCCTGTCTGGTTCAATCTTCTTCTCTGGGGACATCCATCTAGGGTATGAGTGGAGGTAGATGCTCAGCTGGTGACAGAATGACCTTTTTTGTCCCGGATGACCTATACTATTGGAATGGCATCAGGGACTATGGAGGTTTTTCCTAATTTGTACGATTTTGGACAATGGAATGGGCAGAATTCCCATGGATTGGGGAGGCACAGTCCTAATGTGTGGCTCCAGGGTCCCCAGCATGGATGCTGTGTGGCCCAGGACTTTGAGGACAGTAGTCTGAAAACACAAACTCAGCTTATGTTTGGGGACGTAGGTATGGCAGGCCCGATCTACAAACTATGAGAAGACATTTTCAGGATATGAAGATAGTGCGAGTCTGAGGCGCTTGCTCAGGCTTTTGTCTCTGGATTTTGTTTCAGCGATGGCCGTGGAATGTCGAGGAGGCCTCATGGGCCATGGACGAATCTTGCTCTCTGTGGATTTGGCCCGATCCCAATTGTTTTTCGTCAATCTGTTGGATGGAGAACTCCTTTCAGGGTTGTTAGCTCAGGTGTCCCACAAAAGAGGAGTTCCAAAGCAGAGCCCTAGGGAAGAGTGAAGGGACTACACGAACTATGGTTTAAATTTGGGGCCTAGGGGCATGGCAAGCCCAATATGCTGTCTCTCCATCCAGCCACTGAGAGGCCTTACCTGAGGACTGCGCTAAGGCTGAGGGTCACAATGTGTGTTTGTGACCAATGTGGCCCGCAAGCATGGGCGGGGCCTCATGGGCCACACTGGTTTCCACTACACTGAACGTTGGACAGCAAGCCAACCACAAGTTTTCGTGCCATTGGGAAGGAGTTCTGATTTCTGCATCATTTTCAAACCTGGGCAGTGATTGGAGATAAGGTCTAGGTTCTGAAGCCTGAAAACTGAGGTTGGGAAGGGATAACGACCTAAGGCCATAGGGGGTCTGATGTTTTCAGTTTGTAGCCAGCTGTCTGGGTGGGCCTAGGATGTCCAGGCTCAGGCTGTGTCAGAAAGGGCATTATTGCCCAGGTGATCCTATATATTTTGGGTATATCCAAGTGTCGTGCAGGTTGATCTTCATTTGGGGTTTCTAGGTAGACCCAGATGGCAATGTATATCTTCTGCAGGGCAGGTAGAGTGCTGCATTGTAGTTCTGGATTGCCAAACTGAGGGCTTGTGTGCCAGTAGTCTGTGGACAAAAGTCTGAGGACACAAGCTAGGCTTAGGTTTCTGGTTGAGGACATGGCAGGCACAATCTACACCTGAACCGAGATCTCATGCCTCTGACGTCAGGGTGAGGATCAGACGATCGCTCAGGTTGGACCTTATGTCCCTGATGGCCCCTTTATGAAGGGGGGGGGATGATGAGGCCACGGGGGTTCTCTCACGATGGGAGTTCTGAGAAGCTCCCAACTGCAAAGATTATTCTGCAGGACAATTGAGACCTGTTGGTTGGCTCCAGGCCAACGATTCTGAGCAGGGTTTTAAGGATGGATGGCGGGATACGCCACCTCACATTCCAATTGTCTCCTAGCAACAAGACAAGTTAGATCTGCTGAATTTCGCGGAGGATCCGAATACGCTCAGTTGAAATGGACTCTCCTGTGGATGGGTCCTAATGTGTTTTTGTGTCTATGGAGACCTTGGAATGAAGCGGTGGCACTGGGGCCCTGAAGGGTTCTCCTAAACAGAGGCTTTGACACAGCTCCAAAGTGCAAGATTCCCATGTGTAGATGAGATTTGTACTGATGTGTGAGTCAAGAAACAGCCATATGCTGGTATTGAAATCCAGGCCTCTGAGGAGAGATGCCTGGGAACCAAAGCAATGGATCCGATAGGTTCCTAGGGGCCTGTTCGTTTCTTTTTACCTCTGGGGACATCAGTCTACGGGTCTGAGTGCAGGTAGGTTCTCAGATAAGCTCAGATTTCTCGTGTTTGTCCTGGGAAGCCACCACTATTGGGATGGCCTCAGGGACTTTGGAGGTTTATCCTATTAGTAGGGTTGTGGCCATTGGAATGGGCACACAGAATTTCCTTGGAGAGGGCAAGTACAGTCCTCAGGTTGGCTCCAGGGGCCTGAACCTGTAGGGTGTTTAGGCCAGGGCTGTTTGGACAGTTGTCTGAAAACGCAAACTCGGCTTATGTTTCGGGTAATAGGTATGGCAGGACTGATCTACAGACCTTGAGGAGAACTCTTCAGGTTATGAAAAAAGGGCGAGTGTGAGGCTCTTGCTCAAGTTTTTGTCTCTGGATATCGTGTCACTCATGGTCGTGAAATTCCCGGGTGACTTCATGGGAAATGGATGAGTCTTATTCTCTGGGGTTTGGCCTTGTCCAAAGAGTTTGAGGTCATTCTGTGGGATGGAAGAAGTCCGTTGTTCTGTTGTTGTTGATTTGTTTTGTTTTGTTTTTCAACCTCAGGTGTCCCATCAAATGAGGGATACCAGAGTAGAGCCCTGGGGAGGGGCGACTGGACAACCAGAAATCTGGTTAAAAATTGGGGCCTAGGGACATGTCAAGCCCATTATGACATCTAATGGTCCAGCCAATGAGAGGACGTACTAGAGGACAGGACTCACGCTGAGTGTCACAATGCGTGTTTATGCCCTCGTCGCACTCAAGAATGGGCGGGGCCTCAGGGTGAATGCTGGTTTCTCCTACACTGATCGTTGGACAACTTTCCAACCACAAGGTTTCTTTCTTGGGTAAGGAGGAATTCTGATTTCTGCATCACATTCACCCTTGTCAGGGCTTGGAGTTAAGGTCTAAGTTCTGAAGCCTGAAAAGTTAGGCTGGGAAGAGATAACGCGCTAAGACCATGGCGGGTGTGATGTTCTCAGTGTGCGGTCAGCTGTCTTGGTTTTTGTCAGGAGGTCCGGGCTCACTCTGTATCAGACAGTGTATTAGTGGCCAGGTTAGAGTATCTAATTTGGGTACATTCGAGTGCCGTGTATGTCTATCCTCATTTGGGTTATGTGAGAAACTCCATAGGTCAAAATTTTTCTTCTGGGAGGCAGGCAGAATGCTTCATTTTGTGTCCCGAATTTCCTAATGTGAGGGCTTGGGGGCCAGGAGTGTGAGGACGGAAGTCGGAGAACACAAGCTAGTCATAGGTTTCAGGTCGAGGGCAAGGAAAGCACACTCTGCAGAGCTGCATCGAGATCTCGTGCATCTGAATTCAGGGTGAAGATCAGACGTTGTCTTAGGTTGGAGTTCCTGTCCATGATTTCCCCTTCATAAATGGGTGGGGGCATCACAAAGCCATCTAGATTTTCCCAGGTTGGGAGTTGTGAGATGCTCCAAAACTCAAGGATTCCTTCTGCTGGACATTTGAGACCTGTTGGATGGCTCCAAGACATCTCATACGGAACGACGCCAGAGCAGAGCTCTAAGGATGGACGGTTGGGCAGCCCGCCTCGCATTCCAATTGTCTCCTAGTCAAGACAGGTTCAGTCTGCTCGCTCTGGGGGAGCAACCAACGGAGTTGAGTTGAAATGTAATTTCCTGCGGATGGGTTCTAATGTGGATTTCTGTCCATGGAGACCTTCTAATGGGGCAGTGTCACACAGGCCCTGAAGGATTCTCCTAACTGGAGGTTTTGAGACATCTTCAAAGGATAATTTTCCCATGTGGAGAAGGGATTTGTTCTGATTACTGCCTCATGAAATCCCCATATGCTAATATTGGAAACCAGGCCTCTGAGGAGAGATACCTGTAACCGAAAGCAATGAATCTGTTTCAGGCCTAGGGGCCTGTCTGATTCAATCTTCTTCTCTGGGGACATCCATCTACACTGAGTAGAGGTAGATGCTCAGCTGGTTTCAGATGACCCTTGTTTGTACTGGGCGGCCTACATTATTGGGATTTCCTTGGGGACTCTGGAGGTTTTTCCTAATTTGTACGATTGTGGACAATGGAATGGGCAGAATTCCCGTGGTATGGACAGGCACAGTCCTGATGTGTGGCTCCAGGGGCCCCAGCCTGAAGGGTCTGTGGGCCAGGAATGTGGGGACAGAAGTCTGAAAACACAAACTCAGCTTAGGTTTGGGAAGTAGGTATGGCAGGCCCGATCTACAGACCGTGAGGAGAACTCTTCGGGATACGACAAAAGAGTGAGTGTGAGGCGCTTGCTCAGAATTTGTCTCTGGATTTGTTGTCAACGATGGCTCTGGAATCTCGGGGAGGCCTCATGGGCCATGGACGAGACTTCCTCTCTGTGAATTTGGTCCAATCCCAATTGTTTTGGGTCAATCTGAAGGATGGGAGGATTCCTTTTAGTTTTGTTACCTCAGGTGTCCCACCAAAAGAGGGATTCCAAAGCAGAGCTCTGGGGAGGGATGAATGGACAACCCGAACAATCCAATTGGGGTGAGGTCGAGAACCGAGCAGGTTGATCCTCATTTGGGGTTTATGGAGATCCCCATAGAGCAAGGTTTTTCCTCTGGAGGGCCAGCATAGGGCTGCATTTTGGTTCCAGAATTCCAAGTCTTGAGGATATGTTTGCCAGGAGTGTGAGGAAGGAAGTCTGAAAACACAAGGTAGCACGAGTTTTGGGCCCACTGTGCAGAGGCTGAATCGAGATCTCCTGCATCTGAGGTCAGGGCGAGTATCAGATGTTGCCTCCAGCTGGAGTTTGTGCCCATGACGGCCCCTTCCTGAAGGGGGTGGGGGCGTCATGAGGCCAGGGAGGTTTCCCTACGCTGGGAGTTGTGAGCTGCTCCAAACTTCAAAGTTTCCTTCTTCAGGACAGTCGAGTACTATTGGATGGTTCCAGGATGCCCCATACAGAAAGACTCGAGAGCAGGGGCCTAAGCATGGATGCCGAGAAACGCCAACTCACCTTCCCATTGCCTGGTCGAGACAAGGCACGCTCAATCTGCGGGCTCTTGGGTGAGCTACCCAGCAGGCTGAGTTTAAATGGACTTTCCTGAGGAGGAGTCATAATGTGGGTTGGTGGCCATGGAGACCTTGGAATGTGGCAGTAGCTAAGGGACTCTGCAGGATTCTCCAACCCGAATGGTTTGACACAACTCCAACAAGGAAGCTTTCCATGTGGAGATGAGAGGTGTTCTGTCTGGTGCCTCAGGATAGCCCCATATGCTGGTCTTCGAACCCAGGCCTCTGAGGAGTGATACCTGGACACCAAAGCAAGAGTTCATAATAGGGCCTAGGGGCCTGTCTGGTTCAATCTTCTGTCTCTGCGGATATCAGTCTGTGTGTCTGCATGGAGGTAGTAGTTGCTCAGCTGGTGTCATAATGCCCCTGTTTGTCCAGTGCGGCTTGCGGTAGTGGGATGTCCTTGGGGACCTTGAGGTTTCTACTATTTTGTAGAGTTGTGGCCAATGGAATGGGCAGTTTCTTAGGAGAGAGCAGGTACAGTTCTGTGGTGTGGCTCCAGAGACCCCAGCCTGGTGGCGGTGTGGGCCACGGCTATGCAGACAGATATCCAAAAACCCAAACTCAGCTCAGGTTTGGGGCCGAGGTTATGGCAGGCCTGATCTACAGTCCGTGAGGGGAGCTCCTCTGGATATGAAAGAAGGGTGAGAGGGAGGCAGTCGCTCAGTCTTTTGTCTCTGGATATTTTGTCCACAATGGCCGTTTAATGTAGGAGTTGCCTCATGGGTCGTAGAAGTCTCCCTCTCTGGTAGTTTGCCCAGCCCCCAAGAGTTTGGGGTCATTCTGTGGGAAGGGAAGAGTCCTGTTTTCTGCTTCATGTGTCCCCCCAGTAGAGGGATTCTGGAGCATAGCAGTGGGTACTGACAACTGGAATACTCGCTCTCTGGTTAAGCCTGGGGGCCTATGGATATGACAAGCCCCATATGCAGGATCTTGGTCCAGCCACTGAGAGTCGTTACTTTAATACAGGACTCACGCTACAGGTCACAATGCATGTCTGTGCCCTAGGCGGCCCTCAAGCACTGGCGGGGCCTTTCCGACAATGCAGGTTTTCCCACATTGAACGTTGGACAACATGCCAACCACAAGGTTTCTGGCCATGGGGAAGGAGGAATTCTAATTTCTGCATCACGTTCACCCCTGGGCAGTGATTGGAGATAAGGTCTAGGTTCTGAAGCCTGAAAACCGAGGTTGGGAAGAGATGACGAAATACAGCCATAGCGGGTCCCTTGTGTCCAGGTTGGAGCCAGCTGTCTAGGTGTCGTTTGGGATGTCTTGTCTCAGGCTGTGCCAGACAGGGCATTAGTATTCAGGGTAGGCTGTATAATTGCTTTACAGTCGAGTGGCATGCATTAGATAGTCATTTGGGGTTTCTTATTAGCAGCATAAGGCAAAGTTTTTCTTCTGGAGGGCAGGCAGAATGCTGCATTGTGGCTTCGGAATTCCCAAACTGGAGGGCTTGTGGGCCAGGAGAGTGAGGACGGAAGTCTGAGAACACAAGCTACGCTTAGGTTTCGGGGAATGGACATGGCAGGCACACTCTGCAGAGCTGAATTGAGATCTCATGGGCCTGAAGTCAGGTCCAGGATCAGACTTTGGCTCAGGTTGGAGTTTCTGTCCATGTTGGCCCCTTCATGAAGGGGGGGGGGGGGCATTATGAGGCCATGGGGATTTTCCCACTATTAGAGTTGTGAGATGCTCCAAACCGCAAGGATTCCTTCTGTGGGACAATTAAGATTTGTTGGATGGCTCCAGGAATTCTCATAAGGTATTTTTCCAGAACAGGGTTCTAAGTATGGATGCCTGGGCAGACAGCCTCAATTCCAATTGTCTCCTAGCAACAAGAAACGTTTGATCTGCTGGCTTGGGGTAGCATCAGAGGGGGCTGAGTTGAAATGGACTTTCCTGAGGATGGTCTTAAATGAGTTGAAATGGACTTTCCTGAGGATGGTCTTAATGTTGGTTAGAGTCCATTGAGACCTTGTTATGGGGCAGTGGCACCAGGGCCCTGAAGGATTCTCCTAACCAGAGGTTATAACAAAGCTCCAATGAGCAAGTTTTCCATGTGGAGACGAGATTTGTTCTTATTGGTGCCTCAGGAAACCACCATTTGCTGGTATTGGAAATGAGGCCTCTGAGGAGAGATGCCTGGAAACCAAAGCAATGGATCTGATTAGGGCCTAGGGGCCTGTCCGGTTCAATATTCTTCTCTGGGGACATCTTTTGTCTGAGTGGAGGTAGTTGCTCAGCTGGTTTGAGATCACACCTGTTTGTCCTGGGCGGCCTACACTATTGGGATGGCCTCGGTAACTTTGGAGGTTTTTCCTAATTTGCAAGGTTGTGGCCAATGGAGTGGGAAGAATTCTCTTGAAAGGGAAGCACAGTCCTGAGGTGTGGCTCCAAGGACCCAAGTGTAGAGCGTGTGTGGTCCAGGGCTATTTGGACAAAAGTCTGAAAACACAAACTCCACTTAGGTTTGGGTCTGTAGGTATGGCCGGCCCGATATATAGACCGTGAGGAGAACTCTTCGGGATATGAACAAAGGGCGAAAGTGAGGTGCTTGCTCATGCTTATTTTTTTCTGGATATGTGTCACCGATTGCCATGGAATGCCCGGGTGTCCTCAAGAGTTTGGGGTCATTCTGTGGGAAGGGAGGAGGCCTTTCTGTTTTTTTGTTTTTTTTTTTTTTTTTTGTTTTTTTTTTTACCTCAGGTGGACCACCAAAAGAGGGATTCCACAGCAGAGTCCTGTGGAGGGGCGACTGGACAACCAGAACTCTGGTTAACATTGGGACCTAAGAACATGGCAAGCCCCATATGTGGGCTCTTGGTCCAGACACTGAGAGGCCTTCCTTGAGCATAGGGCTCACATTGAGTTTCACAATGTGTTTTTGTGCCCACTGAGCCCCTCAACTCAGGGCGTGGCCTAATGTACCATGCTGGTTTCTCCTACACTGAACGTTGCACAATATGGCATCCACAAGTTTTCTGGCCATGGGGAAGAAGGAGTTCTAATTTCTGCAACACTTTCACTCCTGGACTGTGATTGGATTTAAGGTCTAGGTTCTGAAGCCTGAAAACTGAGGTTGGAAAGAGATGAAGACCTAAGGCCATGGTGTGTCTGATGTGCTCAGTGTTCGGCCAGCTGTTGAGTGTGGGTTAGGAGGTGCAGGCTCAGTCTGTGGCAGACAGGGAATTAGTGCCCAGGCTAGACTGTATCATTGGGGTGCAGTTGAGTTTCGTGCAGGTTGGTACTCATTTGTGGTTACTGGGTAGCCCCAGAGGGCAACGTTTTTCTTCTGGAAGGAAGACACAGTGCCACATAGTGGCTCCAGAATTCCCAAACTGGAAGGCTTGTGGGCCAGGAGTGTGAGGAAAAAATTCTGAGAACACAAGCCAGACTTAGATTTCGGGGTGAGGGGACGGCAGGAACCCTCTGCAGAGATGATTCGAGATCCCGTGTACCTGAAGACAGAGCTAGGATCAGACGTTGCCTCAGGTTGGAGTTTCTGTCCATGACGGACCCTTCATGAAGGGGAGGGTGCCACGAGGCCATGGAGGTTTTCCCACGATGGGAATTGTGAGATGCTCCAAACCGCAATGATTCCTTCCGTGGGACAGTCGAGACCTGCTGGATGGCTCCAGGACATCCCATAAGGAAGTTATCCAGAGCAGGTTTCTAGGGATGGATGCCTGGGCAGCCTGCCTCCCATTCCAGGTGTCTCATAGCGCCAAGGCAAGTTCGATCAGCTGGATCTAGGGGAGCAAACGAGGCGGGTGTGTTGAAAGGGGTCAGTTGAGGATGGGTCATAATGTGCATTGTGTCCATGGAGACCTGGGAAAATGGTGCTTGATCCGGGGCCTTGAGGAATGTTAAAAACCGGAGATTTCGATGGAGCTCTAAAGAGTACGTTTCCTATGTGGAGAAGAAAATTGTTTTGATGAGTGCCTAAGGAATCTCCCATATGCTGGTATTGGAAACCAGGCCTCTGAAGAGAGATGACTGGAAACAAAAGCAATGGATATGATTAGGGCCTAGGTGCCTGTCTGGTTCAATCTCTTTCCTGGGGATACGTGTCTATGGATCTGAGGGGAGGTAGTTGCTCGGCTTGTGTCAGATCGTCCTGTTTGTCCTGGGCAGCCTATAATATTGGGAATGGCCTCGGAAATTTGGAGTTTCTCCTAATCTATAGGGTTGTGGCCAATGGAATGGGCAGAAATGCCCTGGAAAGGGCAGGCACAGTTCTGAGTTTGGCTCTAGGGGCCCAGCCTTGAGGGTGTGTGGGCCAGGCCTGTGGGGACAGAAGTCTGAAAACACAAACTCCACTTATGATTGGGGACATAGGTATGGCACGCCCAATCTACAGACCGTGATAACACTTCGGGATATTAAAAAGGGTGAGTTTCAGCTTTTGTCTCTGGATTTGTGTCAACAATGTGGGTCGAATGCTGGCGTGGCCTCATGGGTTGTGGACGGCTTTCCTTCTCTGAGGATTTGACCCAATCCCAAGAGTTTGGGTACATTCTGTGGGATGGGAGGAGTCCTTTCTGTTTTTTATTTTATTTTATGTACCTCATGTTTGCCAATAAAAGAGGGATTCCAGAGCAGAGTCCTTGGGAGGGACAACTGGATAACCCCACCTCTGTTTAAGTTTGGGGGCCTAGGGGCATGGCAAGTCCAATATGTGGGCTCTTGATTCAGACACTGAGAGGTCTTCCTTGAGGACAGGGCTCATGCTGGGGGTCACAATGCCTATTTGTGCCCAACAAGGCCCTCAAGCATGGGAAGGGCCTCATGGGCCACGCTGGATTCTCCTACACTGAACGTTGGAGAATATGCCAACCACAAGGTTTCCTGGCCATGGCGAATGAAGAGTTGTGATTTCTGCATCACGTTCACCCCTGGACAGTGATTGGAGTTTAGGTCTAGGTTCTGAAACCCGAAAACCGAGGTTGGGAAGAGATGAAGACCTAAGGACCTGATGGGTACAATGAGCTCAGTGTGTGGCTAGCTGTTGAGCGTAGGTCTGGAGGTGTGGGCTCATGCTGTGTCAGACAGGGCATTAGACAGGGTAGACTGTATATTTGGGTTGCAGTCGAGTGGCGTTCAGTTGATCCTCATTCGGGTTTCTAGGTAGCTCCATAAGGCAACGTTTTTCTTCTGGAGGGCAGGCAGAGTGCTGCATTGTGGCCCCAGTATTGCCAAATTGTAGGGCTTTTGGGCCAGGGGTGTGAGGACGGTAGTCTGAGAACACAAGCTAGGCTTAGTTTTTGGGGTGAGGGCACAGAAGGTGCACTCTGCAGAGCTGAATCAAGATCTCATGCACCTGAAGCCAGGGCGAATATCAAACATTTGCTCAGGTTGGAGTTTCTGTCGATGATGGCCCCTTTATAAAGTGGAGCGTCTCAAGAGGCCATGAAGATTTTCCCACAATGGGAGTTGGAGATGCACCAGACTGCAAAGATTCCTTCTGTGGGACACTTGAGACCTGTTGGATGGCTCTAGGATGTCCCATATGGAACGACTCCAGAGTAGGGTTCTAAGGATGGATGCCTGGGCAGCCCGCCTCCCATTCTAGTTGTCTCCTAGCAGCAAGTCAGGTTTGATCTGCAGGCCCTGGGGGAGAAACCAAGGGGAATGAGTTGACATGGACTCTACCGAGGATAGATCAAAATGTGGGTTTAAGTCCATGGAGACCTTGGAATGGGGCACTTGATCCGGGGCCCTGAAAAATTCTCCTAAACAGAGGTTTTTATAGAGCTCCAAAGAGTACACTTCCTATGTGGAGACGAGATTTTTCTATGAGTGCCTCAGTAATCCCCCATATGCTGGTATTGGTAACCAGGCCTCTGAGGAGAGATGCCTGGAAACAAAAGCAATGGATCTGATTAGGGCCTAAGTGCCTGTACAGTTCAATCTTATTCTATGGGGATATCTGTCTCTGGGTCTGAGTGGAGGTAGTTTCCTAACTCGTGAAAGTTCATCCCTGTTTGTGCTGGGCAGCCAAAACTATTGGGATGGCCTCGGGGAGTTTGGAGGTTTCTCCTAATCTATAGGGTTGTGGCCAATGGAAATGGCAGAATTCCCCTGGAGAAAAAAGCCACAGTCATCAGGTGTGGCTCCAGGGGCCCCAGCTTGGATGGTGTGTGGGCCAGGACTGTGGGGACAGAAGTCTGAAAACACAAACTCAGCTTAGGTTTGGTGATGTATGTATGAAGGCTCGATCTACAGACCGTGAGAATTTTCTGGGCTATGAACAAAGGGCGAGTATGTGGCGTTTGTTCAGGCTTTTGTCTCTGGGTTTTGTGCCTAGGGTGGCCGTGGAATGTCGGGGTGTCCTCAAGGGCCATGGACAATTCTTTCTCTGGTGATTTTGCCTGATCCCAAGTGGTTGGGATCATTCTGTGGATGGGAAGTGTCCTTTCTGTATTTTTTTTTTTTTTTTACCTCAGGTGTCCCACCAAAGAGGGATTCCAGAGCAGAGCCCTGAGTAGGGGTGACTAGACATCTCTAACTCTGGTTGAGATTGGGGGACTAGGGGCTTGGCAAGCCCCATATGTGGGCTGTTGTTCCAGTCACTAAGAGGCTTTACATGAGGATAGGGCTCACGCTGAGGGTCACAATGTGTATTTGTGCAAATTGTAGCCCTCAGGGATAGGTGGGGCCTCATAGTCCATGCTGCTTTCTCCTACAATGAACATTGGACAACATGCCAACCACAAGGTTTCTTGCCATGGTGAAGGAGAAGTTCTGATTCTTGTATCACGTTCACTCCTGAGCAGTGAGTGGAGATAAGGTCTAGGTTCTGAAGGTGAAAACTGAGGTTGGGTAGAGATGATGGCCGAAAGCCATTGTGGGTTTGATATGCTCAGTGTACGGCCAGCTGTCTGGGTGTTGGACTGGAGGTCTGCCTTCAGGCTGTGTCAGACAGGGCTTTAGTGCACAGGCTAGATTGTATGATTGGGGTATGGTCGAGTGGCATGCAGGTTGTTACTCATTTGGCGTTTCTGGTTAGCCCTATAGGGCAACATTTTTCTTCTGGAGGGCAGGCAGAGTGCTGCATTGTGTCTCCAGAATTGCCAAACTGGAGGGGTGTGGCCAGGATTGTGAAGACGGAAGTCTGAGAACACAAGTTAGGCTTGGGTTTCGGAGCGAGGGCACAGCAGGCACACTCTCAAGTGCTGAATCGAGATCTCGTGCTTCTGAATTCAGGGCGCGGATCAGACTTTGGCTTAGGATGGAGTTTCTGTCCATGATGGCCCATTTATGAAGGTGTGGGGCATCATGAGGAAATGGAGGTTTTCTCACAGTGGGATTGTGTGATGCTTCAAACCACAAGGATTCATTCTGCGAGACAGTCAAGACAGGTTGGTTGGATTCAAGACGTCCCATAAAATAATTCTCCAGGGCAGGGTTCTAAGGATGGATTCCTGGGCAGCCCACCTCGCATTCCAACTGTCTCCTAGTGACAAGGCAGGTTTGATCTGCTGGCTCTGGGTGAGCAGCCGAGGGGGCTGATTTGAAATGGACTCTCCTGAGGATGGATCATAATGTAAGTTTGTGTCCTTGGAGACCTTGGAATTGGGCCATGGTGCCAGCGCCTTGAAGGATCCTCCTAACCTGAGGTATTGACACAGCTCCAAAGAGCAAGTTTCTCATGTGGAGATGAGATCTATTCTGATTGTTTCCTTAGGAAACCCCCATATTCTGATATTGGAACCCAGGCCTCTGAGGAGAGATACATAGAAACCAAAGCAATGGATCAGAAGTTGGCTCAGGTTGGAGTTTCTGTCCATGATGGCCCCTTTATAAAGGGGAGCATCTCATGAGGCCATGTAGGTTTTCCCACGATAGGAGTTGTGAGATGCTCCACTCTGCAAGGATTCCTTCTGCAGGACAGTCAAGACCTGTTGCAAGGCTCCCAGGACATCCCATATGGAACGGCGCCAGAGCAGGATTCCAATGATGGATGCCTAGAGAGTCTGCTTTGCATTCCAGTTGTCTCCTAGCGACAAGGCAGGTTTGATATTCTGGCTCTGGGGGAGTAATCAACGGGGCTGAGTTGAAATGTACTCTCCTGCCGAATGGTCATAATGCGGGTTTGTGTCCATGGAGACCTTGGAATAGGGCGGTGGCTCCGGTTAACTGAAGGTTTCTCCTAACTGGAGGTTTTCACAGAGCTCCAAAGGATAAGTTTCCCATGTGGAGACAAGATTTGTTCTGATTGGTATCTCTGGAATCCCCCATATGCTGGTATTGGAAAACAGGCCTCTGAGGAGAGATGCTTAGAAACAAAAGCAATGGAACCAATTACGTTCTAGGGGCCTGTCCAGTTTAATACCTTTCTCTTGGGATATCTGTCTACGGGTGAGTTGAGGTCGTTGCTCAGCTTGTGACAGGTCACCCCTCTTTGTACTGGGCGGCCTACACTATTGGAATGGCCTCTGGGACTTTGGAGGTTTCTCCTAATCTGTAGGGTTGTGGCCAATGGAATGGGAAGAATTTCCTTGGAGAGGGCAGGCACAGTCCAAGGTGTGGCTCCAGGGGCCTCAGCCTGGACGGTGTGTGGGACAGGGATGTCAGAATAGAAGTCTGAAAACACGGTTTGGGGACGTAGGTATGGCAGGCCCGATCTACAGACTATGAGGAGAATTTTTTGGGCTATGACCTAAGGGTGAGGCTTATGTCTCTGGATTTTGTGTCAAAGTGGCCGTGGAATGTCGGGCTGGCCTCATGGGCCATGGACGAGTCTTTTTCTCTGGGGATGGCCTGATCAAAAGTGATTGGGGTCAATGTGGGAGCAGCCAACTATATAAACCAATTAATAACAAAATCAAAGAAACACATCAACAATAATACAATGATAGTAGGGGACTTTAACACTCCCCTCACTGAAATGGACAGGTCATCCAAGCAAAAGATCAGCAAGGAAATAAAGGCCTTAAATGACACACTGGACCAGATGGACATCACAGATATATTCAGAATATTTCATCCCAAAGCAACAGAATACACATTCTTCTCTAGTGCACATGGAACATTCTCCAGAATAGATCACATCCTCGGTCCTAAATCAGGACTCAACCAGTATCAAAAGATTGGGATCATTCCCTGCATATTTTCAGACCACAATGCTCTAAAGCTAGAACTCAACCACAAAAGGAAGTTTGGAACGAACCCAAATACATGGAGACTAAAGAGTATCCTTCTAAAGAATGAATGGGTCAACCGGGAAATTAAAGAAGAATTGAAAAAAATCATGGAAACAAATGATAATGAAAATACAACGGTTCAAAATCTGTGGGACACAACAAAGGCAGTCCTGAGAGGAAAATATATAGCGGTACAAGCCTTTCTCAAGAAACAAGAAAGGTCTCAGGTACACAACCTAACCCTACACCTAAAGGAGCTGGAGAAAGAACAAGAAAGAAACCCTAAGCCCAGCAGGAGAAGAGAAATCATAAAGATCAGAGCAGAAATCAATGAAATAGAAACCAAAAAAACAATAGAACAAATCAACGAAACTAGGAGCTGATTCTTTGAAAGAAGTAATAAAATTGATAAACCCCTGGCCCGACTTATCAAAAAGAAGAGAGAAAGGACCCAAATAAATAAAATCATGAATGAAAGAGGAGAGATCACAACTAACACCAAAGAAATACAAACTATTATAAGAACATACTATGAGCAACTCTTCGGCAATAAATTTGACAATCTGGAAGAAATGGATGCATTCCTAGAAACATATAAACTACCACAACTGAACCAGGAAGAAATAGAAAGCCTGAACAGACCCATAACCAGTAAGGAGATTGAAACAGTCATTAAAAATCTCCAAACAAACAAAAGCCCAGGGCCAGGCGGCTTCCCGGGGGAATTCTACCAAACATTTAAAGAAGAACTAATTCCTATTCTCCTGAAACTGTTCCAAAAAATAGAAATGGAAGGAAAACGTCCAAACTCATTTTATGAGGCCAGCATCACCTTGATCCCAAAACCAGACAAGGATCCCACCAAAAAAGAGAGCTATAGACCGATATCCTTGATGAACACAGATGCGAAAATACTCAACAAAATACTAGCCAATAGGATTCAACAGTACATTAAAAAGATTATTCACCACGACCAAGTGGGATTTATTCCAGGGCTGCAAGGTTGGTTCAACATCCGCAAATCAGTCAATGTGATACAACACATCAATAAAAGAAAGAACAAGAACCATATGATACTCTCAATAGATGCTGAAAAAGCATTTGACAAAGTACAACATCCCTTCCTGATCAAAACTCTTCAAAGTGTAGGGATAGAGGGCACATACCTCAATATCATCAAAGCCATCTATGAAAAACCCACCGCAAATATCATTCTCAATGGCGAAAAACTGAAAGCTTTTCCGCTAAGGTCAGGAACACGGCAGGGATGTCCATTATCACCACTGCTATTCAACATCGTACTAGAGGTCCTAGCCTCAGCAATCAGACAACAAAAGGAAATTAAAGGCATCCAAATCGGCAAAGAAGAAGTCAAATTATCACTCTTCGCAGATGATATGATACTATATGTGGAAAACCCAAAAGACTCCACTCCAAAACTGCTAGAACTTATACAGGAATTCAGTAAAGTGTCAGGATATAAAATCAATGCACAGAAATCAGTTGCATTTCTCTACACCAACAGCAAGACAGAAGAAAGAGATATTAAGGAGTCAATCCCATTTACAATTGCATCCAAAACCATAAGATACCTAGGAATAAACCTAACCAAAGAGACACAGAATCTATACTCAGAAAACTATAAAGTACTCATGAAAGAAATTGAGGAAGACACAAAGAAATGGAAAAATGTTCCATGCTCCTGGATTGGAAGAATAAATATTGTGAAAATGTCTATGCTACCTAAAGCAATCTACACATTTAATGCAATTCCTATCAAAGTACCATCCATCTTTTTCAAAGAAATGGAACAAATAATTCTAAAATTTATATGGAACCAGAAAAGACCTCGAATAGCCAAAGGGATATTGAAAAAGAAAGCCAACGTTGGTGGCATCACAATTCCGGACTTCAAGCTCTACTACAAAGCTGTCATCATCAAGACAGCATGGTACTGGCACAAAAACAGACACATAGATCAATGGAACAGAATAGAGAGCCCAGAAATAGACCCTCAAATCTATGGTCAACTAATCTTCGACAAAGCAGGAAAGAATGTCCAATGGAAAAAAGACAGCCTTTTCAATAAATGGTGCTGGGAAAATTGGACAGCCACATGCAGAAAAATGAAATTGGACCATTTCCTTACACCACACACAAAAATAGACTCAAAATGGATGAAGGACCTCAATGTACGAAAGGAATCCATCAAAATCCTTGAGGAGAACACGGGCAGCAACCTCTTCGACCTCTGCCGCAGCAACATCTTCCTAGGAACAACGCAAAAGGCAAGGGAAGCAAGGGAAAAAATGAACTACTGGGATTTCATCAAGATCAAAAGCTTTTGCACAGCAAAGGAAACAGTTAACAAAATCAAAAGACAACTGACAGAATGGGAGAAGATATTTGCAAACGACATATCAGATAAAGGACTAGTGTCCAGAATCTATAAAGAACTTAGCAAACTCAACACCCAAAGAACAAATAATCCAATCAAGAAATGGGCAGAAGACATGAACAGACATTTCTGCAAAGAAGACATCCAGATGGCGAACAGACACATGAAAAAGTGCTCCATATCACTCGGCATCAGGGAAATACAAATCAAAAACACAATGAGATATCACCTCACACCAGTCAGAATGGCTAAAATCAACAAGTCAGGAAATGACAGATGCTGGCGAGGATGCGGAGAAAGGGGAACCCTCCTACACTGTTGGTGGGAATGCAAGCTGGTACAGCCACTCTGGAAAACAGCATGGAGGTTCCTCAAAATGTTGAAAATAGAACTGCCCTATGACCCAGCAATTGCACTATTGGGTATTTACCCTAAAGATACAAATGTAGTGATCCAAAGGGACACATGCACCCGAATGTTTATAGCAGCAATGTCCACAATAGCCAAACTATGGAAAGAACCTAGATGTCCATCAACAGATGAATGGATCAAGAAGATGTGGTATATATACACAATGGAATACTATGCAGCCATCAAAAGAAATGAAATCTTGCCATTTGCAACAACATGGATGGAACTAGAGCGTATCATGCTTAGCGAAATAAGTCAAGCAGAGAAAGACAACTATCATATGATCTCCCTGATATGAGGAAGTGGTGATGCAACATGGAGGCTTAAGTGGGTAGAAGAAGAATAAATGAAACAAGATGGGATTGGGAGGGAGACAAACCATAAGTGACTCTTAATCTCACAAAACAAACTGAGGGTTGCCGGGGGGAGGGGTTTTGGGAGAAGGGGGTGGGATTATGGACATTGGGGAGGGTATGTGCTTTGGTGAGTGCTGTGAAGTGTGTAAACCTGGTGATTCACAGACCTGTACCCCTGGGGATAAAAATATATGTTTATAAAAAATAAAAAATTAAAAAAAAAGTGATTGGGGTCATTCTGTGGGTGGGAGGAATCCTTTCTGTGTTTACTTACCTCAAATGTCCCACCAAAGAGGGATTCCAGATCAGAGCCCTGAGTAAGGTTGACTAGATGTCTCTACCTCTGGTTAAGATTGGGTGACTTGAGGCATGGCAGGCCACATATGCGGGCTCATGGTCCAGCCACTGAGAGGCTTTACTTGAGGACAGGGCTCAAACTGAGGGTCCCAATGTGTGTTTGTGACCACCGCAGCTCTTAAGCATGGGCAGGGCCTCAGGGACCCTACACTACCCTCAGGGGCCCTACTACTACTCCTGTAGGCACTACAGGCATACTACACTGAACTTTGGATAAGATGCCAACCACAAGATTCTGGCGAGAGTGAAGGAGGAGTTATGATTTCTGCATCACGTTCACCCATGGGAAATGAGTAGAGATAAGGTCTAGGTTTCTGTCGCCTGAAAACCAGGTTGGAAAGAGATGGCAACCTAAGGCCATGGCGGTTCAGATGTTCTCATTGTACAGCAAGCTGTCTGGGTGTGGTTGGGAATTCAGGCCTCAGGTTGTGTCAGACAGGGCATTAGTGCACAGGCTAGACTCTATAATTGGTGTACAGTTGAGTGGCATGCAGGTTTATCCTCATTTGAGGTTTCTGGGTAGACCCAGAGGGCAACGTTTTTCTTCTAGAGGGCAGTCAGAGTGCAGCACTGTGTCATCGGAAATCCCAAAATGGAGGGCGTGTGTGTCCAGGAGAGTGAGGACGGAAGTCTGAGAACACTAGCTATGCTTAGGTTTTGGGGTGAGGGCACAGCAGGTACACTCTGAAGAGCTTAATCAAGATCTCCTGCATCTGAAGTCAAGGCGAAGATCAGCCGTTTGCTCAGGTTGGAGTTTCTTTCCATGATCCGCCTTCATGAAGATTGGGGGCATCACGTGACCTTGGAAGCTTTCCATGATATGAGTTGGGTGACTTCATGGAAAATGGACTACTCTTAATCTCTCGGGGTTTGGCCACGTCCAAAGAATTTGGGGTCATTCTGTGGGAAGGAAGAAGTCCGTTGTTCTGTTGTTGTTGATTTGTTTTGTTTTACTTTTCAACCTCAGGTGTCCCACCAAATGTGGGATACCAGAGTAGAGCCCTGGGGAGGGGCGACTGGACAACCAGAAATCTGGTTAAATATTGGGGCCTACGGACATGTCAAGCCCATTATGACATCTAATGGTCCAGCCACTGAGAGGACGTACTAGAGGACAGGACTCACGCTGAGGGTCACAATGCGTGTTTATGCCCTCGTCGCACTCAAGAATGGGTGGGGCCTCAGGGTGAATGCTGGTTTCTCCTACACTGAACGTTGGACAACATGCCAACCACAAGGTTTCTTGTCATGGGTAAGGAAGAGTTCTGATTTCTGCATCAAAGTCACCCCTGGGCCTCATGGGCCATGGACGAATCTTGCTCTCTGTGGACTTGGCCCGATCCCAATTGTTTTTCGTCAATCTGTGGGATGGGAGGACTCCTTTCAGGTTTTTTACCTCAGGTGTCCCAGCAAAAGAGGAATTCCAAAGCAGAGCCCTGGGGAAGACTGAAGGGACAACCCGAACTATGTTTAAAAATTGGGGCCTAGGGGCATGGCAAGCCCAATATGCTGTCTCTCCATCCAGCCACTGAGAGGACTTACATGAGGACTGGGCTCAGGCTGAGGGTCACAATGTGTGTTTGTGACAAATGTGGCCCGCAAGCATGGGCAGGGCCTCATGGGCCACACTGGTTTCAAATACTCTGAATCTTGGAAAACATGCCAACCACAAGGTGTCTTGCCATGGGGAAAGAGTTCTGATTTCTGCATCGTTTTCAAACCCGGGCCGTGATTGGAGATAAGGACTAGGTTCTGAAGCCTGAAAACCGAGGTTGAGAAGAGATGACGAACTAAGGCCATGGGGGGTCCGTATGTGCTCAGTGTGCGGCCTGCTGTCTGGGTGGGGCCAGGAGGTCCAGGATCAGGCTGTGTCAGAAAGGGCATTAGTGCCAAGGTCAGCCTATATATTTGGGGTACAGCCGAATGGTGTGCCCCGTTGATCCTCATTTGGGATTTCTGGATAGCCCCAGAGGGCAATGTTTTTCTTCTGAAGGGCAGGCAGAGTGCTGCATTGTAGTTCTGGATTGCCAAACCGGAGGGCTTGTGGGCCAGTTGTCTGAGGACGGAAGTCTGAGAACCCAAGCTAGGCCTAGGTTTCTGGGTGAGGATATGGCAGGCACAATCTACAGACCTGAATCGAGATCTCGTGCATCTCAAATCAGGGCGAGGATCAGATGATAGCTCAGGTTTGACAGTCTTTCCCTGATGATCCCTACTTGAACGGGGGGTGGATCACGAGGCCATGGGTGTTTTCCCACGATGGGAGTTGTGAGAAGCTCCCAACTGCAAAGATTCTTCTGCAGGAAAATTGAGACCTGTTGGTTGGCTCCAGGACAACGTTTCTGAGCAGGGTTCTAAGGATGGATGGCTGGGTAGCCCACCTCGCATGCCAATTGTCTCCAAGCAACAAGACAGGTTAGATCTGCTGGATCTGGGGGAGCAACTGAGAAGGCTGAGTTGAAATGGACTCTCCCGTGGATGTGTCCTAATATGATTTTGTGTCTATGGAGACCTTGGAATGAAGCGGTGGCACTGGGGCCCTGAAGGGTTCTCCTAAACGGAGGCTTTCACATAGCTCCATCGTGCAAGTTTCCCATGTGTAGATGAGATTTGTTCTGAAGGGTGAGTCAAGAAACAGCCATATGCTGTTATTGAAATCCAGGGCACTGAGGAGAGATGCCTGGAAACCAAAGCAATGGATCCGATAGGTGACTAGGGGCCGGTTCGTTCCTTTTTACCTCTGGGGACATCAGTCTACAGGTCTGAGTGCCCGTAGGTGCTCAGATGGGCACAGATTGCACCATTTGTCCTGGGAAGCCACAAATATTGGGATGGCCTCAGGGACTTTGGAGGTTTATCCTATTAGTAGGGTTGTGGCCATTGGAATGGGTACATACAATTGCCTTGAAGAGGGCAATCACAGTCTTCAGGTTTGGCTCCAGGGGCCTGAGCCTGTAGGGTGTGTAGGCCAGGGCTGTATGGACAGTTGTCTGAAAACACAAACTCGGCTTATGTTTCGGGTCATAGGTATGGCAGGACTGATCTACAGACCATGAGGAGAACTCTTCGGGATATGAAAAAAGGGCGAGTGTGAGGCTCTGCTCAAGTTTTTCTCTGGATATCATGTCACTCATGGCCGTGAAATTTCCGGGTGACTTCATGGGAAATGGACGAGTCTTACTCTCTCGGGGTTGGCCCCGTCCAAATAGTTTGGGGTCATATTGTGGGATGGAAGAAGTCCATTGTTCTGTTGCTGTTGATTTCTTTTGTTTTGTTTTTCAAGCTCAGGTGTCCCACCAAATGAGGGATTCCAGAGTAGAGCCCTGGGGAGGGGTGACTGGACAACCAGAAATCTGGTTAAAATTTGGGGCCTAGGGACATGTCAAGCCCATGATGACATCTAATGGTCCAGCCACTGAGAGGACGTACTAGAAGACAGGACTCACGCTGAGGGTCACAATGCGTGTTTATGCCCTCGTCGCACTCAAGAATTGGCGGGGTCTCAGGATGAATGCTGGTTTCTCCTACACTGAACGTTGGACAACATGCCAACCACAAGGTTTCTTGCCATGGGTAAGGACGAGTTCTGATTTCTGCATCATAGTCACCCCTGGGCAGTGATTGGAGATAAGGTCTAGGTTCTGAAGCCTGAAAACTGAGGTAGGGAAGAGATGATGACCTAAGGCCATGGCGGGTCTGTTGTGCTCAGTGTGCGGTCAGCTGTCTGGGTGTTGGTCACGAGGTGCGGACTCAGGATGTCAGACAGTGCATTAGTTCCCAGGTTAGACTATATATTTTGGGTGCATTCGAGTCCCGTGTAGGTTCTTATCTGAAGAACTCTTCAGGATATGAAGAATGAGGGAGTCTGAGGCGTGTGCTCAGGCTTTTGTCCCTGGATTTTGTATCAGAGATGGCCGTGGAATGTTGGGGCGGCCTCATGGGCCATGGACGAATCTTGCTCTCTGTGGACTTGGCTGATCCAAATTATTTTTCGTCAATCTGTTGGATGGAGTACTCCTTTCAGGGTTGTTACCTCAGGTGTCCCACCAAAAGAGGAATTCCAAAGCAGAGCCCTGGGAAGAGTGAAGGGACAACCCGAACTATGGTTAAAAATTGGGGCCTAGGGGCATGGCAAGCCCAATATGCTGTCTCTTCATCGAGCCACTGAGAGGCCTTACCTGAGGACTGGGCTAAGGCTGAGGGTCACAATGTGTGTTTGCCACCTTTGTGGCCCGTGAGCAATGGCGGGGCCTCATCGGACACACAGGTATCCACTACACTGAACGTTATACAACAAGCCTACCACAAGGTTTCTTGCCATCGGGAAGGAGTTCTGAATTCTGCATCATTTTCAAACCCGGGCCGTGATTGGAGATAAGGTCTAGGTTCTAAATCCTGAAAACCGAGGCTGGGAAGTGATAACGACCTAAGGCAATGGCTGGTCCGATGTGCTCAGTGAGCGGCCAGCTGTATGCGTGGGGCCAGGAGGTCCAGGCAAAGCCTCTGTCAGAAAGGGCATTATAGCGCAGGTCAGCCTATATATTTTGGGTACAGCCAAGTGGCGTGCAGGTTGATCTTCATTTGGGGTTTCTGGGTTGCCCCAGAAGGCAATGTTTTCCTTCTGGAGGGCAGGCAGAGTGCTGCATTATAATTCTGGATTGCCAAACTGGAGGGCTTGAGGGCCATTATTCTGAGGATGGAAGTCTGAGGACACAAGCTAGGCTTAGGTTTCTGGGTGAGGACATGGCAGGCACAATCTACAGACCTGAACCGAGATCTCGTGCATCTGAAGTCAGGTTGAGGATCAGAAGATCGCTCAGGTAGGACCTTATGTCCCTGAGGGCCCCTTCATGAAGGGGGGAGGGATCACGAGGCCATGGGTGTTTTCTCACGATGGGAGTTGTGAGAAGCTCCCAACTTCAAAGATTCTTCTGCAGGACAATTGAGACCTGTTGGTTGGCTCCAGGCTAACGATTCCGAGCAGGGTTCTAAGGATGGATGGCTGGGTAGGCCACCTCGCATTCCAATTGTGTCCTAGCAACAAGACAAGTTGGATCTGCTGGATCTCGCAGAGCAACCGAATACGCTGAGTTGAAATGGACTCTCCTGTGGATGGGTCCTAAGGTGTTTTTGTGTCTATGGATACCTTGGAATGACGCGGTGGCACTGGGGCCATGAAGGGTTCTCCTAAACAGAGGCTTTGACATCGCTCCCACGTGCAAGTTTCCCATGTGCAGATGAGATTTGTTCTGATGGGTGAGTCAAGAAACAGCCATATGCTGGTATTGAAATCAAGTCCTCTGAGGAGAGATGCCTGGAAACCAAAGCAGTGGATCCGATTAGGGCCTAGGGGCCTGTTCGTTCCTTTTTACCTCTGGGGATATCAGTCTACGAGTCTGAGTGCAGGTAGGTTCTCAGATGGGCTCAGATTGCTCCATTTTGTCCTGGGAAGCCACCACTATTGGGATGGCCTCAGGGACTTTGGAGGTTTATCCTATTAGTAGCGTTGTGGCCATTGGAATGGGCGCATGGAATTCACTTGGAGAGGGAGAGTACAGTCCTCACCTTGGCTCCAGGGGCCTATGCCTGTAGGCTGTGTAGGCCAGGGCTGTTTGGACAGTTGTCTGGAAACTGAAACTCGGCTTATGTTTCGGGTCATAGGTATGGCAGGACTGATCTACAGACCATGAGGAGAACTCTTCGGGATATGAAAAAGGGCGAGTGTGAGGCTCTTGCTCAAGTATTTATCTCAGGATATCGTGCCATTCATGGTCATGAAATTTCCGGGTGACTTCATGGGAAATGGACGAGTCTTACTCCCTGGGTGTTTGGCCCAGTTCAAAGAGTAGGGGGTCATTCTGTGGGATGGAAGAAGTCCGTTTTTTGTTGATGTTTTGTTTTGTTTTGTTTTGTTTTTCAATCTCAGGTGTCCCACCAAATGAGGGATTCCAGAGTAGAGCCCTGGGGAAGGGCGATTGGACAACCAGAAATCTGGTTAAAATTGGGGCCTAGGGACAGATAGACTTGGGTTTCAGGGCGAGGGCACGGCATGTACCCCCTGAAGATCTGAAGCAATAGCTCATGCATCTGAAGTCAGAGCGAGGATCAGACGTTGTCTCAGCTTGGATTTTCTGTTCATGACGGCCCCTTCATAAAGGGAGCCGAATCTCGAGGCCCTGGAGGTTTTCCCACGTTGGGAGTGGTGGGATGCCCCCTCCTAGGATTCCTTCTGCGGGACAATTGAGACCTGTTGGACAGCTCCAGGACATCCCATATGGATGAGTCCAGACCAACGTTCGAGGATGGATGCCTGGGAAGCCCGCCTCGCATTCCAATTGTCTCCTAGCGACAAGACAGTTTAGATCTGATGGCTCTGCAGGAGCAACCGGGGTGGCTGAGTTGAAATGGACTTTCCTGAGGATGGGTCTAATGTGTGTTTGTGTCCATGAGGGCCTTGGAATGGGGCGGTGGCACCGGGACCCTGAAGTATTCTCCTAAGCTTTTGACATAGCTCCCATGCACAAGTTTCCTTGTGGAGACGAGGTTTGTTCTGATGGGTGCCTCAGGAAAACCCCAATGCTGGTATTGGAATCCAGGGTTTTGACGAGACATGCCTGTAAACCAAAGCAATGGATCCGATTTTGGCCTAGGGTCCTGTCTGGTTCAATCTTCTTCTCTGGGGACATCCATCTAGGGTATGAGTGGAGGTAGATGCTCAGCTGGTGTCAGACTGCCCTTTTTTGTCCGGGCGACCTATAATATTGGGATGGCCTCAGGGACTTTGGCGAGGTCTCCTAATTTGTACGATTTTGGACAAAGGAATGGGCAGAATTCCCATGGATTGGGTAGGCACAGTCCTAATGTGTGGCTCCAGGGTCCCCAGCCTGGATGGTGTGTCCCAAGACTTTGAGGACAGAAGTCTGAAAACACAAACTCAGCTTATGTTTGGGGACGTAGGTATGGCAGACCTGATCTACAAACAATGAGAAGACATCTTCAGGATATGAAGATAGTGCGAGTCTGAGGCGCTTGCTCAGGCTTTTGTCTCTGGATTTTGTTTCAGCGTTGACCGTGCAATGTCGACGAAGCCTCATGGGCCATGGACAAATCTTCCTCTCTGTGGATTTGGCCCAATCCCAATTGTTTTTCGTCAATCTGTTGGATGGAGGACTCCTTTCAGGGTTGTTACATCAGGTGTCCCACCAAAAGAGGAATTCCAAAGCAGAGCCCTGGGGAGAGTCAAGGGACAACCCGTCTATGGTTAAAAATTGGGGCCTAGGGGCATGGCAAGCCCAATATGCTGTCTCTTCATCCAGCCACTGAGAGGCCTTCCTGAGGACTGTGCTAAGGCTGTGGGTCACAATGTGAGTATGCCACCTATGTGGCCCGCGAGCAATGGCAGGTCCTCATCGGACAAACAGGTTTCCACTACACTGAACGTTGGACAAGAAGCCAACCACAAGGTTCTTGCCATTGGGAAGGAGTTCTGATTTCTGCATCATTTTCAAACCTGGGCAGTGATTGGAGATAAGGTCTAGGATCTGAATCCTGAAAACCGAGGTTGGGAAGAAATAACGACATAAGGCAATGGCTGGTCCGATGTGCTCAGTGAGCGGCAAGTTGTCTGGGTGGGGCCAGGAGGTCCAGGCTCAGGCTCTGTCAGAAAGGGCATTAATGCCAGGGTCAGCCTATATATTTTGGGTACAGCCAAGTGGCGTGCAGGTTGATCTTCATTTGGGGTTTTCTGGGTAGCGCCAGAGGGCAATATTTTTCTTCTGGAGGGCAAGCAGAGTTCTGCATTGTAATTCTGGATTGCCAAACGGGAGGGCTTGTGGGCCATTAGTCTGAGGACGGAAGTCTGAGGACACAAGCTAGGCTTAGGTTTCTGGGTGAGGACATGGCAGGCACAATATACAGACCTGAATCGAGATCTCGTGCATCTGAATTCAGGGTGAGGATCAGACTATTTCTCAGGTTGGACCTTATGTCCCTGATGGCCCATTCATGAAGGGGGGGGATCACGAGGCCATGGGGGTTTCTCACCATGCGAATTGTGAGAAGCTCACAACTGCAAAGATTCTTCTGCAGGACAATTGAGACCTGTTGGTTAGCTCCAGGCCAATGATTCCTAGCAGGGTTCTAAGGTTGGATGGCGGGGTAGGCCACCTCGCATTCCAATTGTCTCCTAGCAAAAAGACAGGTTAGACCTGCAGGATCTCGCGGAGCAACCGAATATGCTGAGTTGAATTGGACTCTCCCGTGGATGTGTCCTAATATGATTTTGTGTCTATGGAGACCTTGGAATGAAGCGGTGGCACTGGGGCCCTGAAGGGTTCTCCTAAAAAGAGGCTTTGACACACCTCCCACTTGCAAGTTTCCCATGTGTAGATGAGATTTGTTCTGATGGGTGAGTCAAGAAACAGCCATATGCTGGTACTGAATTCCAGGCCTCTGAGGAAGATGCCTGGAAACCAAAGCAATGGATCCGATTAGGGCCTAGGGGCCTGTTCGTTCCTTTTTACCTCTGGGGATATCAGTCTACGAGTCTGAGTGCAGGTAGGTTCTGAGATGGGCCGAGATTGCTCCTTTTTGTCCTGGGAAGCCACCACTATTGGCATGGCCTCAGGGACTTTGGAGGTTTATCCTATTAGTAGGGTTGTGGCCATTGGAATGGGCACACAGAATTCCCTTGGAGAGGGCAAGTACAGTCCTCAGGTTGGCTCCAGGGGCCTGAGCCTGTAGGCTGTGTAGGCCTGGGCTGTTTGGACAGTTGTCTGAAACCACAAACTCGGATTATGTTTCGGGTCATAGGTATGGCAGGACTGACTACCGACCATGAGGAGAACTCTTCTGGTTATGAAAAAAGGGCGAGTGTGAGGCACTTGCTCAAGTTTTTATCTCTGGATATCGTTCCATTCATGGTCATGAAATATCCGGGTGACTTCATGGGAAATGGGCGAGTCTTACTCTCTGGGGGTTTGGCCCCGTCCAAAGAGTTTGGGGTCATTCTGTGGGATGGAAGAAGTCCGTTTTTTTGTTGTCGTTGTTTTGTTTTGTTTTGTTTTTCAAATTCAGTTGTCCCACCAAATGTGGGATTCCAGAATAGAGACCTGGGGAGGGGCGATTGGACAACCAGAAATCTGGTTTAAATTTGGGGGCTAGGAACATGTCAAGCCATTATGGCATCTAATGGTCTAGCCACTGAGAGGACTTACTAGAGGACAGGACTCATGCTGAGGGTCACAATGCGTGTTTATGTCCTCGTCGCACTCATGAATGGGCGGGACCTCAGGGTGAATGCTGGTTTCTCCTACACTGAACCTTGGACAACATGGCAAACACAAGGTTTCTTGCCGTGGATAAAGAGGAGCTCTGATTTCTGCATCACACTCACCCCTGGGCAGTGATTGGAGATAAGGTCTAGGTTCTGAAGCCTGAAAACTTAGGTAGGGAAGAGATGATGACCTAAGGCCAAGGCGGGTCTTATGGGCTCAGGGTGCGGTCAGCTGTCTGGGTGTTGCTCAGGAGGTTCCAGCTCAGGTTGTGTCAGACAGTGCACTACTGCCCAGGTTAGATTATATAATTTGGGTACATTCGAGTGCCGTGTAGGTTTATTCTCATTTAATGTGCCCGGGCAGCTCATTAGGCAATATTTTTTTTCTAGAGGGCAGGCAGAGATCTGCAATGATGGTCCGGAATTGCCAAACTTGTGGGCTTCGGGGCCAGGAGTGTGAGGACGGAAGTCTGAGAACACAAGCTAGACTTGGGATTCAGGGCGAGGTCACGGCATGTACCTCCTGAAGATCTGAAGCAATATCTCATGCATCTGAAGTCAGAGCGAGGATCAGACGTTGGCTCCGCTTGGATTTTCTGTTCATGACGGCCCCTTCATAAAGGGATCCGAATCTTGAGGCCATGGAGGTTTTCCCACGTTGGGAGTGGTGGGATGCCCCCTCCTAGGATTCCTTCTGCGGGACAATTGAGACCTGTTGGACAGCTCCAGGACATGCCATATGGATGAGTCCAGACCAACGTTCGAGGACGGATGCCTGGGAAGCCCGCCTCGCATTCCAATTGTCTCCTAGCGACAAGACAGTTTAGATCTGATGGCTCTGCAGGAGCAACCGGGGTGGCTGAGTTGAAATGGACTTTCCTGAGGATGGGTCTAATGTGTGTTTGTGTCCATGAGGGCCTTGGAATGGGGCGGTGGCACCGGGACCCTGAAGTATTCTCCTAAGCTTTTGACACAGCTCCCATGCACAAGTTTCCTTGTGGAGACGAGGTTTGTTCTGATGGGTGCCTCAGGAAAACCCCAATGCTGGTATTGGAATCCAGGGTTTTGAGGAGACATGGCTGTAAACCAAAGCATTGGATCCGATTTTGGCCTAGGGTCCTTTCTGGTTCAATCTTCTTCTCTGGGGACATCCTTCTAGGGTATGAGTGGAGTTAGATGCTCAGCTGGTGTCAGACTGCCCTTTTTTGTCCCGGGCGACCTAGACTATTGGGATGGCCTCAGGGACTTTGGAGGGTTCTCCTCATACGTACGATTTTGGACAATGGAATGGGCAGAATTCCCATGGATTGGGTAGGCACAGTCCTAATGTGTGGCTCCAGGGTCCCCAGCCTGGATGGTGTGTGGCCCAGGACTTTGAGGACAGAAGTCTGAAAACACAAACTCAGCTTATGTTAGGGGACGTAGGTATGGCAGGGCCGATCTACAAACCATGAGAAGACATCTTCAGGATATAAAGATAGTGTGAGTCTGAGGCGCTTGCTCAGGCTTTTGTCTCTGGAGTTTGTTTCAGCGATGTCCGTGGAATGTCGAGGAGGCCTCATGGGCCATGGACGAATCTTGCTCTCTGTGGATTTGGCCCGATCCCAATTGTTTTTCGTCAATCTGTTGGATGGAGTACTCCTTTCAGGGTTGTTACCTCAGGTGTCCCACCAAAAGAGGAATTCCAAAGCAGAGGCCTGGGGAAGAGTGAAGGGACAACCCGAACTATGGTTAAAAATTGGGGCCTAGGGGCATGGTAAGCCCAATATGCTGTCTCTTCATCCAGCCACTGAGAGGCCTTACCTGAGGACTGGGCTAAGGCTGAGGGTCACAATGTGTGTTTGCCACCTATGTGGCCCGCGAGCAATGGCGGGGCCTCATCGGACACATAGGTATCCACTACACTGAACGTTATACAAAAAGCCTACCACAAGATTTCTTGCCATCGGGAAGGAGTTCTGATTTCTGCATCATTTTCAAACCCGGGCCGTGATTGGAGATAAGGTCTAGGTTCTAAATCCTGAAAACCGAGGCTGGGAAGTGATAACGACCTAAGGCAATGGCTGGTCCGATGTGCTCAGTGAGCGGCCAGCTGTATGCGTGGGGCCAGGAGGTCCAGGCAAAGCCTCTGTCAGAAAGGGCATTATAGCGCAGGTCAGCGTATATATTTTGGGTACAGCCAAGTGGCGTGCAGGTTGATCTTCATTTGGGGTTTCTGGGTAGCCCCAGAAGGAAATGTTTTCCTTCTGGAGGGCAGGCAGAGTGCTGCATTATAATTCTGGATTGCCAAACTGGAGGGCTTGTGGGCCATTAGTCTGAGGATGGAAGTCAGAGGACACAAGCTAGGCTTAGGTTTCTGGGTGAGGACATGGCAGGCACAATCTACAGACCTGAACACAGATCTTGTGCATCTGAAGTCAGGGTGAGGCTCAGAAGATCGCTCAGGTTGGACCTTATGTCCCTGAGGGCCCCTTCATGAAGGGGGGAGGGATCACGAGGCCATGGGTGTTTTCTCACGATGGGAGTTGTGAGAATCTCCCAACCTCAAAGATTCTTCTGCAGGACAATTGAGACCTGTTGGTTGGCTCCAGGCTAACGATTCCGAGCAGGGTTCTAAGGATGGATGGCGGGGTAGGCCACCTCGCATTCCAATTGTGTCCTAGCAACAAGACAAGTTGGATCTGCTGGATCTCGCGGAGCAACCGAATACGCTGAGTTGAAATGGACTCTCCTGTGGATGGGTCCTAAGGTGTTTTTGTGTCTATGGATACCTTGGAATAACGCGGTGGCACTGGGGCCCTGAAGGTTTCTCCTAAACAGAGGCTTTGACACAGCTCCCACGTGCAAGTTTCCCATGTGTAGATGAGATTTGTTCTGATGGGTGAGTCAAGAAACAGCCATATGCTGGTATTGAAATCCAGTCCTCTGAGGAGAGATGCCTGGAAACCAAAGCAATGGATCCGATTAGGGCCTAGGGGCCTGTTCGTTCCTTTTTACCTCTGGGGATATCAGTCTACAAGTCTGAGTGCAGGTAGGTTCTGAGATGGAACGAGATTGCTCCTTTTTGTCCTGGGAAGCCACCACTATTGGGATGGCCTCAAGGACTTTGGAGGTTTATCCTATTAGTAGGGTTGTGGCCATTGGAATGGGCACACAGAATTCCCTTGGAGAGGGCAAGTACAGTCCTCACCTTGGCTCCAGGGGCCTAAGCCTGTCGGCTGTGTAGGCCAGGGCTCTTTGGACAGTTGTCTGAAAACAGAAACTCAGCTTATGTTTCGGGTCATAGGTATGGCAGGACTGATCTACAGACCATGAGGAGAATTCTTCGGGATATGAAAAAGGACGAGTGTGAGGCTCTTGCTCAAGTATTTATCTCTGGATATCGTGCCATTCATGGTCATGAAATTTCCGGGTGACTTCATGGGAAATGGACGAGTCTTACTCCCTGGGGGTTTGGCCCAGTCCAAAGAGTTTGGGGTCATTCTGTGGGATGGAAGAAGTCCGTTTTTTGTTGTTGTTTTGTTTTGTTTTGTTTTTCAAACTCAGGTGTCCCACCAAATGAGGGATTCCAGAGTAGAGCCCTGGGGAGGGGCGACTAGACATCCAGAAATCTGGTTAAAAATTGGGGCCTAGAGACAGCTAGACTTGGGTTTCAGGGCGAGGGCACGGCATGTACCCCCTGAAGATCTGAAGCAATATCTCATGCATCTGAAGTCAGAGCGAGGATCAGATGTTGGCTCCGCTTGGATTTTCTGTTCATGACGGCCCCTTCATAAAGGGATTCGAATCTCGAGGCCGTGGAGGTATTCCCACGTTGGGAGTGGTGGGATGCCCCCTCCTAGGATACCTTCTGCGGGACAATTGAGACCTGTTGGACAGCTCCAGGTCATCCCATATGGATGAGTCCAGACCAACGTTCGAGGATGGATGCCTGGGAAGCCCGCCTCGCATTCCAATTGTCTCCTAGCGACAAGACAGTTTAGATCTGATGGCTCTGCAGGAGCAACCGGGGTGGCTGAGTTGAAATGGACTTTCCCGAGGATGGGTCTAATGTGTGTTTGTGTCCATGAGGGCCTTTAAATGGGGCGGTGGCACCAGGACCCTGAAGTATTCTCCTAAGCTTTTAACATAGCTCCCATGCACAAGTTTCCTTGTGCAGACGAGGTTTGTTCTGATGGGTGCCTCAGGAAAACCCCAATGCTGGTATTGGAATCCAGGGTTTTGAGGAGACATGCCTGTAAACCAAACCAATGGATCCGATTTTGGCCTAGGGTCCTGTCTGGTTCAATCTTCTTCCCTGGGGCCATCCATCTAGGGTATGAGTGGAGGTGGATGCTCAGCTGGTGACAGACTGACCTTTTTTGTCCCAGGTGACATATACTATTGGGATGGCCTCAGGGACTTTGGAGGTTTTTCCTAATTTGTACGATTTTGGACAATGGAATCGGCAGAATTCCCATGGATTGGGTAGGCACAGTCCTAATGTGTGGCTCCAGGGTCCCCAGACTGGATGGTGTGTGTCCCAGGGCTTTGAGGACAGAAGTCTGAAAACACAAACTCAGCTTATGTTAGGGGACGTAGGTATGGCAGGCCCGATCTACAAACCATGAGAAGACATCTTCAGGATATGAAGATAGTGCGAGTCTGAGGCACTTGCTCCGGCTTTTGTCTCTGGATTTTCTTTCAGCGATGTCCGTGGAATGTCGAGGAGGCCTCATGGGCCATGGACGAATCTTGCTCTCTGTGGATTTGGCCCGATCCCAATTGTTTTTCGTCAATCTGTTGGATGGAGTACTCCTTTCAGGGTTGCTACCTCAGGTGTCCCACCAAAAGAGGAATTCCAAAGCAGAGCCCTGGGGAAGAGTGAAGGGCCAACCCGAACTATGGTTAAAAATTGGGGCCTAGGGGCATGGCAAGCCCAATATGCTGTCTCTTCGTCCAGCCACTGAGAGGCCTGACCTGAGGACTGGGCTAAGGCTGAGGGTCACAATGTGTGTTTGCCACCTATATGGCCCACGAGCAATGGCGGGGCCTCATCGTACACAGGTATCCACTACACTGAACGTTATACAACAAGCCTACGACAAGGTTTCTTGCCATCGGGCAGGAGTTCTGATTTCTGCATCATTTTCAAACCCGGGCTATGATTGGAGATAAGGTCTAGGTTCTAAATCCTGAAAACCGAGGCTGGGAAGAGATAACGACCTAAGGCAATGGCTGGTCCGATGTGCTCAGTGTGCGGCCAGCTGTATGCGTGGGGCAAGGGGTCCAGGCTTAGCCTCTGTCAGAAAGGGCATTATTGCGCAGGTGAGCCTATATATTTTGGGTACAGCCAAGTGGTGTGCAGGTTGATCTTCATTTGGGGTTTCTGGATAGCCCCAGAATGCAATGTTTTCCTTCTGGAGGGCAGGCAGAGTGCTGAATTATAATTCTGGATTGCCAAACTGGAGGGCTTGTGGGCAATTATTCTGAGGATGGAAGTCTGAGGACACAAGCTAGGCTTAGGTTTCTGGGTGAGGACATGGCAGGGACAATCTACAGACCTGAACCGAGATCTCGTGCATCTGAAGTCAGGGTGAGGCTCAGAAGATCGCTCAGGTTGGACCTTATGTCCCTGAGGGCCCCTTCATGAAGGGGGGAGGGATCACGAGGCCATGGGTGTTTTCTCACGATGGGAGTTGTGAGAAGCTCCCAACTTCAAACATTCTTCTGTAGGACAATTGAGAGCTGTTGGTTGGCTCCAGACTAACGATTCCGAGCAGGGATCTAAGGATGGATGGCGGGGTAGGCCACCTCGCATTCCAATTGTCTCCTAGCAACAAGACAAGTTAGATCTGCTGGATCTAGCGGAGCAACCGAATACGCTGAGTTGAAATGGACTCTCCTGTGGATGGGTCCTAATGTGTTTTTGTGTCTATGGATACCTTGGAATGACGAAGTGGCACTGGGGCCATGAAGGGTTCTCCTAAACAGAGGCTTTGACATCGCTCCCACATGCAAGTTTCCCATGTGTAGATGAGATTTGTTCTGATGGGTGAGTCAAGAAACAGCCATATGCTGGTATTGAAATCCAGTCCTCTGAGGAGAGATGCCTGGAAACCAAAGCAATGGATCCGATTAGGGCCTAGGGGCCTGTTCGTTCCTTTTTAACTCTGGGGATATCAGTCTACAAGTCTGAGTGCAGGTAGGTTCTCAGATGGGCTCAGATTGCTCCTTTTTGTCCTGGGAAGCCACCACTATTGGGATGGGCTCAGGGACTTTGGAGGTTTATCCTATTAGTAGCGTTTTGGCCATTGGAATGGGCACACGGAATTCCCTAGGAGAGGGAAAGTACAGTCCTCACCTTGGCTCCAGGGGCCTAAGCCTGTAGGCTGTGTAGGCCAGAGCTGTTTGGACAGTTGTCTGAAAACAGAAACTCGGCTTATGTTTCAGGTCATAGGTATAGCAGGACTGATCTACAGACCATGCGGAAAATTCTTCGGGATATGAAAACGGGCGAGTGTGAGGCTCTTGCTCAAGTATTTATCTCTGGATATCGTGCCATTCATGGTCATGATATTTCCGGGTGACTTCATGGGAAATGGACGAGTCTTACTCCCTGGGGGTTTGGCCCAGTCCAAAGAGTTTGGGGTCATTCTGTGGGATGGAGGAAGTCCGTTTTTTGTTGTTGATTTGTTTTGTTTTGTTTTTCAAACTCAGGTGTCCCACCAAATGAGGGATTCCAGAGTAGAGCCCAGGGGAAGGGCGATTGGACAACCAGAAATCTGGTTAAAACTGGGGCCTAGGGACAGCTAGACTTGGGTTTCAGGTCGAGGGCACGGCATATACCCCCTTAAGATCTGAAGCAATATCTCATGCATCTGAAGTCAGAGCGAGGATCAGACGTTGGCTCAGCTTGGATTTTCTGTTCATGACTGCCCCTTCATAAGGGAGCCGAATCTCGAGGCCGTGGAGGTTTTCCCACGTTGGGAGTGGTGGGATGCCCCCTCTTAGGATTCCTTCTGCGGGAAAATTGAGACCTGTTGGACAGCTCCAGGACATCCCATATGGATGAGTCCAGACCAACGTTCGAGGATGGATGCCTGGGAAGCCCGCCTCGCATTCCAATTGTCTCCTAGCGACAAGACAGTTTAGATCTGATGGCTCTGCAGGAGCAACCGGGGTGGCTGAGTTGAAATGGACTTTCCTGAGGATGGGTCTAATGTGTGTTGGTGTCCATGAGGGCCTTTAAATGGGGCGGTGGCACCGGGACCCTGAAGTATTCTCCTAAGCTTTTGACATAGCTCCCATGCACAAGTTTCCTTGTGGAGACGAGGTTTATTCTGATGGGTGCCTCAGGAAAACCCCAATGCTGGTATTGGAATCCAGGGTTTTGAGGAGACATGCCTGTAAACCAAAGCAATGGATCCGATTTTGGCCTAGGGTCCTGTCTGGTTCAATCTTCTTCTCTGGGGACATCCATCTAGGGTATGAGTGGAGGTAGATGCTCAGCTGGTGTCAGACTGCCCTTTTTTGTCCTGGGCGACCTATAATATTGGGATGGCCTCAGGGACTTTGTAGAGTTCTCTTAATTTGTAAGATTTTGGACAATGGAATGGGCACAATTCCCATGGATTGGGTAGGCACAGTCCTAATGTGTGGCTCCTGGGTCCCCAGCCTGGATGGTGTGTCCCAAGACTTTGAGGACAGAAGTCTGAAAACACAAACTCAGCTTATGTTTGGGAACGTAGGTATGGCAGGCCCGATCTACAAACCATGAGAAGACATCTTCAGGATATGAAGATAGTGCGAGTCTGAGGCGCTTGCTCAGGCTTTTGTCTCTGGATTTTGTTTCAGCAATATCCGTGGAATGTCGAGGAGGCCTCATGGGCCATGGACGAATCTTCCTCTCTGTGTATTTGTCCCATCCCAATTGTTTTTCGTCAATCTGTTGGATGGAGGACTCCTTTCAGGGTTGTTACATCTGGTGTCCCACCTAAAGAGGAATTCCAAAGCAAAGCCCTGGGGAAGAGTGAAGGGACAACCCGAACTATGGTTAAAAATTGTGGCCAATGGGCATGGCTAGGGCAATATGCTGTCTCTTCATCTAGCCACTGAGAGGCCTTACCTGAGTACTGGGCTAAGGTTGAGGGTCACAATGTGAGTATGCCACCTATGTCGGCCCGCGAGCAATGGCGGGGCCTCATCAGACAAACAGGTTTCCACTACACTGAACGTTGGACAGGAAGCCAACCACAAGGTTCTTGCCATTGGGAAGGAGTTCTGATTTTCCATCATTTTCAAACCTGGGCAGTGATTGTAGATAAGGTCTAGGATCTGAATCCTGAAAACCGAGGTTGGGAAGATATAACGACCTAAGTCAATGGCTGGTCCTATGTGCTCAGTGAGCGGCAAGCTGTCTGGGTGGGGCCAGGAGGTCCAGGCTCAGGCTCTGTCAGAAAGGGCATTAATGCCCAGGTAAGTCTATATATTTTGGGTACAGCCAAGTGGCGTGCAGGTTGATCTTCATTTGGGGTTTCTGGGTAGCGCCAGAGGGCAATGTTTTTCTTCTGGAGGGCAAGCAGAGTTCTGCATTGTAATTCTGGATTGCCAAACTGGAGGGCTTGTGGTCCATTTGTCTGAGGACGGAAGTCTGAGGTCACAAGCTAGGCTTAGGTTTCTGGGTGAGGACATGGCAGGCACAATCTACAGACCTGAACCGAGTTCTCGTGCATCTGAAGTCAGGGTGAGGATCAGAAGATCGCTCAGGTTGGACCTTATGTCCCTGATGGCCCCTTCATGAAGGGGGGGGGGATCACGAGGCCATGGGGGTTTCTCACCATGGGTGTTGTGCGATGCTCACATCTGCAAAGAGTCTTCGGCAGGACAATTGAGACCTGTTGGTTGGCTCCAGGCCAATGATTCTGAGCAGGGTTCTAAGGATGGATTGCGGGGTAGGCCACCTCGCATTTCAATTGTCTCCTAGCAACAAGACAAGTTAGACCTGCTGGATCTCGTGGAGCAACCGAATATGCAGAGTTGAATTGGACTCTCCCGTGGATGTGTCCTAATATGATTTTGTGTCTATGGAGACCTTGGAATGAAGCGGTGGCACTGGGGCCCTGAAGGGTTCTCCTAAAAAGAGGCTTTGACACACCTCCCACTTGCAAGTTTCCCATGTGCAGATGAGATTTGTTCTGATGGGTGAGTCAAGAAACAGCCATATGCTGGTACTGAAATCCAGGCCTCTGAGGAAGATGCCTGGAAACCAAAGCAGTGGATCCGATTAGGGCCTAGGGGCCTGTTCATTCCTTTTTACCTCTGGGGATATCAGTCTACAAGTCTGAGTGCAGGTAGGTTCTCAGATGGGCTCAGATTGCTCCTTTTTGTCCTGGGAAGCCACCACTATAGGGATGGCCTCAGGGAATTTGGAGGTTTATCCTATTAGTAGGGTTGTGGCCATTGGAATGGGCACACAGAATTCCCTTGGAGAGGGCAAGTACAGTCCTCAGGTTGGATCCAGGGGCCTGAGCCTGTAGGGTGTGTAGGCCTGGGCTCTTTGGACAGTTGTCTGAAAACACAAACTCGGATTTTGTTTCGGGTCATAGGTATGGCAGGACTGATCTACAGACCATGAGGAGAACTCTTCGGGTTATGAAAAAAGGGCGAGTGTGAGGCTCATGCTCAAGTGTTTATCTCTGGATATCGTTCCATTCATGGTCATGAAATATCCGGGTGACTTCATGGGAAGTGGGCGAGTCTTACTCTCTGGGGGTTTGGCCCCGTCCAAAGAGTTTGGGGTCATTCTGTGGAGTGGAAGAAGTCCGTTTTTTGTTGTTGTTTTGTTTTGTTTTGTTTTTCAAACTCAGGTGTCCCACCAAATGAGGGATTCCAGAATAGAGCCAAGGGGAAGGGCGATTGGACAACCAGAAATCTGGTTAAAATTGAGGCCTAGGGACAGCTAGCCTTGGGTTTCAGGGCGAGGGCACGGCATGTACCCCCTGAAGATCTGAAGCAATATCTCATGCATCTGAAGTCAGAGCGAGGATCAGACGTTGGCTCAGCTTGGATTTTCTGTTCATGACGTCCCCTTCATAAAGGGAGCTGAATCTCGAGGCCGTGGAGGTTTTCCCACGTTGGGAGTGGTGGGATGCCCCCTCCTAGGATTCCTTCTGCGGGACAATTGAGACCTGTTGGACAGCTCCAGGACATCCCATATGGATGAGTCCAGACCAACGTTCGAGGATGGATGCCTGGGAAGCCCGCCTCGCATTCCAATTGTCTCCTAGCGACAAGACAGTTTAGATCTGATGGCTCTGCAGGAGCAACCGGGGTGGCTGAGTTGAAATGGACTTTCCTGAGGATGGGTCTAATGTGTGTTTGTGTCCATGAGGGCCTTGGAATGGGGCGGTGGCACCGGGACCCTGAAGTATTCTCCTAAGCTTTTGACACAGCTCCCATGCACAAGTTTCCTTGTGGAGACGAGGTTTGTTCTGATGGGTGCCTCAGGAAAACCCCTATGCTGGTATTGGAATCCAGGTTTTTGAGGAGACATGCCTGTAAACCAAAGCAATGGATCCGATTTTGGCCTAGGGTCCTGTCTGGTTCAATCTTCTTCACTGGGGACATCCATCTAGGGTATGAGTGGAGGTAGATGCTCAGCTGGTGACAGACTGACCTTTTTTGTCCCGGGTGACCTATACTATTGGGATGGCCT
The DNA here is from genome assembly GCF_011764305.1 of Mustela putorius furo. NCBI lineage: Eukaryota > Metazoa > Chordata > Mammalia > Carnivora > Mustelidae > Mustela > Mustela putorius. The sequence goes on along the minus strand of NW_025421549.1, from coordinate 6,112 downwards.
AGGGACTTTGGAGGTTTTTCCTAATTTGTACGATTTTGGACAATGGAATGGGCAGAATTCCCATGGATTGGGTAGGCACAGTCCTAATGTGTGACTCCAGGGTCCCCAGCATGGATGGTGTGTGGTCCAGGACTATGAGGACAGAAGTCTGAAAACACAAACTCAGCTTATGTTAGGGGACGTAGGTATGGCAGGCCCGATCTACAAACCATGAGAAGACATCTTCAGGATATGAAGTTAGTGCGAGTCTGAGGTGCTTGCTCAGGCTTTTGTCTCTGGATTTTCTTTCAGCAATGTCCGTGGAATGTCGAGGAGGCCTCATGGGCCATGGACGAATCTTTCTCTCTGTGGATTTGGCCCGATCCCAATTGTTTTTCGTCAATCTGTTGGATGGAGTACTCCTTTCAGGGTTGTTACCTCAGGTTTCCCACCAAAAGAGGAGTTCCAAAACAGAGCCCTGGGGAAGAGTGAAGGGACAACCCGAACTATGGTTAAAAATTGGGGCCTAGGGGCATGGCAAGCCCAATATGCTGTCTCTTCATCCAGCCACTGAGAGGCCTTACCTGAGGACTGGGCTAAGGCTGAGGGTCACAATGTGTGTTTGCCACCTATGTGGCCCGCGAGCAATGGCGGGGCCTCATCGGACACACAGGTATCCACTACACTGAACGTTATACAACAAGCCTACCAAAGGTTTCTTGCCATCGGGAAGGATTTCTGATTTCTGCATCATTTTGAACCCGGGCCGTGATTGGAGATAAGGTCTAGGTTCTAAATCCTGGAAACCGAGGCTGGGAAGAGATAACGACCTAAGGCAATGGCTGGTCCGATGTGCTCAGTGAGCGGCCAGCTGTATGCGTGGGGCCAGGAGGTCCAGGCTCAGCCTCTGTCAGAAAGGGCATTATTGCGCAGGTCAGCCTATATATTTTGGGTACAGCCAAGTGGCGTGCAGGTTGATCTTCATTTGGGGTTTCTGGGTAGCCGCAGAAGGCAATATTTTCCTTCTGGAGGGCAGGCAGAGTGCTGCATTATAATTCTGGATTGCCAAACTGGAGGGCTTGTGGGCCATTAGTCTGAGGATGGAAGTCTGAGGACACAAGCTAGGCTTAGGTTTCTGGGTGAGGACATGGCAGGCCCAATCTACAGACCTGAACCGAGATCTCTTGCATCTGAAGTCAGGGTGAGGCTCAGAAGATCGCTCAGGTTGGACCTTATGTCCCTGAGGGCCCCTTCATGAAGGGGGGAGGGATCACGAGGCCATGGGTGTTTTCTCACGATGGGAGTTGTGAGAAGCTCCCAACTTCAAACATTCTTCTGTAGGACAATTGAGAGCTGTTGGTTGGCTCCAGACTAACGATTCCGAGCAGGGATCTAAGGATGGATGGCGGGGTAGGCCACCTCGCATTCCAATTGTCTCCTAGCAACAAGACAAGTTAGATCTGCTGGATCTAGCGGAGCAACCGAATACGCTGAGTTGAAATGGACTCTCCTGTGGATGGGTCCTAATGTGTTTTTGTGTCTATGGATACCTTGGAATGACGAAGTGGCACTGGGGCCATGAAGGGTTCTCCTAAACAGAGGCTTTGACATCGCTCTCACATGCAAGTTTCCCATGTGTAGATGAGATTTGTTCTGATGGGTGAGTCAAGAAACAGCCATATGCTGGTATTGAAATCCAGTCCTCTGAGGAGAGATGCCTGGAAACCAAAGCAATGGATCCGATTAGGGCCTAGGGGCCTGTTCGTTCCTTTTTAACTCTGGGGATATCAGTCTACAAGTCTGAGTGCAGGTAGGTTCTCAGATGGGCTCAGATTGCTCCTTTTTGTCCTGGGAAGCCACCACTATTGGGATGGACTCAGGGACTTTGGAGGTTTATCCTATTAGTAGGGTTGTGGCCATTGGAATGGGCACACGGAATTCCCTTGGAGAGGGCAAGTACAGTCCTCACCTTGGCTCCAGGGGCCTAAGCCTGTAGGCTGTGTAGGCCAGGGCTGATTGGACAGTTGTCTGAAAACAGAAACTCGGCTTATGTTTCAGGTCATAGGTATGGCAGGACTGATCTACCGACCATGAGGAGAACACTTCGGGATATAAAAAAGGGCGAGTGTGAGGCTCTTGCTCAAGTGTTTATCTCTGGATATCGTGCCATTCATGGTCATGAAATTTCCGGGTGACTTCATGGAAAATGGACGACTTTTACTCCCTGGGGGTTTGGCTCATTCCAAAGAGTTTGGGGTCATTCTGTGGGATGGAAGAAGTCCGTTTTTTGTTGTTGTTTTGTTTTGTTTTGTTTTTCAAACTCAGGTGTCCCGCCAAATGAGGGATTCCAGAGTAGAGCCCTGGGGAGAGGCGATTGGACAACCAGAAATCTGGTTAAAATTGGGGCCTAGGGACAGCTAGCCTTGGGTTTCAGGGCGAGGGCACGGCATGTACCCCCTGAAGATCTGAAGCAATATCTCATGCATCTGAAGTCAGAGCGAGGATCAGACGTTGGCTCAGCTTGGATTTTCTGTTCATGACGGCCCCTTCATAAAGGGATCCGAATCTCGAGGCCATGGAGGTTTTCCCACGTTGGGAGTGGTGGGATGTCCCCTTCCAGGATTCCTTCTGCGGGACAATTGAGACCTGTTGGACAGCTCCAGGACATCCCATATGGATGAGTCCAGACCAACGTTCGAGGATGGATGCCTGGGAAGCCCGCCTCGCATTCCAATTGTCTCCTAGCGACAAGACAGTTTAGATCTGATGGCTCTGCAGGAGCAACCGGGGTGGCTGAGTGAAATGCACTTTCCTGAGGAGGGTTCTAATGTGTGTTTGTGTCCATGAGGGCCTTGGAATGGGGCGGTGGCACCGGGACCCTGAAGTATTCTCCTAAGCTTTTGACATAGCTCCCATGCACAAGTTTCCTTGTGGAGACGAGGTTTGTTCTGATGGGTGCCTCAGGAAAACCCCAATGCTGGTATTGGAATCCAGGGTTTTGGGGAGACATGGCTGTAAACCAAAGCATTGGGTCCGATTTTGGCCTAGGGTCCTTTCTGGTTCAATCTCCTTCTCTGGGGACATCCTTCTAGGGTATGAGTGGAGTTAGATGCTCAGCTGGTGTCAGACTGCCCTTTTTTGTCCCGGGCGACCTATACTATTGGGATGGCCTCAAGGACTTTGGAGGGTTCTCCTCATACATACGATTTTGGACAATGGAATGGGCAGAATTCCCATGGATTGGGTAGGCACAGTCCTAATGTGTGGCTCCAGGGTCCCCAGCCTGGAGGGTGTGTGGCCCAGGACTTGGAGGACAGAAGTCTGAAAACACAAACTCAGCTTATGTTTGCGGACGTAGGTATGGCAGGCCCGATCTACAAACCATGAGAAGACATCTTCAGGATATGAAGATAGTGCGAGTCTGAGGCACTTGCTCAGGCTTTTGTCTCTGGATTTTGTAACAGCGATGGCCGTGGAATGTCGAGGAGGCCTCATGGGCCATGGACGAATCTTGCTCTCTGTGGATTTGGCCCGATCCCAATTGTTTTTCGTCAATCTGTTGGATGGAGTACTCCTTTCAGGCTGTTACCTCAGGTGTCCCACCAAAAGAGGAATTCCAAAGCTGAGCCCTGGGCAAGAGTGAAGGGACAACACGAACTATGGTTAAAAATTGGGTCCTAGGGGCATGGCAAGCCCCCAATATATGCTGTCTCTTCATCCAGCCACTGAGAGGCCTTACCTGAGGACTGGGCTAAGGCTGAGGGTCACAATGTGTTTTTGTGACCAATGTGGCCCGCAAGCATGGGCGGGGCCTCATGGGCCACACAGGTTTCCACTACACTGAACGTTGGACAGCAAGCCAACCACAAGTTTTTGTGCCATTGCGAAGGAGTTCTGATTTCTGCATCATTTTCAAACCTGGGTATTGATTGGAGATAAGGTCTAGGTTCTGAAGTCTGAAAACTGAGGTTGGGAAGGGATAACGACCTAAGGCCATGGCGGGTCTGATGTTCTCAGTTTGTAGCCAGCTGTCTGGGTGGGCCTAGGATGTTCAGTCTCAGGCTGTGTCAGAAAGGGCATTAATGCCCAGGTCATCCTATATATTTTGTGTATATCCAAGTGTCTTGCAGGTTGATCTTCATTTGGGGTTTCTAGGTAGACCCAGATGGCAATGTATTTCTTCTGCAGGGGGGTAGGTAGAGTGCTGCATTGTAGTTCTGGATTGCCAAACTGGAGGGCTTGTGAGCCAGTAGTCTGTGGACAGAAGTCTGAGGATACAAGCTAGGCTTAGGTTTCTGGGTGAGGACATGGCAGGCACAATCTACAGACCTGAACCGAGATCTCGTGCATCTGAAGTCAGGGTGAGGATCAGACGATCGCTCAGGTTGGACCTTATGTCCCTCATGGCCCCTTTATGAAGAGGGGGGGATGATGAGGCCATGGGGGTTCTCTCACGATGGGAGTTCTGAGAAGCTCCCAACTGCAAAGATTCTTCTGCAGGACAATTGAGACCTGTTGGTTGGCTCCAGGCCAATGATTCTGAGCAGGTTTTAAGGATGGATGGTGGGATAGGCCACCTCAAATTCCAATTGTCTCCCAGCAACAAGACAAGTTAGATCTGCTGGATCTCGTGGAGGAACCGAATACGCTCAGTTGAAATGGACTCTCCTGTGGATGGGTCCTAATGTGTTTTTGTGTCTATGGAGACTTTGGAATGAAGCGGTGGCACTGGGGCCCTGAAGGGTTCCCCTAAACAGAGGCTATGACACAGATCCCACTTGCACGTTTTCCATGTGTAGATGAGATTTGTACTGATGTGTGAGTCTAGAAACAGCCATATGCTGGTATTGAAATCCAGGCCTCTGAGGAGAGATGCTGGGAACCAAAGCAATGGATCCGATTAGTGCCTAGGGGCTTGTTCGATTCTTTTTACCTCTGGGGACATCAGTCTACGGGTCTGAGTGCAGGTAGGTTCTCAGATAGGCTCAGATTGCTCCTGTTTGTCCTGGGAAGCCACCATTATTGGGATGGCCACAGGGACTTTGGAGGTTTATCCTATTAGTAGGGTTGTGGCCATTGGAATGGGCACACAGAATTCCCTTGGAGAGGGCAAGTACAGTCCTCAGGTTGGCTCCAGGGGCCTGAACCTGTAGCGTGTTTAGGCCAGGGCTGTTTGGACATTAGTCTGAAGACACAAACTCGGCTTATGTTTCGGGTCATAGGTATGGCTGGACTGATCTACAGACCTTGAGGAGAACACTTCAGGTTATGAAAAAAGGGCGAGTGTTAGGCTCTTGCTCAAGTTTTTGTCTCTGGATATCATGTCACTCATGGTCGTGAAAGTCCCGGGTGACTTCATGGGAAATGGATGAGTCGTATTCTCTGGGGTTTGACCTTGTCCAAAGAGTTTGAGGTCATTCTGTGGGATGGGAGAAGTCCGTTGTTCTGTTGTTGTTGATTTGTTTTGTTTTGTTTTTCAACCTCAGGTGTCCCATCAAATGAGGGATTCCAGAGTAGAGCCCTGGGGAGGTGCGACTGGACAACCAGAAATCTTGTTAAAAATTGGGGCCTAGGGACATGTCAAGCCCATTATGACATCTAATGGTCCAGCCACTGAGAGGACGTACTAGAGGACAGGACTCACGCTGAGTGTCACAATGCGTGTTTATGCCCTCGTCGCACTCAAGAATGGGCGGGGCCTCAGGGTGAATGCTGTTTTCTCCTACACTGATCGTTGGAAAACTTTCCAACCACAAGGCTTCTTGCCTTGGGCAAGGAGGAGTTCTGATTTCTGCATCATATTCAACCCTTTCAGGGCTTGGAGTTAAGGTCTATGTTCTGAAGCCTGAAAAGTTAGGTTGGCAAGAGATAACGAGCTAAGACCATGGCAGTTGTGATGTTCTCAGTGTGCGGTCAGCTGTCTCGGTTTTAGTCAGGAGGTCCGGGTTCACTATGTATCAGACAGTGTATTAGTGGCCAGGTTAGACTATCTAATTTGGGTACATTCGAGAGCCGTGTATGTCTATCCTCATTTGGGTTATGTGAGAAACTCCATAGGTCAAAATTTTTCTTCTGGGAGGCAGGCAGAATGCTTCATTTTGTGTCCCGAATTTCCAAATGTGAGAGCTTGGGG